>NC_051071.1:31794895-32117395 GCF_004664715.2 Peromyscus leucopus | reverse complement strand
CAGCAACCAAAGGAAGAGAAAGTAGAATTTTTGCAATAATGAGAGCAGATAATTTTCTTTCTAGTCCCTGTGGCCAGCTGCTCATGGGACCCTAGCTAGCCACCTCACTAGCTTTAGTTGTCTCATAGATAAACAAGAAAAAAAAAGCATCTGTAATATGAACTCTGATCCTTCCTTGAATGCTGCTGCTACATTATAGGGAAGAAACTGAGGTGCAGGGGCATTGTGTAAACACACACTCACACAGAAGCCAGTTTGTTTTATGCCCCGGCCCTTCCAGCTTCAGATCCTGTATCCTGGCATCTGTCTACCTCCTCCACAGAACAAGTGAAATATGTCCAGGTAATGGACCAAAATACCCTAAATGCCCAGTAATAGTCCCCCTTACATCATCTCCTTTCACACACTGACTTCGTTCTCCTGTCTTATGATACAGTACAGCACACATGTCAAACAGTAAGCCTCCAGCATCTTTAGTATGTGAAATGAAAACCAGCTTGTGCTGTGTTATGACCGCAAACACGCTTGTCTCAGCAGGGTTGATATGTGTTGTGCCTTTCCTTCAGTGCAGTAGGCAGACGACATCTACTTAGGTGAAGATGAAAGGTTAGAGGTCACCCCAAGTTCAAAGTCCATGTGGTTTTTGCACATGAACTGGACTGCTAGGAATTTTGACAACTTGTAGAATCTTATTAACATTTCTAGTCTTTTAAGTGTGTGCTGACAATTGCTGATTTACTAAGAATGGGACCACTGTCATCATCATCATCATCATTGAATCCCATCACGTGAACCCAAGAAAGACAGATTTTATCAGCTAGCATTAAGAGGGCTTATTCTTGTTAATTTGGGGACATTCCAGGGAATCTGGAGTACACACTTTAGGCAAGGGTGTGGGACCTTACTAATTTAAATGAAAACACATTGGGAGATACAATCTGGTAATGGGGTAGGCAGTGAGATCTTGGGATACAAGTCCCATATAACCATCAAACCACTAAGAGGACCCTAAAAAAAGGACACTGGATTCTTGAAGAAGCTGTATAAACTTATGGCAGAAAATTTGCTTAAAAAAAAAGATTTCCTTGAAGTTTGTTATGTTCTTTCCATGATTCCAAAGTCACAAACCACAATCCAATTTAAAATACTGGTAAAAGCAATGCTTGTTCACATAGCACGTCACTTATGAAAACATACAGTTTCACAAACCACAATCCAATATAAAATACTGGTAAAAGCAATGCTTGTTCACATAGCACGTCATTTATGAAATCATACAGTGTATTCTTAGAATTGCTGTTAACAAGAGTCCATCCTTTACCCTATGCTTATGCTCTTGTCCTGCATTATGCCCACAGCCCCATGGAGTGGAACATTAGTTTAATCATAAAACAGACCGTATAAATAAATCAGCATTCTTAACAAAAAAGAAATAGAGCACAGGATCTATCCCACTACAAAGAACTCTATAAGGAGCAGTGTTGGCTTGGAGGTTTTCTTCCTCCTCCACTAAGTGAATCTTACAGCAAATGGAAGGAAGCACCCTCACTCTGGGTTCAGTGGGAGCAGACTCACAGACAATCCTGCCATTCACAGGGAGGTCAGAGGCTTTTTTGCTCCCACTGTATCTATACCATGCTCCCGGTGAGAGTACTGATCTGTAGCTGGGAGGAATGTACGTCTGGGGCTTTTCAAAACTAACCCAGGCAAAGCTGAGCCTGACTTTCACTTTCTCTCTTTAGTTTGGCACATGTGTCCCCCAGAAATGTTTTATTGACTAAGGCCCAAGTCAGTAAACACCCCCAAGCATCAGAGAAGCACACAGAGAGTATAAGACAACAGAAGCCAAGAGTCTTCTCCAGGGTGAAAATAGCCTGAAGATGTCTGCATGAATGGTGGGAGAGGGGAGAGGGCTGTTTACTTACAGTGCTCGCAAGAACTTCCAACAGCTGGATGCTTGGAACTCTGCACAGATGTGGACTTTAGCTCAAATCCCCTTTCCTTTTGATAGCAAAAAAACACTCACATTGTGTGTGTGTGTGTGTGTGTGTGTGTGTGTGTGTGTGTGTGTGTGGCTTCAGATTGATACTTGCTTTCCTGATTTGTGTTCAAAAGATCTTCAAAGGGTGGTGGATAGAAGGAGCCTGCAAGATTAGGGCGTCCAATGGTGCAGGAATCTACAGAGTGCCTGGCTGTTTGAAGGAACATCATAAACAAAAAAGTAAATATCCTTTTTTTTTTTTTTTTTATCTGCTGGCTTGCTCCCCAAATCATGTTTAGGAAAGCTGGCTGAATCTTGATAATATCTAAAGTTCAAGTTGAGCGTCTCACGTTTCATATGTGGGAAATTGAGGCTCTCTAACAGATCTTCTAAGACCGGCTGCTATTGTTTCTTAATTGCTGCTAGAGAGAATAGTTGTGGCAGCCATCAATGTCATCGCCTTCAGTTGGCCGTGGAAAGATGTGAAGGCTGGGGTTTGCAAAACTTCACAAGGCTCACACAGCTAGTAGAAGAGCTGAAGCTAAGGGTTCTCCTCAGCCCCCATGAGCCTTTGGTACTATGTCCATAATGGGAGGTGGAGGCAAATGTGGAGTTTTGATACCTGTACTTTGGCCTCTAGAAAACACATCACCAGATAAGTATATGTTTCAAGAGTTACATCTCTGGCAGCTACAAAATGGGATGGTCATATTAGTGGCCTTTGCATGGGTGTGTAGTTTGGTGATCCTTGAGAAAGTGCTCTATGGAGGACGCAAGCAATTGTACCATGGAATGGAATTCCATCAGCACGACTCCATTCTCTTGCCTCTATTCCCCTTTTCTTTCTCATAATCTTTTTGGAAGAAGGCTCTGAGATGCTTTTTGGGTGAAAAAGTTGAGTTTTAGTCAGAGAATGGGACAAGATGTAGAAAACGTGTTATGCCAGACAAAGAGACATAGCCTGTCTAGACATTTGCTCAGAGAGAATATTGGCTGTGGAAAGAGAAAATTCAAGACTAAGCCACTGCCTGGAATACATACCAGCAAAGGAAAGCCTAAGGGGTCACTTAAATATTCCAACCCAGTTTCCTCACTGGAGATATGATCCCTCATTTTACTGTGGTGAAGACCTTGAGGCGGTGAATAAGTCATGGGGATGGAGTCCACACTAATTAGATTAGTGACCTTATGAAAAGACCTGGAAGGTCCTTTTTACCCTTCTTCTATGTGACTACATAACATTGGACTTCTCTGGAGGCTGAAGGAAATATCTCACAAGCAAAGACTGGATCCTTACCAGATGCTGAACTGCCTTTTGCTTTGATCTTGGACCTACCAGGCTCCAGATCTGTGAGGAATAAATTGTGCATAAATTACCTGGTCTGTGTCATTTTCTTATAACTTGACTACTGAATTAAGGCAGTAATCTTTTCCAGCATTGAATATAGAGAAAATCTGGTTAATGGGCCTGGAGCACTTCTGATTCCCACTTCATCCACGGCATTGGTTCACAGCCCTGGGTCCAGGGCTCCTGAGTTCTGTCCTGCCTTCTTTTCTTCTTTCTCTGTTATTCACCCCGTTGACTCTCCATGATTGCCACATTTAGGTTTCTTTAACAGAGTCCAAACTGTCTTTCCATTTCTCTTTATCCTTACAGCAGCCACAGATGCCAAATAAAGGGAGATCTGCTTTCGCCTTGAAAATGTACACAGCCCAGGTCTAACTCATATTTAATTATACCATTGACTTCCATCACCCTTTCATAAACTCATTTTTTAAATGTCATTTCGGTTAAGGTCCACATCTTCTTCTCTTTGGCAAGAGCAGTTTTCTAATTAAAGCTTGTCTCAGTGAGCTCAACCTGACACATGAATCTTGGCAGTATTTAACCCAGTCTGTGAGTGAGGCCGGAGAGAGCGAGAACAGAGCTAATACTGAGGACGCTGACTTGTGTCCTTCTCACTCAATCCTTAAAACAACTTTGAGAGGTTGGCGGTGAGTCACAAAGATAGTCAGTGGCAATAACCTTCTGTGGCCGGGAATGGCCAGAAGGCTGCTCCTTCGATGTGAGGCCTGCCCTCATTCATCCATCCTACACTTACATATTCTCAGTTCAGACACTCTTTCCCTCATTAATTCCCTGATCAGTCGGCCTGAGAGGAGACAGTTTTTCATAGCACCAGGGGGAGAAAAGGCACTTGGAGAGCAGCCTTCAGGATTCCTACAGGGTCCCACAGAGTGAAGATGACACAGCTCTCGACGCTGCCCAGGTTGCCACCTCCCTGCTTCCTTTCTCACAATTAGCTCAAACTCCGATCTCATGCTCCTTCTTTTGCAGTGCTTTCTTTGATCACTTCCACTCTTATTTTTCATAGTATCTCATCATATCCAATATTTCTCATTCATAACAATTTCCCCTTTTTATAAAACCTTGTAAATGTGCTTCACCATGATTGCAATTGGAAAAGCACATATGTACTTCTAAGATAAATTGCCCAATGTTTGCCTGCCTTACTGCTTGTAAGTTCCCTGAAGGCCGAGGGACACTCCTGCTAAAGGTTTCTCCATCCATTATACTGACACATGAGGGTCTATAAGGAAAAGGGAGGGTTGAATACAGGCTAGCTAACAAAGAAGATAAACAATAGAAAGGTACTACAGGGTTCACAGCAGCAGTGAGACTAGCAAAAAATATGCCTGTCAGAACAGTCATGGATCCCCTGTATTAAGTTCTTTGTGGACCCCTTAATGGATTCTTCCCATCCTACTTTGCATAGGCTTGCTAGTTTGGCTACCCAAGGGTATATTCCTTAGGCTGAAGAGAGGCAACTGAGGACTAGATTTTTAACCTCCCTTTTGGCATTCTGGTCAACCTCTGGACTCCTGGAAGGGCAGTTTAGTTCATCTTCTGCATGATAGGTCTACCTGTTCATCATCACCAGATGATGGTTTCTTTCTAGAAAGAGATGGGGGTAGGACCTGGAGGGAATAGGGTGTGAAGAGGTGTGAAGAAGTGTGAAGAGGCGTGTGAGCACGAAAGGAGGTTTTTTGTTTCTTTGTTTCTTCATTTTTTTTTAAACAGGGAAAGACATTCTCAGCCCAAGTGATTGTATATACAAGGAGCATGAATTGCAGAATGCTGAGCTAAGAGAACTGAGGAGCACAGCTTTATTTGGTGGGCTTCGGGGAAAATGGATTATAGCAGTGAAAGTGTCACACATATGAAATGTTTTATTAATATCCGATTTTTTAGTGCCTAGATAACCAATGAGAAATCACATATTGAATTGCTTTATAAACTGAAAAAAGTCCTTTAAAATATTTTTATTATAAATTCTTTTGGATGAAGATAACCAGATATTAGACTAAGGAATCATTCTTAGAAATTGAATTACTTTTGTAATTCTGTAATTTTTAATCTGAAAAGTTTGATGAATTTTCTTTTGATCTCTCTTCAAAGCCGAGATCATAAACTCTCAGAACTGTAAGCATCAGTGAACTAGAATACACTTCCAACTTGGTGTTGTCACTCCTGGCTGGTTCCCGCCCTCTCTCCATCTCTTCTCTTCTCTGTCCCGTTCCTCTACCCAATCCTCTTTTTCTACTCTCCTTCCCCTCCCTCATTTTCCTTTTCCTTTCTCCAGGAACTGGCAACCTAGAGCGTCAAAGCAGAATTCCCAGTACCCAGCCACTGAGAGGTTCATGAGGATGCAGGGACAGAAAAAGTGTAGAGGACATTATTTTTCATGGCAGTTGCCAACTCAGAAAATTCTGTCAGGTCATGTGATATTTGGGGAACTTCAAGGCAGGATCCTTTTTCTGGATCATCTTAGTGTGGGTGTCCTGTAACTCTGTGCCTCTGGGTTTACAGCAAAACAACATCATTGTTTTTCCAGTTGCTGTTCCACAGACCCTTCAATGAAATGTCTTATTTAGAACCAGTTACACACTCCCGAGAAGCTACAGAAACAACAACACTAAGCGCCAACAAATAAACGAAGCTAACTACCTTACTGATGACATCTTCTGGTAACAGCAAACCTAGGGAACGATGCGAGCATAAGGAGTAATGGGACAATAGCAACCCGCCTGTAAGTTGTGCTCTTCACTAGAATTTAATGCATACATAAATTCTCTGTTCTTTCAATGTATTTTTAAGGCTTCAATTTCTTGTCTTAAATCCCTTCCTGGAGTGATACTTATTTCTCCAACTGGATGCTAATTGACAGGATTAATGGTTTCTGGGCATATCTCAGAGTTCAAGCCTTTTAGTCATTTTGTTACTTATATCCAATTGTGTTTGTTCATTTTTCTGAAATAAAATATCGCTTATTGATATTTTTTTCCATCTCTATTCTTTAATTTTCTTTGTCTGGCATTATCGTATTGTATAGAAATGGCCACAGCAGCAGATTTAGCATTCTTTGGGCTTTAGTTGCTCTATACCTGAAGTCGTGTGTGAAGGTTTGAATTTACTTGTCTTCTCCAAAGCCCATGCTGAGCTTCTATAGCTCTTGAAGCAAGGTTGGGAGGCTGAGCCTGTAAGAGGTGGTTATGGCATAAAGAGGGCCCAGTGCTCTTCTTGTCAGACTATATTAGGTACCTTCTTAAGTCTGGCTTCCCCTGAACCAGCCCACTCATCCCTGTGACTTCTGATGCACTACAGGGCAGGCTAGATCTCTAACAAGGTGTGGCTATTAGAATTTTAAATCAAAGTGAACTTATTTCTCTTATAAGGGACTTGGTTTTAGGTGTTTTGTTTCAGCAATAGGAAATGAAGAAAGACAATGTCTTAACCAGAGGAGACCAAAAATGCAATTCTATTACCATCATCCCTAAATACTTATAGTCAACAAGGTCAGAGGCAAAAGTAACTGCTCTAGTTATTGAGTTAGAGAAGGCAAAATTATCGGTAAGTTTATATAATAAAGTTTATATTTTGTCTAAGCACTGTTTGGGGGATCAAACCTAAAGCTCTATATGAGTACACTATCATGGTCTAATCTAAGAAAATTTAAAAAGCCATTAGAAATAGTACATGTTTGAGAAGAAATAAAGGTGATCTCCCAGTTACCGGGTATAACCCCATCATTCTGACAAAAACTAGGTATACAAACCCGACACACAAAAGTCACCTTCTCGCACAATAACAACACAAAGACTGTTAAACACTAACAAGTAGATCTACAAGTCCAAAATGCTTCTGGTGTCCCTCAAGAGGGACATTAACATTTTCATGTCTGCTTTTCTGTTCTGTTTTGTTTCTATTTTCTCCACTGAGCTTGAATCAACTCAACTCGCATGCAGAAACTCACAAAATTGTCATAAAGACTTGTTTTCCTTCTCATTTTCGCTCTGAGTCTCTGGCCACAGCGACATTTTGTCTCTTTCTAATTGGTACACGTTTCCTTTCAGAGTGTCCTGGTTTGTAGAGAGGGAACCATGACCCTAACATATTTTTTTTTTCACATTACTTTCCCCAACGCAGTATACGAACTTGAAAACATGTGTTTCTGAAGGTGATCTTGGCCATTCATGATGTGGTTGGCTTTTCGAGGATAAATAGACTCCTCCCTGAAGACCTATGTAAATCTTCCCTATTGCAGCCAGTGGACATAAGAGGAGAATCATGGCCAACACTGGAATGTGCTAGCATAGTTCATGGATTCTTTTGGAATAATTTTAATTAATCTTCGCTGTTGTACTAGGATAAAATTTAGGTCACTTTTATAAACTCTGAAGGATATCAAAAGGCAGAAACAAGAGGGAAACCAGGTAATGTGGCATCCTCAATGCCACCTAAGAACACTGGTTTGATTGCCGGTTACATTATATTTCTTCCTAATTAGAGTTCAAAAAGTTTAGGGTCTAAAAATTAGCCCAGACCATCTGGACTCTGATAGGAATGTGCCTCAGTGAGCTTCATTGGCTGATTCAGCTCAGCCTGTGTTTAATTACATGTATAGAACAATGGAGAGTGAATGGATGGTGTAGTGGTAGTGGGTAAGGACAAAAATCATGTAAGAGTTGAAAACTATGTCCTGAGGGGGCATTAGAATTTGGAGTTAATTTGCATAAGTCAATGTCATTCACATTATTATTATTTTAAATACTTATTTCTCTCTCTCTCTCTCTCTCTCTCTCTCTCTCTCTCTCTCTCTCTGTGTGTGTGTGTGTGTGTGCATGTACCATGGAGTGTGTGCACAGATCAAACGATAACTTAATTGAGTTAGTTTTCTCTTTCTGCTGTGTGGGTTCAGGGGATTCGAGCCCAGGTCCTCAGGCTTGGTGGCAAGTGCCTTTATCTGATGAGCTATCTCACTGGCCCATATTATTCTTAAGATAATTTGGAGAGCTATTTTCTCCATTGAGAACAATCCTTCTAAAGATTGTAAATTGACTTCTTTCTAATGTTAAGATTTTGATCAAAAAATTTCAAAGATAGGCTTAGCTTCAAAGCTTAGTTTGTGACCAAAAGGCATTTCCTG
This sequence comes from Peromyscus leucopus, assembly GCF_004664715.2. Lineage (NCBI taxonomy): Eukaryota > Metazoa > Chordata > Mammalia > Rodentia > Cricetidae > Peromyscus > Peromyscus leucopus. The sequence goes on along the minus strand of NC_051071.1, from coordinate 32,108,926 downwards.
GTTTACTTCATAAATGATGACTCAAAATAGCAAGGTCCTGAGTCTCAACATTTTTCTTTATTGATAATTTGTTTCTCTGTCAACAGTAAAATCAAGACTCCAATAACAATCTTGTCTCAAGCCACTTCTAGTTCTCAGTCTCCCTATCCCAAACCATCACTATTCTCTTTCTTTCCTTGTTTTTCATCTTCATCTCCAACATCCTAAGTGCACCATGTCAGCATCCCCAGCCACTGCACATGCGTGTCTTGACTTAATCAACAATTAGCTTCCACTTACTTTTCAGATTATTCAGGATTCCTGTGTTTACTGAGTCCTGGCTTGTTTTACAAACAACTCATAACAGCTACTTTGGAGGATCCAAACAAATTCAAATCACATGTTGTTTGAAAGGTACATATGACACTAAAAAGAAAACACAAGAAATGATTTGCTCAGGGCTGAGAGGTTCTCCAGAGCATGGAGTTCATTGATAAAAACCAGGGAACTCTTAGGCAAATTAGGCAACGTTGATTATTTGATCTCTGAGTCAAACAGTAAATCTAATTTGTATGCTGTTTCCTCTGAGCTTTGTGCAGAAATCTCTGTAATGTGAGCCCATGTTTCATGAGGCAGGACCTCCATGGTGCTGTCCTAACTGAAGTGAATATATTTTTTCTGCCTGTATAGGACCTCCTTTTCTGTGTGGCTCAAAGAAGGCTGCCTTACACAGCACCTTTTGCTCCTACAGCCTCCCCCACCATGAGCAGGTCGAACAGGTTGAGTCATGGAGAACACATGTGATACATCTGGCAACAAAGGTCAGTGGCATGCATGACTCAAGAAAGACAGCCTTGGAAACATATGTCCTTTCAGTCATTGGCCATCTTCTCCACAATGTGAAGTCCACAGACATAGAGGAAGGAGGAGACAACACATAGACACACAGAGGCACACATGCATACACACAGAAGCACATAAAGACACATAGAGGCACATATAGACACATAGAGGCACACATGCACACACATACACACAGATATCCATATAGAAGCACATACAGATACAAAGAGGCACACAGGCACACACACACACAGGCACACACACATGTGCATATACACAGAGGCACACACACAGAGAGAAACACACATGGGGCAGGGGCAGGAGTGGGGGGGGAGAGGGGGAGACCTTGCCATGCTTGAAGCTAAGACTATCTAACTGTGTGAAATAAGACATTCCCATTTTTTTTTGTAAGCTACTCTGTGTCAGGTACTGGTCAGGTGCAACCCAAAGAGTTGGAACTAATAGAAAGACATGAGTTCTTTTCCCCTGGATTCAATTCAGTGAGAGATATGCATCATGTCAAATCACCAACATCCAACTTCCTCTAAGTATAGATTTGCATTTTGCTCAATGGAAGTGTTATTATTTCCCTTTTACACAGAGAGAAAGAACCGGGGCAGTAAGTAATGGGTCCACACTTACACATTTATTACATGAAAGATCTGGGGACCAAATCCAACTTTTAGTTCTAGGCTTGTAAATAAATTTCTAATGTTTATACTGTTGAAAAAAAAATCTCTTGAGATATCCTAGTTAGCATTAGATTTTGACATACATCCCGTGTGCACAGGTGATGCCAGACACCTGCTGTTTGCTTCCCAAATCCCCATTTCCTGGGCTGCTTCATAGAAGGGAGACAGACATGTCTGTGCAAAGATAGAATGTGATATCCTGCTCTGCTGTGGATTTACATTTTTTTTTTTCCGGTGAGGAAGCTTGAGGCAATGCTGTCACGTTGCCAAACTCACTGTGATGTTCACTGACAATCAGGAGCAGCCACACAAAGGAGGGGTTCTTCACCAGTCCTCTTGTCAGTACAGGGACACTTTAACCATTCCCCATAACTCCAACATACCATATTTACAACACCCTGGGCCAGTGAGATAAGCATTCTGGGAGTTTTCTTTTATCACATCATCCCATATACTTGGCTACTGATGCACCTGAAAGATGCTTGCCTGGGAAGTATTTCTGTTCTGTGGTGGTATTTTCCCCATGCTATAAAAGTCAGATTTCGATGCTGGGAAATTTGTGGGTCATTCTTTCCCAGGGTATTTTTATGTGAGGTTATTACAATTCAGGAGGGCTTGTTAATTTTAATTAAAACTAGAAAGATAACCTATCTTGTTATAGTGCAGATAATATTGTGTAATAATTGCCTTTGAATCAGGCTTAGTGTCATAGGCCTATAACTTTAGTCACTCAAAAAAGTAAGGCAAGAGGATCACACTTCAAGGCCAGCCTGGACTACTTAGTGAGACCCAGTCTCAAAATAAATAGTGAAAGGGGGGCTAGGGATATAGATCAGTAGTAGATCTCTTGCCTAGCATGTGTGAGGCCCTGGGTTAAATCCCTAGTATTACACACACACACACACACACACACACACACACACACACACACACACACACTAGTCCAAAAGTTCTAGAATCAACCAAAAGAGACAACCTAGGAGGCTTAGGAGATTTGGACAACAGCAGCCATATCTAGATCACCACTGATTATTTACTTGGAGAATATATGCCGCCATTTCAAGTGGAAAGCAGCATGGCACCTCTAATTTCAATTAAGAGAGAGATAAAAGAGGAAGGAACATTTGTAGCCATTTTTTGAGTGTCTGTGCTGGGCCAGTCACTCATTGTCTAGTGAAAAAGTCCATAGAGCAATCTCCTAAGAAAAGTACATCTTCCTTTACATTTAACATTTCACGGAATTTCACTTTCTGGATGCTTAATAGAAGGAGAGTGGTCTTTCTTTTTGGTACTGTTTTGATTTGTACCTATCACATTGCAGACCTTCAGGGAATGGCAGTTTCCCATATGTTGCTCAATGCCTATTTCCTCCTTCTTTCTTACTACAGAGATCTTCTTTAGGGAGGCAGTAAAATCAGCTCACACATATTCTCCCAGACTCCAGTGGAGGCCATGGGATCCACTCACTAGGGAGAATGGTGCAAGAGCAGAGGCTGATGGATGAGGTTGCTGGAAAAGAGACAAGACTAAGTCTATAGTGCCTGCTCAAATTTTATTATTTGTAGTTTGTCACTGGTCCAAAATAAAGTCATGACATTGAAGTAACAGAGAGCTGCTACCAAGAAAGAAGTGCAGGAAGGTAGAGGTTTGTGGCCCTTCCCCTACAATTCATGTGTTGTAGCCCTAGCCTTCATTTGATGGCTGAGGATAGAACTTTGGGAGGTAAATGAGTCAGGAGGATGGTGCCCTTATGATAGAAGTTAGTGCCCCTTATAAGAAGAAACCTGAGAGCAATGATCTCTCCCTCTTTGCCAGGAGAGAGCATTTCAAGCATGAAGGATGGGCATGGCCAACACTGTATATGAGATCTGCCTATTCATAGGTCATTAACTACTAAGTCTTCATAGCTGATAATTAAATATTTGTTAAGTCACCCAGTCAATGGTATCCTGCTATAGGAGGTCAAACTAAGTCAGATACCATTGTACCAACACTTGACTACATAGCCACACATGGCTTTTTTTTTTTTTTTTTTTTTCGAGACAGGGTTTCTCTGCGTAGCTTTGCGCCTTTCCTGGAGCTCACTTGGTAGCCCAGGCTGGCCTCGAACTCACAGAGATCCGCCTGGCTCTGCCTCCCGAGTGCTGGGATTAAAGGCGTGCGCCACCACCGCCCGGCCACACATGGCTTTTTAAGAGAGAAAACAATTAGACCAGGCCAAAGAGGTTGGTTTCTTTTGCCCAAAGTCAGACACACTCCCTCACTGACACGTCCCTCCTTCACATTTTCATCCTAGACTCAATAAGGAATACTTTCAGAGCTGAGTATAATACTTTGCTGTTTGTTGCAAAGGATTTGGCTTCTTTGTGAACAAATTCTCTGGAATGGTTCATTTTTAGTTTGTAGATGAGGCATCATTTGGCTACAGTGTAGCAAAATTCTGCTCCAACAAAATACAAATTAAACATGGTCCCCTCTCTGCAGTACACAGTCACAGCTCGCAGAGACAGCTCCACCTGGCTGAAGGACTAGCCTGCACCCCGGCTTTATCTCACCAACCATGGGAACATCAGACAAAACAGGAAAATCAGAGCTTCAAATAAACAAAGAACACACAAAGAAGAGGTAGAGCCAAGAGTTCGTGGGACTACTTCAAGCTTTGCAGTTGCCAGTCCTGTGACTTGACCAGTGAAGTTTAGTAGGAAACTAGAAAACACACACACACACACACACACACACACACACACACACACACACACACACACACACACTTACTTCAAGGCAAGGGATCCAGGTTCCAATTTCTCCTAAATTTCTTTCTGGCTAGTGATTTGAGACAAGGATTCTCATCTTCCAAGGTTTCAGTTTTCTACCTGGCAACATGGTAAGATGATGATGATTGGTGATGATGGTGGTGATGATGGTGATGATGGTGCTGGTGATGATGGTGATGATGTTGGTGGTGGTGATGATGATGGTGATGATGATGGTGGTGGTGATGGTGGCAATAACACCTCCTCATACAGAGCTGGTGGGAGGAGTAATCAAGGTGTTGCATGTGAAAGCGATCTGCAAACACTAAAATTGTGCACACTTTTGTGGTTATTCAGAGGCAAGAGGCAGGCCAAGTAGGAACTTTCCTGAAGCTTGTGCAGTTGCCGTCTGGCGTGCGCCCACACTCTGGAGGTGTGAACTGAGCTGCTGAAGGATCTACTGGCTGTAAATGCTCTGTTAAGGGTCAGTAATGAAGACCTTTCATAGTTGTAATTGTTCCTTATAAACACAGGTGCCAATTATTAATGAGGTCATCGGAGTAAGAAGGAAGAAAACGATCAGCTTTTGATTATTATTGTTATAAACATGTTGGAATTTCACAGATTTGATCTTTAAGCTAATTGGCGAAGAGAAGCCATTCCCACAAACCTTCTGAGGGCAGAACATTTGTGTTTTTGTTTCTGCACATCTGACATTTGGTAGAAAGACATGGTTAAGCACGCAGATCAGGAATACTGTCCCCAGTAAGGGAAGTCAGGGGTTGGCCAGGTTTAGAACTGTCTATGATCAGAATTGGTTCATTAGTCATTAGTTCATTAGTCTCCTTTCACAAAAGGAGACTCTTTGTAACCTAAAGTTAAGGAGACACAGGTCTATTTATCTAGGCTGAAAGGGGAGCATGAACTTTCTCTGCCTTGGAGGATCTCCCATGTCACATAATTCTTAGTAATAAGTCCAGCACTTTACTGTGTGACTAGCACCATGGTAGGAGCACCATGAAATGTAGGTGCTGTGTTCATCCTCAAGTACAAATGAGGAGATGGAGGAATTTGCCCAAAACTATCCCACTGCATGGAATTCAGGCAGCCTGGCTCCCATTCCCTGTACTTTACCATGATGCTGTTGTCCCTGGAGGGGAGATAAATATGCAGAGTGCATGTCAGACAGCTGGGCTGTGAATCATGAGAGCTCGAGAGTTCATGTATTTCTTTGGAAGAAGGCTGAAGAACTGCTGAGGATCTTCTGGGCTTTGGGGGGAACTAAATGTAACCATTCATACACAGCAATGTCTCTTTCTAGTCAAATGTGAGATTTAGGGATTTGGGAGGACATCTGGAATTTATTTATGCCATTTGGGTTTTGTAATTTAATATTAAATTCTTATAATGAGACACAGTAGACCATATTTGTGATTTTGACTATGCTGGGCATATGTTTGCAAACTGGACTTTAATATCTGGCTCTGAATAGCCAAGGTCATTCTCTGAAAGGGGAAAAGCACATATCTGGAATAATTTTTACTGTTTGTAGACATGGCAGTGGAAGAAACTATATTTCAGAGTATTTCTCCCTAGATAATGCCATAGACAATGTAAGTGATTTGCCTGTGCTATGATTATAGCACAAAGATAGAAAAGTCCCACTGTACAATCCTGATCCTGGGGAGACACAACCTCAGAGCAGACACACGACCTTAAATTGGTATTGCCTTCTTGCTATTCATGTAATTGACAACAGTTTCTCCAAGCTACCTTGCTTTTTTGTTTGCATGTGTTTGTACATGTACACATGTACAAACGTGTACACGTTAACATGTGTATTGTTGCACATGTGTGGGTATAGAAGTTCATGTAGAAGCAAGAGGCTGATGTTGGATGTCTTTCTTAATTGCTCTCTGCTTTCATTGGATGGGGCAGGTTCTTTCATTGAACCTGGAGATTATCAAGTTGGCTGGTCTAGTTAGGTAGCATGTCATGGACTCCCCCTTCTTTGCCTCAAGACCACTGAGATTACAGGTAGCTGCCATTCCTACACATTTTTAAAATGTGGGTGTTGGGGAGCAGAATCTGTTTTTCATGTTTTAGTTGACAAAAGCTTTATTTAGAGGGCCATCTCCCCCAAGTGAGTGTCTTGACCTTGTTCTTGTTCTTTTTCTTTACCTTTCTTTCTTCTTTTTTTTTTCCTTTGATTTTTTGAGACAGCCCTGGTTGTCCTGGAACTCACTCTGTAGACCAGGCTGGCCTCGATCTCACAGAGTTCCACCTACCTCTGCCTGCTCTGTGCTGGGATTAAAGGCATGCACCACCACTGCCTGGCTTGACTTTGTTCTGTAGGAGAAAATTATCAGAAGGTGTTAGACGGACAGCAGTGGTATGAAGTTTGGAATTCAGGGTGATGTGTTGGGACAAAATGAAAGTGCTAATATAAGGAGATGGTAAAGTCACCCTAAGTCCTAACTCCCATACCAGGGTGCTGTTCTTATTCTGAAAGTAATAGGAAAATAATGAAGAGTTACCTTTTCTTATTATAAATGAAGTTTCTTATTGAAGGAGACAAGAAACAAAGATAAATACTTTAGATCAAGTAAACTACAGAGAACGCATGGTATGAGTATGAAATGTCTTGAACCAGCTCATGCATAGAAGGTGTGGTACCCAGCTGGGGTGCTACTTTGGCAGATGGCAAATAGAAGGAGATGAAGTCTAGCTGGAGAATGTAGGTCCCTGGGACAGGCCCCTGAAAGATGTCTCCAGCCCCTCTCTGTCTCTCTATCTCCTGGCTGCTCTGAGCAACTTTCCTCTGCCACACCCTGTCACTGTGCAGTCTGCTTTATCAGAGAGCAATGGCCCCTGCTCCCAAGCCGGACTACCTGAGTCCAGTCCTTCGGACTCGCATGGTAGAAGGAGAAAAGCGACTCTCCCAAGTCATCTGCTGATTTTCACAAGCACACCATGGCATGCATGCTTCTATGCTCAGCAATGGAGCCTGACTACCATGGGCTGAAAGGAACCTCTGACACCTCCAGCCAAAATGAATCTTTACTCTTTGAACATGTTTTCTTTTTTAAAGTATTTGTCACAGTGATAGAATCGGTTACTATGGAGAGCTACTGTTAGCCTCTGGGGGATATTTTTCTCTATGTATCTTGAATAGATGGTTATTTTAATTAAAATGTAATCAGGTTGTATTCATTCTTCTATAAAGTTCTCTATGATTCTACAGATACCTATGCAGCTCAATAAAGGCTTTCTGACATTATCATCTTTAATGGCTACATCATGTAATATGGCTGTACAGATGTGGCTCAGTTTTTTTTTTAGCATTGTAAGTTTTGATGTTTTAATTGTATCCACATGTTGGAGCAATAAAAATCTCCATAGTGAACATTCTTGTAGTGAAATTACTTTTGGTGCATGTTTATGATTGTTTCATCAGAATATTTAAAATCATTTATCTATCTATCTATCATCTATCATCTATCTATTTATCTTTATCTATCTATTTGTGTGTGTGTGTGTGTGTGTGTGTGTGTGTGCATTTGTGTGTGTATGTTTGCATGCATACACACATGCCATGGTGTGCTTGTGAAGATCAGGAGACAACTTGTGAGAGTCAGTTCTATCATGTGAGTCATGCAGTCAGGCTTGGGAACAGGTGCCATTACTCACTGATTCATCTCATTAGTTCCCTTTAGGATAACTATGAGACATGGAAAGATAGGATCTAAAAAAAAAAAAATAGACTCATACATGTTGAGAAATCTGTCCCCAGAAAAGCTTTGTGAATGAATTGCCTTGTCGAAAGTTTGGTGTTACTAATGTTTTTCTCGAACTTGGGCAGGAGATGGCTGTGAATTTTGACGGATTAGAACATGTCCCAAGAAAGTGACCAATATATTGAAATCGGAGAGGCTGGTGAGGAACAATCAGAATAGGATGCTGGAAGTGGGAAGAGGGAGCGGGCAGTGTCTTCAAATGTCTCAAAGGCTGCTCTGTGGAAGGAGGGTTACCGCATTCTGTGTCATCCCAAAGCACAGAACTAAGACCAATTTGCAGCGTTTCCCGAGTCTGGTCTACGTGGTCTGGGGGACAATATGCTGAATGGAATAAGCCAGAAGCAGAAAGACAAATGCAGCATGTTCTTACTCACATGCAGAAGATAAAACACTGATCGCATAAAGTAGAGATTAGACTTTATGGAAACGGAGAAGCATAGAGAAGAGAGAGGACTAGGCGGCACTGGTGAAGGATTAAAACATACTCAGTTAGAGAATTGCATCCTAGTAGTCTATAGGTCAGTAGAGTAACTGTAGATAATAGTCAAACATGTTTCAAAAAACTATATAAGAAAGTTCTGAGTGTCCCCAACACAAAGAGATAAGTGTTTGAAGTTGTGTATATCCTAGTGACTCTATGCTCACTGTGTGCTCTATACCTATTTGGAAATTCCAAGTTGCCACCCACCATTCCTCATTCTCCCCTGGCCAAGTATGTACCATTATCAGATTATCATGTATCAATTAAAAATAGAAAAGACAGGGCTAGGGATGTGGCTCTGGTGGTAGCATGCTTACCCAGCATTAGGAAACCCTGAGTTCCATCCTGAGCACATTAACAGGGTATGGAGGCACATGACTGAAATCCCACCACTAAGGAGGCAGAAGCAGGAGATCATACTCCGCTCCATAATAAGTTCTCAAAACAAAAATGAACCTAGACAAAACCAAGCTAAAAATAAATTTAAAATTCAGTTAGAAAAAGAGTCTGCCTTCATTGGAAAAATATTTTCTTAATTGAATGCTGAAATATGTAAATGGTTATATGGTATCTTGGAAAGGTTTGAAGATTTGAGATCTTCATTTTTTCTTTTTTTCAGTTTTTTGAGACAGGGTTTCTCTGTGTAGCTTTGTGCCTTTCCTGGGACTCACTTGGTAGCCCAGGCTGGCCTCGAACTCACAGAGATCCGCCTGGCTCTGCCTCCTGAGTGCTGGGATTAAAGGCGTGCGCCAACACCGCCCGGCTTAGATCTTCATTTTTTTCAAAGCAAAAGAGAACTTTGCATGAGTGCTGTGTTTCCCTTTGACACATGGTCCTCTGTAGGCTAGTTAATATTGGCAGGCCTCAGAGAGAAGCCGAGCTGTGACTCCACTGCAGACCTGCTGGGCAGGGTTAATGTGGATGACTACTTAGACAACCACTCCTCGCCATTCACAGATGCTGCTACCTCCAAGAATTCACTCGTGGTTAACAAATCTGTAATTACACATGGATGCTCACAGTGCTTTGCTACTTATTGTATTTGCAAGTGTGCATGGCTGAGGGTAAAGAGGACAGCATTTTGCCTTCTGTGCTCAGCCCTCCCGTTGTAAATGACTATTCTTCTTTTTTTCCCAGTGAACTTAGTGTTAAGTTTATTACATTTCTTTCGCTTTACAGTCCTACTATCTAAAATGGAGGGGGCAGGAGAGATTGCTAAGAGGTTAAGATCATTGGCTGGTCTTCCAGAGGACCTGAGTTCAATTCCCAGCACCCACATGACAGCACTCACATAGACAAATGTCTCTAACTTCAATCTCAAGGACCTGACACCCTCTTCTGGCCTCCAAGGGCACTGTATGCACATGGTACACAGACATACATGCAGGCAGACCCTTATACACATAAAATAAAAATAAATGAAGTCATGACAAAAAAATGGAGATCAATAGCTTGCTATCAGTATTCCCAACTGAGAGAACGCTGTGTATTACAGAGGAAACTGTGTATCATATAAACTTTGCTCAGGCACAAACTACAGGGCTCTTGGCAAGAAGTTCAATGTTAATGATTTCACAGTACGATCTAAACATAAACATGGCCAAGATGAGGTTTTATAATGATCAGTTACTATAACTCCAATGAAGGCTTTTAGGAGCCGAGCCCTAGACTTCTCGGCAGCCGTAGTTCATCAGTGGCCCAGTGCTCTGGTTCAAGGCTACTGAGGACTTTGTATCCTGAACTGCAGTGGGCCATGAGAACCGACTGTATTTGGTAGTGTGGCAAGTGTGTGTGATTTGTAAATAGTCCTCATTAGTCACAGATTCTACAGTTGCAAATTCACCTGTTGGCTAACTGTTTAAAAGACTGACGGGTTCCTTTTGCCCTGAGAATGGAACTCTCAAAGCCCGATTATCCACTGCAGCCTCAAAGCTCTACTTACTCAGATTGTTCAAGTGGAGACCTCTGGGCGCCTTTTCCAAGGACAGACCATTACTGTTAGTCCTGCCGGACCTTTGACAGATGAGGCCAAAGCTGAGGACATTAGGGCTGTTGGAGCAGACGACATTAGGTCTATTGGGATGGGGATGTACTGCCAGCCTATATTTACCCCTACCTGGACAGGGGTAGGGCTGTCACCTGGCCTCCCAGCTTTATGCAGGGTGACCATTCTTGTCTCTTCCTTTGCCTTCAGAGTCTGGGAGTGGGTAGCACTGCTTGCCTGACCTTATCATGCACTTAGAGGATGTTCCTGGGAAAAGAGTCCTTTCTTGGAAGGGATGGAAACTTGCTCTAGCTGGATCCCTGGGCCTGAAAATCAGACTCTAAGAGTAATGATGGCCACCAAGAGTTCTCAAGGAGGTGCCAGCTATTCTGTTAGGGCTTTTAGAAGTTTGAATGACAACCTAAAAATTACCTTCAATGATGAAATTTATTTTTTAATTCCACAAGTCAGTTTCTTACACTCACATTTGTTTTAACAACCTAGTTTTCTCTGTATGTGGGTTTACTATGGGCATGGGGCTGTGGTAGAGCACTTGCTTGGAGGTATCTGAGATTGACTTGTTCAATTGGGAGCCAGGAAGGGGCTGGGACACCATGTGCCTCACAATGTCCTACAGAGGTCTATGTAAGGTAGAATCATGCACCATGCAAATATTGGTAACATTAATCTATTTTTTTCTGTTTTTTTTTTTTTAGAGAATCTAACTTAATTCTTGACAGTCTTTTTTTAAATTTTTTTTTATTTTACAATACTATTCAGTTCTACATAACAGCCACAGATTCCCTTGTTCTCTCCCTTCCTGCCCCCCTCCCCTTCCCGCCAGCCCACCCCCCCATTCCCACTTCCTCCAGATCAAGGTCTCCCCCGAGGACTGAGATCGACCTGATAGACTCAGTCCAGGCAGGTCCAGTCCCCTCCTCCCAGATAGAGCCAAGCGTCCCTGTATAAGTCCCAGGTTTCAAACAGCTAACTCATGCAATGAGCCCAGGACCTGGTACCACTACCTAGATGCCTCCCAAAAATATCAAGCCAATCGACTATCTCACCTATTCAGAGGGCCTGATCCAGTTGGGGGCCCCTCAGCCTTTGGTTCATAGTTCAAGTGTTTCCATTTGTTTGGCTATTTGTCCCTGTGTTTTATCCAACCTTGGTTTCAACAATTCTCACTCATATAAACCCTCCTCTTTCTGGCTAATTAGACTCCCAGCGCTCCACCCGGGGCCTAGCCGTGGATGTCTGCATCCAGATTCCTCAGTCCTTGGATGGGGTTTATGGCACAACTATTAGGGTGTTTGGCCATCCCATCACCAGAGTAGGTCAGTCCCGGCTGTCTCTCGACCATTGCCAGCAGTCTTTTGTGGGGGTATCTTTGTGGATTTCTGTTTTTATTCATTCCTACTCATTCTTCCTCAATCTCACTTCTAGGGCCAACAATATAATATAGGCCTAGTACAAAATTAAAACATGAGGCCTCTTGTTTGAGAAGCCACAGTAAATCTTTCTTCTTTGATTTCTGGTCTCTCTCTCAACTGGTCTAGGTGTTTATGAATTATTCCATGTGGCTCCCTTGTGAGTGAGGCTACTGAGTCAGGCAAGTAGCCACTGAGCTCTGATTTCTCAGGAATCCCACCAGATTCATTTGCTTTTCCTGGCTAGCTGTGTCCACATTGAGTTCTGACCCTGCTCACTCCTACGTCAACTCCTTGGTTTGAGTATGATGTTGTCATAGCCCCTGTGTCACTGGACCCTTGTGTCTCTCCATTACTGTTCAGAGATGAGTGTACTTGCTCAAGGTCACATGGCTAAGAGTGAACTCAGGTTTAATTCTTGTTCCCTAGCATAGCCTTCTTGAAGTTTTACAACCTTTAAGCAGCATGAAAAAAAAAAATCTTTCACTTCCAAATCCCAGACCTGGCTAGGATGTCTCCAATCTCTAGACTGCTGTGATAGCAACCTGAATCCAATGGGGCCTCACGTGTGCGCATGAGAAGTCAAAGGGTAAGGCAGAATGTCTGTGGAAGATAGTTCCGCAAGCACCAGCAGTACTCAAGTCAGGCTCCACATATTGCATCCGCACTGGGACCCATAATTTAAATTTATGTCCTCCTGCGTTGGAGAAAAGATCTCGTTTTTCCTTCACTCTGATTTTCCCCTCAATCACCATCTCTCTGCTTGCTGAGGTCCACATGTGTTTGCATGGGGTCTCCTGTATTGCGTGTTCCTGGAATCTACACAATGTACTGATGACATCTCCACATCAAAGGCCATGGGCATTTAGACCCTTCAGCATGGAGCACATTAGGACGAGCTGCGGCCACTGGCTCATCTTTGGACTCTCCTGCACCCAGGACAGAGAACAGCAGAGCTGAAAGGACACATAGAGCCTCCCTCCCACAGCCCTGAACTCCAGAGAGCTGTGGGGTGATGAGGGAAGGCCTCCATCTGGCCCCAGACTGCAGTCCCTCCCCTCCACACTGAAAGGGCTTAATCTTCCCAAACTCTGCTCCCCACATGTCTTTCCCTCACACCAAAGCCTTTGATGGCTTCCCATTCCTTTCAGAAGAAAGTCAGACTCACTTCTCCTCCATTTCCATCCTGTCACAATTCAAATCCCTTTCTAATCTCTTTCTTTCATCTTACTGTTTTTCTTCCAGAACATTCCTTTCTGACTAAACAGAGATACTTGGCCCTCACAAAGGATACCACAGGCAAGTCTCTCCTTTCCTCTTCCTGACAATCTACTGGGGTTTCTCATTCTTTTACAACCCTGCCCACCCTTTTCTCCTTGCCCACTGTGCCTTGTTTTTCCTGGTTGCAAAGTGGGTTTTGATGGAGATTAACTGCATACATTAGTCTTCCACAAAAACTTCCTTCACAATCAGCTGTGGGCAAGCCTATTGAAACCTGTTGTCCCAGCTGTGGACACTGTGGTGTGTCTTATGAAAGCCTTTTAATCATGGGAGACATTTGCCTCCAGAGTCAGGGCTTAGAGATTCATTGCATAGTTTCTTTTATGGTTGCTGTTGCCTTCCAAGATGTGTTCATTCATAGATTCAAACACATTTTGAACAGCTAGAGAGGTCTGAGCTTAGACACCAATCTCAAGCCCATATTGGTTGTGTCGTCTAATGTTTCCATCTCCCTCAGCTTCTTTTTAGGAAAAAGGGCAATAACAAACAACTGAGAGGGGCTAATTCTAGGGGATAATACTAGTCCAGCACCCAGTTAGAGCTGAGGACCCTCTCCAGGCAGGATGCTCAACTAATACCTTTCTCCTGACAACTTTGTAATAAACTGTGGGTATTCTGGACAGCAAGCATGGCCCAATTGCCATAAACTCCCTAGACTTTGGTCTGAGACATGTGTTCTATCTGAGATGATTGTATTTATAGGCATATGACATGTCTTCTTTCAGATTCTTGCTAAAATAATTTTTGAAAAAAAAAGGAGCGATGAGCTGAAAAAGATGAAAAAGTAATAGATGCTTAGCTAATCTGTGCTTTATTGGACAGTTTAGCTTTTGTTTTTCTTATCTGAACTGAACAGTCAAAGTCATAGTCTTATTAAGATTTATTCTCAAGGAACCTAAATTTGTTCTGGGATGAAGTTGCAAGCCAGTTTCCCCCTTTAGATGTAGCATTAGAGTGTTTTTTAATTATTATTAAGGCAATATAAAATGCCATTTAGTCCTTCAAGGGGACATTGCATCAGCCTTTCTTATGGGGAGGAAGTGGCACTTTGCTCATTTCTCTCTCATTGTGAAGGAGAACTCATACTAATGTCAGTGTTCTACAGACCAGAGGAGAGCATCTCACTGACACACATTATGCAGCTATTTGGAGCTAATGTTATATTTTTATTAGGTTTAATCCTCTTCTAAGTTAATAGGCCAGAAATCAAAGCCCTGTGGAGCACAGACACCTGGAAGCATTAGGAGAAGACTGTGGCTTGCAAACAGACACTAATCAGTTTTCAGAGCCATCAAAGGATGTGGAGACTGGGTTTTCCTCAAGAGGAGATGGCCAAATGGGCTGGCACACACGACACTTTGGCAGGCAGAAGTCAGCAAGGACTCCTTGTTCAGGGAGTAGGAATGAGCAGATGGTGGAGATGAATGATGCTTGGCGAAATCATATTCCTATCAAACCCCGACTGCCCAGAGCTGAGGGAGCAACATTTCCTGATTAGTGGCAGTTATGGACAATTCCTATGCTGGCTGCTCCTCTACCATCATCCCGGGCATCTGTGTCAATGAGAACAAAGACCCCACACCCTTCCACTTGTCTCGGAAACGATTTGGACCTGAAGAGATAGCTACAGACTTGGTGATAATTTCTCCTCTTATTCAGATTCTGGTGTGTGCCATATCCTTTGGGGCACCCACCGTTGTCATCTTTTTGCAGATTAGGAAAAGAACACGCAGCTTTGCAGGAATTGAGGCCGTGCTTTATGTCCAGAACAGCAGGGTCAAAAACAGTAGGCTTTAGAGGGTCATAGCGACCCAGGCTTGCCTCTTAGTTTGGCTTCTTACTGACTTTAGGGAAACTTTTTGGTCTGCGAGTCCTGTTTACTCATCTGAGAAATTTTCCTTATGTGTAAAATGGAGGGTAGCCATTTTGTGGGATGTCTGTGAGGATAAGAGAGAGGTATCGATGTGGCACGATTGACCGGTTTTACAAATAGCAATTAAAAAGAAATATATGATGAGGTGTGAAGTCGGGACCAATTTGGTCAAGATCCTCTGATAAACCTAGTGGATGAAGGCAAACAGACTCTCACTATTTAAAAACTAACTTGGAAACTTAATGTGATTTGGTTTGATTTATGCTGGCTTCAATATGCTTAGGTCTTGCATATTCTAAAAGTCAGTTCCATTCCAAAGCCAATTTCTGTTGTTTTTACTAATTTCTCAAGCCTCCTTCTCTCCCGTCCACCATGCTTGTTGAAGAATTAGGCTGGATATGCTGTGGACATTTTGTAGCCACACATGCCTTCCACAGCCTGACTTCCCTTTCTTCAAAGTTCCTGGAAGGTTTTAGCAGGGGCTAAAGAATAACCAGTGTCCACAAATCAAGGGAGTGACTCACAGCCTTGGGAACTCAGCAGCTTTCTACGCCATTGGCTGTCACGTTCCGTAAAATGGCGATTCTTCCCAGTGACTACACTTTAAAGTCACAGAGGGACCTCTAAAAAATTATACAAGCCTCAGGTCCACCCTCCGAGCTCTGATAGTTGTGGGTATAGCCCTCACTTAAGGGGTGTTTGAGGCCCCCTTGTTAATAGTTAAGGTACAGCCAGGTTTGTGACTGCCTAGAATGCCCACATCCTTTAGTTATAAGGCATTGCCACATGCTTTCTCTTTTTTTTAATTTTATTTATTTTTTAATTTTTTAAAAAGTATTTTTATTTTATAATTAATTTAATTTTACGTATCAGCCACTGATTCCCCTGTCCTCCCTCCTCCCACCCCCCTAGCCTTCCCCCCAAGTCCATCCCCCCCCATTCCCACCTCCTTCAAGGCAAGGTCTCCCCTGGGGAGTCAGCCCAGCCTGGTAGATTCAGCTGGGGCAGGTCCAGTCCCCTCCTCCCTGCACCAAGGCTGAGCAAAGTGTCTCAGCATAGGCCCTAGGTTCCAAAAAGCCTGCCAGGCACTTCAGAACCTTCCCCAGTATCTCACCCAAGTCTTGCTCACAATGTTGTTTTGGGTAGAAAAGGGTGACGATTTTGTAATGAAGTTGGTTTACAGTTGGAATTGATGTCATGAAGTCTACACATGTTGTGTTTAATTAGGATGCCCATTAAATGTGTGTCCACATTGGGGGTCATTAGAAGGACAGGAAAGAAGGAAGAGGAAACCAAGGGAAGGAAGAAGGAAGGAAGGGAAGAGAACCTGATGATGCTCCATGATGCAGTCAACACCAGCTTGCTAAAGGTTTATCCTGTAGTTCACTCCAAATGGTGGAGACAGGATTTTAACAGTAGCTATGATTTATTTACACAGCCCCTTACTATTTCATCGAAACCCTGCTGCCAGTGGTCTCTGCCTGGAGTGAGGGTTTGCAGGTCCTTGGCATCTTGTTAAAGAATCGAAGAAGCACATACAGTTAATTAGCACAGTACTGAGGGGTTTCATTCAGAAGTGAAGTGAAAGAACAGACAGGGCAAACAGCAAGAGAACTCAAGTTCAGCTCTTTACTCGAAACCTCTGATTGCTGCCAGAGGTGTCTGTGTGTGGCTCCAGGAGGAAGAGTTAGTTGCTAGGAGTATGGGTGATTTCCATTTTGATTGATAGGTTTAGTTTATATAAGCCATTGGACATGTTTTTCCAATGATGCATCTGATTTTAATCTTGAGTAATTATGCATATGTAATCATATGCTGATTATGCATAGGCATAAGATGGTAAATAGTATTTTTTTCTCCCTAAATGTTTATTTTGAAGACAAGAGTTTTCCTTGCTGCACAAGCAGCCTAAACTAGTCTAGGCTGGATTGGCCCACCACCCTTAGTTAAAAGATGTGTTTTGGCCACAAAAGGAGTTTTACTAAATTGTTTGCTAGGGGGCTATGGGTTGGCATGACTAGCTTACTTTGGAGAAGGGAGGAATGTAGCTCAAAGCAGGTGGAGTTTCAGGTGGCTAGGACATTGTTGGGAGAGTAATATGTGCATGTGGCTCAAACCAAGCTGGGACTGGGTTGCTAGTCACCCCAATGTCTACTTGCCTCATCCATCTAGTGAGTCTAATGTACACCCCATCTTCATTTTTTACAAAGAGATGCAGATTAAAAATTAATTCACCAATGATACCAGCTAGAAAATGGAAGAGCTGAATTCCAGAGCCTGCCTTCACCTTGATGGCTTTTTGGATTTATCAGTAAAGCTTGCCAGTACAACTGGATTGAGACAGTAACCTGAAATGGGTCTCAGGGAGAGTGATGGGTAAGAAACAAGGAAGGAGGAAGCATAGGGTGGCTTTGGAAGAAAATGGAAAAGAATTCAGAAGATCCATCCTTCCTCCCTCCCTCCCTCCCTCCCTCCCTTCCTTCCTTTCTTCCATCTGATTCTTTCCTCCTTAAGCCACCCTCCTGCATCTGGAACCTGCATCCGGGAAGCTGATTAACCAAGAATTACAGGTCTTCTTTCCCAATACCATAGCAACAGCATCAACATAAATCGTCCTCATCAGAAGTCTGTATTTACCATAGAGAACAGCCTTCTAAACAGGATTTGAGTGAGGCTCACTCAGATCACAGTGACGAGCCGGATGTCCAGCAAGAGATTAATGGATTGCTGAAAACAAAATGGAGATATAGGGAATAACATGTGTTCCAAAAGCAGGGCTGAGTCAAGGCAAAAGGAGAATTAATTTCCTCTCCTTTGGCCCTTCACCCCCCATGCACCAGAGAATTCATGGTTGGGCTGCCAGGAAGCAAAATTTCACGCTCAATCATTCTAACTAGACTGGTCCTTTTGGTTCACATATTTTATTTCTTCTCCTTGTCATGGCTCTGATTTTGTGTTCCCATTTCAATTGTTTATTTTGCATATTTCTTCCCCATTGTCTAAAAATCATGGACAAAAGGACCAACTGGTATTTCTGGAATTTTTGCTAAAATCTGGGTACTGTGCTAGGGAACCTCAGTTATCTAGGGACATGGAAACTGCAGGAGATAAAAGCACAAATAAAAATGAAGAGGAATACTTTGGACTAGAGGGGGTGCCTGGAGAAGGTGCCTGAGGGAAATCAAAAGGCCTGGACTTGGGAAGAAAGGACTGGGAAGAACAAGAGAATGTGTGATGACAGGGGGTAATCGGAAACCAGAGAATGAAAGACAGGCCTGACTCAGAGACGAGAGCAGAAAGAAAACAAGGGCTGAAGTGGCTGGCTGAGACAAGGACCTGGTTAAGGACTGGAAAAGAGGGAGATGAAGGCGAGACTGAGTCGCTGCAGAGGAACTATGGGGTATGGAGACTCAAGTTGCCAAGAGTAGATGACAGTATCATCGCAATTGTTTGTTCCACTGTCTACCTCTGTGGGAACGGGCAGTGTAACATATTTCACACGTATCCCATTGAGTCTCACAACAAAAGAGGTGAAGACACAGCTCCATCAGCCAGCAGATTACATGTTCATTTATGTAGTTGTTGCTTCCGGATGATGTAAGGCTTTGGGTCTCACAGGGGCAGATGTGTAGTGTGAACCTTATAATGGTGTTGTGGAATATTAAGGGGGTTTGCAGACTACTGGCACTTTCCTGTCAGATGAGTGTATGCTGCAGCATAGGCTGCAGCTGGGAACATTTAGTCTATATACTAAATCGGGACATGATGCTGAGTGGCAAATGATCCTGGGATTTCTCACATAACAAGAAAACAGAGTTTTCAAATCTTTCTATATGATAGCCAGTTGAACCATATAAGTGCTGTTTCTGTAGGTCAAACACATCACAAGCATTTGTGTGTGTGTGTGTGTGTGTGTGTGTGTGTGTGTATTTGTTTGCCTGTGTGTCTTAAGAAATCTGGACATAAAGTTTTATTAAACTTTAACACAAGGGGAGTCTTACCGCAACTTGGTATGGCATGCTTTCTTGACACCCATGAGAGGTCTTTCCTTTTCTGAACAGAAACAGAGGAGGAGTAGATTGAAGGGGGAGGGCAGAGGGGAGATGGCAGAGGGGATGAGAGGAGAGGAGGGAGGGAAAATGCAGTTGGGGTGTAAAATAAATAAATTTTTGAAAATTAAAAAATAAAAGACCTGAAGACCTGGCACTGTTAGGCTGTATTTTCCCTGGACACCATCCCCAGAACATGTGGGACCTGCCTGCTTCAGCTAGAACATGTAGTCCTCACTCTATGGAGTCTTCCCAGGACATAAGCATGTGTGTGTGGTGCCTGGTTACTCCTGTAGATATATGACTGTGGCTGCTGACTCAATGTATTGCCCAGAAATATGCTGGTATCATATTGATACTGTATTTTTGAGAAACGGTTATATTTTCTTTCATAGACAGAAGCATCAGGGAAGGAGCATTGAATTGTATTTGCAAATAGCAAGCACAAATCATCCCAAACCAGGTACACATATGCCCCATTCTTTATGAAGATTAACAGTCTAAAACCCAGTACTCACATAGCACGGATCTCTGTATATTATGGGTTTTTAAAACTATACATACACATTTTTAATAATGTCTAATTTATACATTAGGTACAGTAAGAGGTTAACAACATTAATAATAACCAACAATGTAGAACAATTAACCTATAATAAAAGTTTGCACATTGGGCTTAGTATTCAGTAAAGTAGGGTTACTTGAAGGTATACACTGAATTCAGAACATTCAGTTTGATCACTGGAAAGGCTACTAAATGACTAGTCCATGGATCGTATATACAGAATGGATACTCTGGACAAAGGACTAATCCATGTTCCAGGAAAGAGAGTACAGGATGCTGGGAGGTTTTACATATTATTTAGAATGGTGTATAATTTAAAACTTAAGAGCTATTTATTTATGGAATTTTCTATTTAATCTTCTCAGGCCATAGATGACTGCTGAATGGGGCTGTTCTACAATGAAAATGTGGAAAGAGAGACTGTGGATAAAAAGGAATGACATGATAAAATCAAGCCAAGGCGAGCCAGCCTAGAATGTGCTTGTCATTTTGTCCTCACAGCATCATGGAAATATGCTCGGCTTGGCTACAGTTATTGTCCTCGATGTGTTTACACTCCCACATATGTCTCTTCTCTGAGTCCCTGGTGTGCTTACATTCCCCTTGGATTCATTAAATTAGGTGCTAATTTGTCCAGAGAGGAGATCTCCACCATAGCAAAGTGGCCAAGGGGAAATTATCAAGCTTGCCTAAAGGATGAGGCTCCTCCATGTGGTTTGCCTTCCTATCTACACACTTTTTCTTACATAGTGAGTCAATACATCTAGTGAGCAGGGGAGAGGTATACACTGGTCCCATTTTCAAGGAGGAACATTGGCTCAGACAGGTCAAATGACTTACATACCCATCAAAGAAGAGGGAAAAGTCAGGGCTAAGACTGGTGTATAAAAAGATCATAAGTTAAGATTCTTAATTTTCGATAAATTTTAGTTAGCTAAGAAAAGAAAACCCAATTCTAATATGGGTGTAAACAAACTTTGTTAGAACCAACCATTTTAAGAAACAGAATATTTTGGCTGATTTTTTTTTTAACTGATGGGCTTATTGGTGCAAATTTAGCATTAATAGAAGAAGGATCTTTGAATCACAGAGCTTAACAGCTCCCTGGACTGTGGGTACCAGACAATAACTTAAGTGGTAGTTAGAGTCATCCTGAGAGACATCTGACTTTCCATATGATGTCCACGAATTGACTGCCATGAGCTTTTGTGCTAGCTCAAGATCAGGGATAAGATTTTTATTTTTTATTTATTTTTTCAGGGCAAGCCTTCAGGTAGTTTCTGGGCTTCAGGACTTAGAGAGGGAGGATTTGGTATGTATACTGAGTATCAGTCTGACAGGTTCTGGAATCACCTTGGGGTAAGCCTACAGGAACACCTGTGAGGTATGATCTTGGTTAGGATAATTGTGGTTAGAAGGCACACCCTTAGAGTGGGCCCAGTTCTCTGGACTTGGGTCCTGGACTGAACAAAAGGGAGGAAGCTAGCTGGCCATGAGCAATTATGGCTCTCTGCTTCCCGACTACAGATGCAAGGTGAGCTGCGGCTTCAAACTCTAGCTGTCTTGACTTCCCAGCCATGACTGCCTGTACTCTTGAACTGTAAGACAAACTAAACTCCTCCTTCCTTGTTGCATTTGTCAGATACTTGTGTCATAGTAACAGGAAAAGTAGGAACTAGGACAGGGGATGTGGAGGTTATTTGGACCCTGGAGTCAGGCCTGGGTTCTGTGTCAAGGGAAAACACACATACATTCTTAGTAAACCACAAAGTACCAGGAAACTTTCTTTCAATAAACAGAGACCCTGGGGAGGTGGGGAAGGCAGGCAGAGGAGAGAGAACTTTCTCTTGCTATGTAAGAAGAAAAAATAAAGAGAATCAGAAGCCCTCAGTATGGCCAGATTCTGAAATAATGAAGAACTTTCTAATCATCTGGTGTTTCACAGAAGGGGTGGTTTTACTAGGCATCAACATTTTGTTCATGCTGGTATTAAAGTTGAAAATAAAGTCTGTATCTTGGATGGAGTTTAAAAGTTCATTTGGATGGTATTCCCTTTTGACTGCAGGGGCATTATGTATTCCAGGACCACTAGTATGTAAATTTCTTCAAGAAACAAGAGTTTTACATTATATCTCCAGATTACATTGGGATCATATGACATTGCAACTCTTTGGTAGATAATAGAATGGGTTGACAGAATTTGTTAATGGAAATGGACTCAGATTCTTCAGACCTCAATTAGTAGAGTAAAGGACTGCTTTAAGAACTGAGGGCTGGCTGCCCACAAGAGTAGGTTCATGGAGCAGAGTGGAAGGCATAAAGGTAACAAGAAAAGTACTCAAGAGATAGACGCTCAAAGCTCCCACTTCAATACCCTTTGTATTGTGCTGGGGATGTCTTTCTGCATGCTGTGAATGTGTTGCGCTGATTGGTTGATAAATAAAATGCTGATTGGCCAGTAGCCAGGCAAGAAGTATAGTATAGGTGGGATAAGCAGAGAGGAGAATTCTGGGAACAGGAAGGCTGAATCAGGAGACTCCAGCCAGACACAGAGGAAGCAAGATGTGAAGGCAGAACAGGGAGATGCTGCCAGCTGCCGCCATGAGAAGCAAGACGTAAAGATACTGGTAAGCCACAGGCCACGTGGCAAGGTGAAGATTTATAGAAATGGGTTAATTTAAGATGTAAGATCTAGCTAGCAAGAAGCCTGGGCCATTAGGCTATATGGTTTTAATTAATATAAGCCTCTGTTTATTTGGGTCTGAGCAGCTGTGGGCCCGGGCAGGACTGGAGAAAACTCCAGCTACAGTATTGCTATAATAGAATACTAGAGACTGGACAGTTTACAAGTAACAAACTTTAACTTCTGGAGACTGGGAAGTCTCAGGTCAAAGAGCCCTTATCTATTAAAGGCCTCAATGCTGTTTTATCTCATTTGAGAAAGCAACAGAACATGAGCACATATGTACAATGAAACTCACCACAAGGAAGCTCTGTGCAGAGGGCATCAATACACTCGAGACAGGGAGTTCACATGACCTTATTCCTCCCATTAAGCTCTGCCACACAACATTGTTGTATGGGATTTCATTTCCGATATCTACTTTTGGGGAACACACTGAAAACATAGCATTCCCCAAATCCACACCAAAGAAACATGCTCTTTATTATAGAGGGAACAAAGAAACAGCAGAAACATTATATCCTGGAAGCTGATATAATGCCTTGGTAAACAAGTTAATGCCAAACCAGGTTAATGTCAAACTAGAGTTCAGAGTAGAATGAAATCGAAATTACTCATAAAGTCTTATACAAATAAATTAATGTAGGAAAAAAAAACGACACTCTAAAAAACTGTCCTAATTTAAGAGGGTAAGCTGTTTGGAGGATGTTGGCCATTAGCAAGCAAATAGTGTTTTAATGACTGCTCTTGAGTTTTGTCTGAGACCATCTGGTAGCAATGTGTTTCAGGGCGACAGGATCAGCTCTGGCTTTGCATTATTGGGAGAACGTGGAGGCTCCAAACTGCATCAGTCTGATGCTGCTCTGTAGTTAGTTGTTCGTTAGTTGGGAGTCACTTTTCTTCTCCTGAGTTAGAGGCAGAAGACAGAAGAATGGATGGGAATTTGATCTCTTTACTAACTCTGCATCGGATAACATCCTCTACCTTGTTGCCCTCTCTTCAATGGCATTGGATCATCCATCTGCCACCGGTAATATACGGGACTAGGTCATCAGCAATTTTGGGTGCATCTTACCACGTAAAGTATAAACTCTACAGTGACAGAAGAGCTCCATTTAAAATGCATTTGTGGACTGGGGAGATGGCTCAGTGGTTACCAATGCTGACTGTTCTTCCAGAGTATCAGGGTTCCATTCCTAGCACCCACATAGCAGCTTACAACTGTTTGAAACTCCAGTGCCAGGGGACCCAAGCCCTCTTTTGGCTCCTGAGGCACTAGGCATGCACTTGGTGCATAGACATACATCCAGGCAAAACATCTATACACATAAAACAAACAAAATGAAACCATTTCATTTTAATTGGAGGTAGTTACTGAAGGATTAGCCAAGAACAGTTCTTCATTGCTAAACAAAAAATAAGGAAATTTCTTCTGGGATCCTGTGTGGCAGAGTAGAAAATGTGTGATATTTTTTGAGACAGACATAGCATGAGTGCAAATACCTACTCCAGGGGCTGGAGAGATGGCTCAGTTAGGAATGTGCCTGCCATGAAAATTTGGACCTCAGTTCAAATTTCTAATATCCATTCATGTTTAAAAATCTAGAAATGGTGCTGAGTGAGCATGGTGACATGCTCCTGTAACCCCAAGGCTAAAGAGGCCAAGGTGGATCATCGGGGCTTAGTGGCCAGCCAGTCTAGTCTACTTAGGCCAATGAAAGACCTTTTCTCAAACAAGCAATCAATCAAACAAACAGAAGGTGGATGTCTCCTCAGGAACAATATCCATGTTGTCCTCTCGCTCCCCTGTCCATACACACATGAGCATGCATGTACATGCAAATACACACACATTCATATGAGCATGTGCACACACAAACTACCTAGAGGTCCTTAGGCAAGTTTCTCACCTTCTCTTGCCTAAAAACAAGGGTGAAGTGGCCACAGTACATGCACAGTGCGGGCATTGTAGTGGGCACTTAACTGAAGGACACTATTAAGGGGAACATAGTAAATACTTTTTTTGGCAGGAGCTTGTCACTTTGCAGAATTTGTTTTACTAACTAGTGGGGAGCACATGTCCTGGGCGCTTATTTAATACTTAGCAGGAACAGAACAGAATCACTTCCTAAAATGTTAATTTCTGTGCTGTTCTCCATCTCCACCTCTGTGTTTCACGGGTGTTGGCAGACCCCTCGTGCTTCCTTGTTTCAAGGAAAAGGAAAATTCTGCCTTTCTTTCTAGAGAGTTCCAGTTTCGCAAGGACAACACCAAGAGACAATCCAAACTACAAAGGGAAGAGCCCATGAGGCCCCAACCCCATATGGAGTACTACAGACAACGGAGTAAACCTAGGAACTGGAGAGGTGGTCCTCCCCAGGGAAGGGCACACCAATTAGTTGTTCAGTATCAAATGGCCAGCCTTGAAAACGGATATACAAGTAGCATTATATAGACACAGCAGGTTACATTCAGGAATATATATGCATATGCATGCAATAACAGTTAATGAAAAAAGAGGCCATGAATTTGAAGGAGAGTGAGGAGGAGCAGATGGGAGGGCTTGGAGGGAGGAAAGGAAAAGGAAAAATGTAATTAAAATACAATCTCAAAATAAAAAATTAACCCAAAAATCATTTAAAAGAGATGTTTTCAGATTCACTGTATACTTGGGGGAGGGGAAAATGAAGGGCTTTTGATGAGAGATTTCCCCAGACCTGGCAGACTTGAGTTGACAAATCTATGAAAAATCAGTGTGTCTATCCAGCATGGCTTGTCTTATCTCAGAGGCCAGGACTGTCTAGTAATGCTCAGATTGTAGGCCCTGCCATCTTTTCAATGATCCCCAGTACATAGCCTGGGTTTGGAAGTGTAATCCAAAGACCTGAAGGGTCATACACCAGCAAGAGCTGGTGTAACCGGTGTGAACCAGGTTCTCCTGAGATCGGTGTCTGATCCTGGTGAAGCAGATGGTAGAGCTGGCAGCACCATTAATTTCTAAAGCTCAAGCCCTGCTGGTGTGGATTCTTGGAATCAGATTTCAGCTGAATTAAAGAAAGTATGGGGAATGTGACATTTCTTGTAGACCTCTGCTGTAAATTAAGATCCAGGCCTGCTCCATTTGTAAGGCAATGGGGAATCAAGGGGAATTAATTCCTGATCTCTGAATGCCATCACCTGGGGTGCTGCAGAGGCTCATAAAGCACCCCTGTGAGTAATACCATTCAAAAAACTCTGAGAATGTGGTATGAGCTGTGGTCAGAGTTCCCAGACACAGGGGAGTTTATTTTTGCAAAAGGCAGACAGCCAGGAAGAGGGACTTAAGTTCCTCCGGAAGGGATATATTAAAACACCCCGCCCCCCATCATTGCATGCCAATACCATTATTATGTAATTGCTTGAGCTGTAAACTCATAAAACTTTTGTAGATCCAAAGGTTGTTTTGGAAACGTGCCTGCTTGATATGAGCTAAAAGTCTGGAACCCAGTGACGGAGCAGGGAACAGCATAGTTAATGATTTCCATAAAAAGTGCTTAGAATGTTATCTTCCTGAGTGTGGACTGGGAGGGCTGTCCTGGGTCAGCCAGCCCCTCCCATACTCCCCATTGTTTACCCTGGTCCACTGTACTGGAATTGAGGAGGCCCTCTCAGGAATGTGGATCTGGTGAGGCCTGAGGGTTGCTGTCTCAAAGACCAGGGTGATGGTCTGGACTGTGTAGACTGTGTAGACTGGGCTCCATGTACCCCTTCTTCCCACAACTTCTGCTAGAGCTCCAGCACCTCATACCTCACCTGGACACATCTAGCCTTCTAACGTGGTTTTCTCTCTGTTCTCATCATGTCACTTCCTTGTTTACAAGCATTTAATGGTTATTCCATGGAAGACACCAAACCTTGTGTTCTTGCATTTAAGGCTTTGGGGGGAGGGGTTCCAGTCCAATGTCTCATCTTCCTTGGTGCTCTGTTCTCTGTGGCTGCACTTCCTTCTGTCAGGGCTGCCCTCCTGCAACTCCCCAGTTCTCTCCTGTACTCCCTCAGGCTTGCCCCCTCTGCCTGGAAATCCCCCACCCACCAGCCTTCCCTCATCTTTGAGGATCATATTTCATGTTATCTAATTTGAGGAATCTTGCCCTGCCAGGGCCAAGGCATCAGATGTACTTCAGTTTGAGATCCCCCTTTAGCACTTAGGCTCTGAAAGGTTAGGGGGTTTCCTTAGTTCTTCTGGCTCAGCATGGAATGAGTCATCTGCTTCCAGCTGAGGGGTTGGGGATAAGTTAGGGATGGGCCAGCCATATTGTGAAGGATGCTCTGTGCATGCTAGTCCTTAAGGAATGTGGCTGGCTATTCTGATTATTGGGGTCTTCTCTTTTGGAAGTTTCACTTGCTTGGAGTCTCTCTTACATTCCATAAAACAATTATTGAATTTTGCCTTTCAGATCTGTAGTACACATTTTATTTTCTCTCTTTAGACGTCCCTGGAAGGGAGATAGCAGTTTCAGCCGACTTAGCCAGGACACTGCTCAGTTGGGTCCTCGGCCAGGAGGTAGAAACCGACTTTTCCAGTGTTTATTCACTGACAACGTTTTTTTTAGTTTTCTGCCCCTTTTCCATCTAAAAGTTGAAAATGGGTTTTATAACTCCATTTTCTTGGACACGAGAATCTCCGTTGGGCTTCCAGAGAGGGCAGTTTGTGAAGTGGCCAGCAAGAATTGGTACATTTCTATTAAATCTTGGGAAACCTCATGCAACTTAAGGACACTTGTTCTCAGCTCACTGGTTTTTCAACATGCATTCATTTGTTTTTCCAAAAAAAGAAAAAAAAAAAAAAGCTTCTTGTCTAATGACTTTGGAAAACATTAGGTCCTAATGATCCCACTCATGGAGAGCCAGAAGACACGTTAACCAGCTAACATGGGAAGAGGTCCTGCAGTAAAACCAGCCTGAGTTGCTGATGAGAGCTGATATTATCAAGCTGTCATGCCAGGGACTCTGAGATAGACCCTCACACAGACTCTCCAAGGCAGTCCTCAGAATGCCCTCAGAAGATGGATATATTTGCTCTTCTCATCTAAGGAGTGAAAACCCTGACATTTGAATAGCTTCAAGTTCATACATCAGGGTGAAGGCTGGGATTTGATGCCCGACATCTACAAAGTTGGAACCCAATGCCCCGCTTCACCGTGATGCATAGCTTTCCACTTTCCCAAAGCTGCTTGACCAAGCAATACGTTGAACCATGTATCATAGCCATGAAGCCAGTTGCCTTGGAACTGGCTTTGGGAAACAGATTCACAACCCAAATCTGTCCCTGCTGGAGAGCTGAGGTGGTCTTTATACCTCTGTCTTTGGCTTTCTTGTGGTAAGGGGCTCAACCTCCGAAGTCTAGTTCAAAGGCCACTCCATAGAACTCTCTCTCAGACTGAAGCCGACTGTGGTGCAAGGCATTTCTTAGTGACCTTGTGTTGTCTGCACTGCTGCTAACGTTACCATTGCTTTTAAAACACATTGCTATAGTGCCTGGCACACAGTGGGGCCCTCCGGAAAGACTTGCTGAACAAGATGGAATTACTTCTGGGGCCCTCGGATCTTTGACCCCTAAGCCTGGCTTATCACGTCTGGACTACTGACTTGAGACCCATTCTATAGGCCACAATCTTGGCTAAGCCTGGTTCACACAAAAGCAGGTCAGACAGGTAGCCACGGTCTTCCCGGCAGTTCAGTAGTTAACATTCTCCTCTCCCCATTCCTGGATGAGGCTGCTTCTCTCTCCTAGATTTTCTAACAAGGACATAGTTAGGTCACCTTGGGTCTCTCTCCTCAGGACCCCTTTGGAGACTGCCCTGACTGGTTGCTTCCAAGGCACTGTCCACGTCTCATTACAAAGCCACGTGACCGAGCCTCAGATGAGTCAGCTGGCTTGGGGATTTTTGTTAGCAACCCTTATTGATTTTGTTTTCATTTTCATGGGGTAGGGGGTGGGAGGCAGGGGCGGGGGCGGGGGGAGAGTGTGGTGTGTGTGTGTGTGTGTGTGTGTGTGTGTGTGTGTGTGTGCTTCTTGGGCTCTGGGGTGGGGCCTGGCAAGTTTGACTTCCAGAGACGCAGCGGGCCTCTGTGGGAGCCCGTGATGGGAAACCACGTCATGCCATACTGCGCATTTTTAGGCCGCACCCATCCCCAGGGCCCACTCAGGCGCCATACAAGCGCTGGCCATCCAGCTCTCTAGCTGCCTGCGATGAGGTCATGGGTGGGGTACTGGAGACCCCCTCCAGATAGGGTGGGGGCTTCCTCTACTGTCCAGGGGTGGGCCGGAAGGACTGGGAAAGAGGCGGAGGTGATAGGTTTGCCTGTCTGACCTCCTGCTCCCTGGTAGTGGTCAGTAGGCTGGTGTGGGTAGCGTAGAGGGAGAAAAAGAAAGCAGGGAGATAAGGAATAGAGAAGTTTATGGATTGCCAGACACGGGCTACTTACCCCATTAGCAGTCATGGGTAAGGGGAGGTAGCTAACAAATGGTGTTCCTTTACCACCTTGCCAGGAGCTAATAGTCACCTCCTTGCTTTTATACAGTAATGCCTTTACTCTGACCTTAATCAATAAGACCCCAAGGCAAGGGAAGCCAGAGCAGTGCTCATTATGTAACTGGACTTTGACACAGGAGGAAAAAACAACAAGAAGGTAGAGGCTTTCTTAGCCGGAGACAGTGACTGCCGCAATAGCTCCCGTTCTCTCCCAGGCCTTACTGCCTTGATTGCTAACCTTTCTACACCAGAGGTTACTTGCAGACTGAGGTTACTTCCATATTCCAACCACCTAAGCTCACTCAAACCCACAGTTCTTTAACCTCTACCCGAGAGCACATACATATGTGTGCGCATGGAGCAGTCAACGCAGGGCTCTGCTGAAACTTTTAGCCTGCAGGGTCCATCTTCTGATCTCAGTGAATATCTGGGGCGTGGGGAGTGGGGGGGGGGGGGAAATTGCACCTGGAATTCTGCCTTGAAAAACAGGAACTCACTGACACCAGAGTGTTTCTCCAGGAAATAGAAAGATGCACAGAAAGTTCATAACCCTCCACCCCAAGATGCTTCACAGAAAACCAATGCATAGAAAAAAACCCTGAGAGCTATCCGAAGGCACACTTGAAAAGTCAGTCACCGTGCGCAGATAACACCACCCTCAGCCGACTTTGACTTAAGCTAAAAATGCCATGTCACGTTCAACTGTTTTCTTTTATTTACTTTTCCCCTCTAGGGAGATAAAGTTAATATTAGTAATATATTCCCGGCTTCTTACAAGAAACAGTCAAATGGTATCCTTAAATGTAGAAAACGTATTCCATAAAACAGTTACAGTAACCACAACCGAGAGACATTTTAGAATGTTACCACCGTCTATGAGAAGGTTTCCTGAGTTCTAAGACGCTCAGCTCTGGGAGGGAAGTTGCATACAAACAGATACTGAGATCTTGACTGTACATTAGCCCACTGCCCACTGGACAGCCTATGCTGAAAATCCGGGGGTTTCAGAGAAGCCCTCCCACCTTTTCTAAGAGAAACAGCATTTCCATACAAAGACGCTTATCACATCAAGCGGAATAGAAAGTAGGAAAGAGACCGCTGCTGAGGCTTTCCATCCTCTGATTTATCATTTGTTGACACTCTATCCACACGTCCCCCCATCTCCTTACAAGTAGCTGTCTGTGGTTCTTCCTGCAAGTATTTTGATAAAGTCTAAACAGAAGAGGAAAAGAGAAAAACTATAGTGAAAACCATAGCTTACCTTTCCTGGGCATTGCTGGGTTCAGACTTCTCCCCCAAACATGAGCCTTCTTTGCTTTGGTTTTCCCATGAATTTAGAAACCATTAAAAAGTATTCAAAGCAGAATTGTGCTCACTATTGAAGCTGCTCCACAACAATGCAGAGAAGTCTGTTGGTGGAAAGTAGAGGATGTGTGCGAAGCTCGGAGCTCATGCTGTCGGATGAAGTTCTGCAACCGTCTTTCTCAGTTTAAACAGCCTCCCACTCCTTCTCCCAGGCACTTGCCAACTTCTATAATTTAAAGCAACTGCGATCCTTCCCATAATACTCACATTTCAAAGAGTTTACTATATACACTCGTTAGTCATGAGGAGGAGTGGGCAAGGTTCTTCTGCAAACCCCAGATGGAGGCAGATGCAAAGTGAGGGTCTCAGGTATCCGGAGGATTTTTCCATCCCTCTGCATCCATTGCTGTTTGCACCACGTGGATTCTTCGAATTGCTGTAGCCTTTAAAGTGGTATCTAGAGACCGACTGGCATCGTTTCCCTGAAGCAACGAAAGCACTCGGGGAAGTTTATACAGCAAACATAGGAAAGGGGGCTAAACCAGTGGAATTGTGTCCACACATCACTTTTGTTAGCAGGATTGTTTCTCTGTGACTTGTCCTTAATTGTTGCACCCAATGTTTTCCTGAAACAGGGAAAAACTCAAAATGTTGTTATTTGCACTGGTCTTGTTTAAGCATTATTCCACATGTGTATCATAAATCTAGGAAGGACACATACTTTGCAAATTATGTCTATGTAATTGAATAAATCTTCTAATATTTTAGCCTGTAATCAGAATAAATCTTCTGGCATTTTAATTGGTGAATGTGTTGTACATTTTACTATCCATTTCTTCCCACTGTCAACACACACACACACACACATACACACACGAGTTAAAATTATAGCTAACTTTTAAAGCATTGTTTAAATGTTGATTTAAAAATATTTTATTATATACATCAAAATACATCTTTCTTAGTGCCTGTTAAGTAACCTGTGCTCAGTAAATACTGAATGGAGTAATACTTATGTTTATATCAATCAACAGTTTGTGTCAACTTTGATTTGCATGCACAATCTCCTTCAAAACAGTCAGTGGGTCCCAGTTTCTGTAGAAATCAAAATAGACCAATGTATGGCTTTGATAAACAATGAATAGCTGTGCAATAAAATCCCCTCAATGAATAGAAAACATCGGTTAGACAAATAAACCATTGAAGAACGACTGGAAACATCGGCATGGACACATTCCACAAAATATGCTCACTGCACAGAATTATGCAAAAAAGTTCTGGGATAGAACATCATTATTTCAAAGGCTATCAATCCCTCCCTTGTATTTTAGAGTTCATTCAAGTAACTATTACACAATAGGTAGCTTTAAAAATATTTTATACTACAAATAATAAGTACTAATAGAAGTGACCTAAGCCTACAAGCAAGTGAACAGGCTTTAAGTTTTCTATGCTGAGAAGCAGAGGAATGATGGGGCCTCCTCCTTTGCTTGGGTTTCTGCTGAGGAATGGTCTCCAGGGATGGTGGACAGTGTGGGGAACTGAACTCATAGGCTGGAGCCACATTCCCTGTAATCCTGAATGTGTGGCCTTATTTTTAAAAAGTGTAATTATAAAACTGTAAATACAAATGTTTCAAAAACAATGTATTTGCATATATGCATATCATAAAGCATTTATTTAATAGATATTAATCAGGTGCCTTTCTATGTGTTAGGAATTTAGTAAGTCCTCTTACGATGTTTACCACAGAAGCTAGCATGACCATCCTGATCAATGCCAAAATTGGTGATAGACATGGATGCTGCTCTATCAAAACTCTTAACCCAGTGTTATTAGATGGCAATAGGTGAGTGTGAGGGGCTGGATGCGAGGCTGGAAAGGCAACAACCCATGCCTGAAGTGGCAAAACCTTTGGTGATCTTGATAGCAACAGTAACTTGAAAGGTAATATTATAGCTCTAGAGGAAAGGGATGGGAAAAGACACATGTCATGTGGCGGCCACTGTTGGTTGCAGTTGGCAAGGTGTTTTGAGAATGAGACTATGCCAGAAAAGGAATGGTCAAGTTTTAAATCCCAGTGAAAGGGGAAAGGGGGATAGCATGAAGGGACCCCATTTTATGATTTGAAAGAGCCTATCAATATCTTGATGGGTTAAAATGCCTGTTACCAAATTATATTGCTTGCACTTCTGTAAGTCTGTACTCAGAATGTCTTTCAAGGGTGAAAACAACTTATTTTACTGGCAAGATGTGAAATGCATGCTTATGTGAAAGCACACTCCCCAATACTCACCTCTCTGACCAAGGGAAAAACTGAAATTGGGGGGCTATCAGGAGGAAGTGATGATAGCAGCCGAGAGCAATGAACATAAGAATTTCCCCATGGGCAGATCCAAGACTCTCTTTGGCCCATGAAGGGGCAGGGCCCATACTAGCTGCCTGGATAAACTAGGGATCAATAATTGCTGCCTCTGATCTCATCCTTTTGTGAATGAGAATAGTGGTTATCCTATTGCTGCTATACCTTTTGTATGGTGTGTGTGTGTGTGTGTGTGTGTGTGTGTGTGTGTGTGTGAGAGAGAGAGAGAGAGAGAGAGAGAGAGACAGAGACAGAGACAGAGACAGAGATACAGAGAAAGACAGACACACACATTCAAAGACAGAGACATAGATAGAGAAAAAGAGGTGGGGAAGGATTTGTCAATTTTGTTTATAGATTTCTGTTTAAGTGTCTAGATTGCTAGATTAAAACATGAACCAAACAAAATGTGTGGAGAGAAATTGACATGCAAGAAGTAAGGCCCTTGATCTAAATGTAGTTATCAGACAGAATTCTAGACATATTTAATATATACATCTTGATGAGGTTGGAGGAAGATGTATACCTATGAAACCATAACCATAATCTACATAACAACAACAACAACAATAATAATAATAATAAAAATGAGCATCTTTTCCAAAAGTTTTCTCTTGTCTAATCTATCATCTATTATATATCAATTTTTTTTTTGAGACAGGGTTTCTCTGTGTAGCTTTGCGCCTTTCCTGGAACTCGCTTTGTAGACCAGGTTGGCCTCGAACTCACAGAGATCCGCCTGGCTCTGACTCCCAAGTGCTGGGATCAAAGGTGTGCGCCGCCGCCGCCGCCGCCGCCGCCGCCGCCGCCGCTGCCGCCACCACCACCACCACCACCACCCGGCTTATTATATATCAATTTATCTATTATGTATATTTACTTGTATCTATTCATTTATTATGTCTATCACCTATCTATTTATCTTTAATTTCATTAATCCATTTTATTCTCTCAACAGTCTACTAATATAACCCTTCTATGGTTGGACAACTTGAAGCACAGAGAGCCTGAGTGACTAGCTAGTGGTCACAGAACTAGGGATTTGCAGCTAGAGTGTCTGGTTTGACCAATCTGTCTAAACTCTTATATGCTGCTGAAAAGTTTTCTCCAGGGCAAGTGAAGAGAACCTTTCTAGGCCATCCATCCCCTTAGCCTGATTGCTGGGCAGGTATTTGACATAAGTTCTGGTTTCTTCTGAAAGCTTTTCTAAAACACAGCAGGTTGTTTTTAACTTAGAAAGCATGCCTGCCCCTCTCTGAATGTGATTATAACGTTCAGTCGTTTTTCATGTATTAAGCTTTGAGCTATTATGGCTAACTTTGATTATTTTCAGCTTGCGTGCTGCAGCCAGCTAAGTTTCAAGTTATATCTTGAAACCCAGTGGCTTCACCTGGATTTCCTAATAAATCTCTGCTGAGTTCTATCAATCACACATGACATGAAGAAAAAAGCTGGGGGGAGGTATAGATCTTGTCAGGAAGTGCTCTCATCCCTTGGGAAGATGTTAAGTTTAGAAATCGGAGATGAGCTACACAATCTGTGTTTAGAGTGGTGGAGAAAGACCAGTCCCAGTGTCAAGGTGTAGACTCTCGGGAGGTGTGGCCCTTCCTCCATGTCAGGCTATACACAGAGGCTGACATAATGCTCTCTGCTCTTGGGCACTGGGGACACGGAAGGGGCCACAGTCATTTCTGGGGTTTGCAGACTCTCACTCTCCCTTTGTGGATTTTGATCTTGATGAGTACTGTGGTTTAAATCTGGAATGACTCCAAAAGACTTACTTGCTACATTTATCCTCAAGATACTACTATAGGGTGATGGTGGGATCTTTACAGGGTGGAGCCTCACGTGCGAACTTTAGGGTTTTGATGGCAGGTCCTCCCCTGCCCCTCCCTTAAGGAACTATGGTATCTAGATCTTCCTCTCTCACTTCACTTCTTAGCTATGAAGTGAACAGTTCTTCTATACCACATGTGCCTCCTATCTTGCCGAGGGCCTCCCCAAAATTGTGCCAATCAGGCATGGAGGGAAACTTCCAAAACTCTGACACAAAATAACCTATTATTTTTATAAGTTTATTAACTTAGGTACTTTGTTACAGGAATGGAAACCTGACTGTCAGAGAGAACTAATGTGAAGTTACCTATTCACTGGTGACTAAGGGTAACAACAGATCAGCTTATTGTAGAGTCCAAACAATAGATTAAGAATAGATAAAAATTGTTTTGTAGGCTGTAAGACAACATTTTGGGAAGAAAGCTTGAGGATATTCTAATTAATCCATTCACTCTATTCATGATCATCAGCACAGTCTTGGCAAGTGTCCACATTATTTCTATTTAACTTTTCTCAGAGAAAGGAGTCATGATGTCACAAAGCATCAATACATTTCTCCAAGCAGCATCAAATATGCCTGCCGTCTTTCCCACATATGAAGAGCTTTCAAATACACTAAAGTAACTCTTAGCCTTCTCTTCCCACCAACCACATCTTTCCTCAAGTCTAATGAGTCTGGCTTTTGCATCTGTTCTTCAAGAAACCTGATTTCATTTAGGCTGTCAGTTTGCTTGGCTGCCCTCCAGTGAGCAAATATCCAATTAATGGCTAAATGTCTCTTGAGGAGTATGGTAAGGTGACCTAAGAATCAACATTTGAGTTACAGTTCAACTCTGCTCTCAGCCTTGAGAAGGTACTCTCCCATGCCTGGCCTCAGAATATGTGGTCAGATTAATCACTCTGAGGCATCCTTATGCAGAATTGTTTTCCCTAGTCAATTATTCACTGTTTAGAATGGACAGTAGCATCCCACCCTCTGTGTGGCATGGTTCTTTTCTGGTGTCTATGACACTCACTTCCTGGAAATAGTGCAATCCTCAGGTTTAATATTTCAAGCTAAACTATCTTCCCTTAAATCCACTCCTTCATAGGGGCATTGGTGTGGCATTGATATGTCATTTACAGCACAGTCCTCCCAAGTGTTTAGGATTTTAAACATATACTATTGGTTCATTTCTTCTTTTTTTTCAAATACTCCACCATCAGATCCTGAATATCTTTTCTTTGTTGTATTTCTAAAGCCAGAGTCCTTGGGGGACTTGAATTATCATAATTTTTATCATCCCAGTGTTTCCTTGGGGTATGATCTGTGAAGCTAAACCTTGAAATGTTCAATGATAAGGGACATATGGTAAAATAAATACAGAAATCTACAAGGAGGGTACAACAATTAACTATTTCCAACATTAACTTCTTCAAAACCTTAGTCACTGAAAATGCAGACCATGGATTATTTGCTCATCTTATCCATCACAGCTTGGGCAGTTCTTTGCTGAGGCCAACTTATACACAGTAGCTTCCTGGCAGGGACTGAATTTACAGTGTCATTGGTTGTGGCAACTGGCTCTGCCCCTCTGTCTCCTCCATCAGACAATTACATATGCCCTCAGGCAGTTATATAAGTCTAAGAGGATTTCAAAGTAGAAATAAGCAGATGTCTCTTCAAGACTGCTTATGTAAGTTGCTGATGACTGATTAATTCAGGTCAGTCTCATACTCAGAGTCAGTGTGAAAAAGTCTACCAAAGGCATGGTCTATGAGTCTGGTTTTTGTTGCTATAACATAATGAATAAGTTTGGGTACTTTATAAATTGGTTTATTTGGTTTGTGATTCTGGTGGCAAGGGGGGCTCATTTAGCACAATATTGGTATCTTGTCCTTGCCACAGCATGGCAGAGAATCAAAAGTGGACAGGCAAATGGAAGTGGAATCAGTTACACAGGATAGACTTGCTTCCTAATTACTCGTTCTCATGAGACTTAACTGGGCTCTCATGGGAACCACCTACCTCTCCCCAGACTATGATATCCTCAGTTAGATAGTGAGCTATCTTCCACATGGCTCCACCTCTTCAAGGTTCCAGCACCTACAGCAGTCTCACACTGGGAGCAAGTTTCCAGCACACAGTCCTTTCGGGGGACACATTCAAACCGTAGGACACAGATGCAGGAGGGATATGTTCAATCTACTGATAGGTAAAACTCTCCATGTTTTTCAACAAACACTTGTTTGACAGAATGCATGCTCCACTCCGAGAAGCTCTTCATGACCGTGAAAAGAACTTTCAAAGAAAAGGGAGGGCAGTTCTGCCCCCTTTTCTCACAGCTCATTTTCAGCCCGTTTTCTTTTTGCATTATTCTGCTCCTGCCCAGTTGTTCTCTATCAGAGAAGGACTGTGAGTGGATCACAATGGGGGATACATAGCCCCTCTGATGAACTCTCTTTCTCTATGGCTACCTCAAGGAACTGTGGTTCTTTGGGGGATGAGACAGTCCTCTTGTCACGTTCATTCCAGGTGAGGTAGACTTTTAACTTTGTTTTCTTATAGGTACAAGAAAGCCATCTTTCCAGAGGATGACCCCACCAATCTTTCATTCTGTTTTAGGTGTTTGATGTTTCTAGTTTATCAAGAAACTAGGCTTGGTGTCTTTACACATTTTGGAATGGGAAGCAGGGACAGACAATGCTTACTTCTAAGTCAAAGCACAGGTCTTGTGCTCTTACACCGTCTTCAGAGCTGCTCTACTCCCAGCACAAAGGTGGTATTAACGGGCACCATCTCAGCTATTAAGAAAAGCTTTGTTTCATACTTGGATACTAACTCTTGCTTGCGTAGCTCTCTTGGCAGAATAAGCAATTGCTTACAAGGACACTCAATTCTTTCAAGCTGTGGTCATTTATCTCACTCAGAGGGTACTTACCACTTTCTGCTTCATGTCATAGCTCTCCTTGTGTGCTTTTTTCTGTCCTAAAGCATATGTTTTTTAGGACTAGAATCATGTTTTAAACTTTCTTGTAATTTTCTGATATCCATGGTGCCTCACATAATATCTGGGTTTTATTTATTATGTGTACCAAGACAAGGAGACTGTTTGGAAGGTTAGGCTGCAAAAATGTGGCCAAATTTAGGAGACAAATTTTAGGTATAAGTGCCTGTTTTTATATATTTTCAAACAATTGCTAAGTGCTACCAGATATGATGTTAGGGGCAGGATGCTAATGGGTTATGAATACTGACGAGGGAAGAGATAGATGATGAGAAAATGAAATGATTGCGTTCTGTTGCCAGAATGAAAGGGGAAATGGGAAGACAGTCAAGAAAACATTTTTTTCTTGGATTTAGTTTTGGGGATGGACAGGATCTTTGGCTCAACTTTTATTTTGCCTTCATGAACAAAATTATTCCTGGTTATGAAGTGTGAATCTTTTAGTTCATGAAGGGCCAAGACATAAGGTTATATAAACCTGTGAGAGGATAAATGTTCAAATTTGTTTTAGAAGGAGCTAAAGCTTGACATCATATATTTTCATTGATAACAGTGGCTCTTTAATTTTACATCATATCTTGTGGTGTAAGCTTGATTCTCCAAATCAAAACACTAGACTGCATTTGTGAGAAAAAAAAAACCTAACAGTCCAAAAACATGAGGTATATGGTAGTATATAATTTTGAATGTTATCAAACTTACAATAATGGTAGCATGAATGTGGTGAAACCTTCTTGGATAACTTCTTTTCTTGGGACTTGTCAACATAAATTCAACCTCAAACACTGATGAGAAATGTAGCTAGAGTTTTCCTGCCTGGCCCATAGTCAGGACAAATCTCTCTCACCCACCAGTCCCACAGCCGCTCAGACCCAACCAAGTAAACACACAGAGACTTATATTGCTTACAAACTATATGGCCGTGGCAGGCTTCTTGCTAACTGTTCTTATGTCTTAAATAAACCCATTAATCTATAAGTTGCCACATGGCTTGTGGCTTACTGGTATCTTTACATGTTGCTTGTCATGGCGACGGCTGGCAGCATCTCTCTGACTCAGCCTTCCACTTCCCAGAATTCTCCTCTCTCCTTGTCCTGCCTATACTTCCTTCTTGGCTACTGGCCAATCAATGTTTTATTTATTAACCAATAAGAGCAACACATTCAACATACAGAACATCCCACAGCAGAGAAATGTAGCTTTCTGGAAGGTTTTGTGAGGTAATGGAGATGACAAACACCACACACAGCTATAGGCAGGTATTGTGTGACCTTTATGAGTCTATGCAAAAGATTCTTTGTCCCCAGGCTGATGACATTTGGAAGTGGTAGAAATTTAAGAGACTGAGTCTCTCAGAGTTTCTTGGCTCAACAGTGGCTGCTCCAGAAAAGGGATTAAAGTAGTTTTATGTAACTCCTTGATGTTTTTCCAGAAAGGAATATTTACTCATACACTAACTTGCAAAAAAAATAATGTAATTTGCTATTATGAGGCTAATATGGACTGGATTATATTTTCTCTCAAACTCTGATGTTGAAGCCTTAGTTCTCAATGGGATAGAATTTAGAGATAGAATCTTGGTGAGATAATTAGGTTTAGATGAGGCTGTGAGGATAGGCCCTCATGCAGGATTAGTGCCCTTGTAGGAAGTAGTACTTCATAAACAAACCATAACATTACTGCAAACAACTAACATAATACATCTGTAAAAAGCTAATTAAAGATATTAGTAGCAGCCCAGTTAATGATTTAAAAAATCTGGAAATAAATATATCCATCTACAGCATGCTATATTACATCTATCTATGTTATATCTGTTCAGCTAGAACACTGTCAACAGCCCAGATTTTCTGTAATGGTTGAATGAATAAACAAATTGTGTCAAATCTCTACAATTAATACTATTCAAAAGAAAAATCAGATAATTGCCATATGTTACCCAGATATTAAATGAAAGCACTAAGAAGTCAGATAAAAAAGAGAATGTACTGGAATGACTCAACGACATGAAATTGTAGGAAAGAAAACACTGATCGATCAGATATAATGGGTTGACTGAACTTGGGGTAGGGGAGATGCTGGAAGCTGGGAACCTCCAGGAAAAGTGTGGAGTAGTTGGAACATCTAATATCTTGATTGGTTGTTAGGGTTGAATGGTAGACAGTTGTTACAGCTCTGAACTGTACATGTGACGGGTTTGTTTTTTGTTACATGTGAAAGAAAGTTGATTTCGAATGAATAAGTTCTCAAAAATAATTTCTGCAATTATTTTGAGAATTTGGACTCTCTCCTCCAGCTTACGTGTGCTCTTCAAAACAGTGGATGCTGCAATATTTGGCAACTATCAAGACTTGATTGAGTTTAAAACATCAGTTGGGATGAGTTCAGTTCATTGCACACAAATATGTTTCTGATAAATGTTAAAAGTCTTGAAATGGAGTGCAATTTGGTAGTTGTTTTAAATTATTACTTGTAAGATGGTCTTATTTTATATACTTGTTTCAATTTATTTACTCTATGAACAATGTTTTAAATGAAAAATTATAGGAGTTTTGTTGGCTGTGATCACTTTGTCCCCAGGACAGTTTTCTGGGCTCACCTTTACCTCCTCTTCCCTAAGGCTGCCATTGTCCTAGATTTAAATGCCACATAACAATCCAAGTTCAGCCTGGAAGTTGCAGAGCACCAACTTCAGTGAGGATTGGCCATTAAATTACCCCCAGGCTAAACTGCCAACGTAATTCAGAGAGTGGAGACTGGCATCTGGTGGCCAGATGCTTGACTCCTTAAAAAAAAAAGACTTGAAAAGCTTTCCAGATGAAACAAAGTATGTAGGTGGCATCACTTAACTTGATGATTTGTCTCACCAGGCTTCAAGAACTGGGTCCCCAAGAGTTTTCCATTTGAGCTGTTAAAATGTCCGAGAGAAAGTGGCTCACCAGAGACACAGATCTTGCTCACTGTGTCTTGGATGGGGACTGTGGCTTGGATGGGGTCACACCATTACCAAACCCAAATGGTCTCGAGGCATGAAGTGGGACACTGCAGAAAGTTGGCAGCATGGAGTTCCTCCAGGCCACCTCTTCTTGGCCCACTCTGGGGCCACCTCCTTTCCTAGCTTTTGCTCAGTGACTGACAGCCGAGCCTGGGGCCCTGAGAGAGAATTTAAGATCATTTCTACACAATGGTTTGCTGGTATCTGGTGTCTCCTTTCCTGAGGTCGTCCTTAGAACTTCTTGATGTGTCTAGGATAACACCCTTGAGCAGAAGCATCCAGCAGGTACCTTACTCCAACTGAGGCTTCCCAAAGCCAAGTTCCAGGCTAGTGTGTGATTGATGTTCGCTATGAAGGTGGTGGCTTCATCTGTGTTTCCTGCCTTTGGGAATGTCTGTATTGCTCCCAGGGTTGGGCTGAGACATTTCAGAGGAAAGTGCCTTTACCTAAGACTGTCTCCCTAAAGGTGACTTAAATGCCATCTGGTCATATTTACGCTGCAAATTGCAAAGCTCTCTGCAGAGATTTCCCAAACCTGCAGACCAGTCACAGTCACCCTGAGCTGCCAGCTCCTGCAGGGCTCAGCTGCCGCTGCCAGCTGACTGCTGACTGCTGACATGCCACTCTAGCAGAGAGAGCAGCTTCACTGGTCTCAGCCACCAAAGAGCAAGCCTGTCACACAGCAGCAGCAAGCGCCCCCTTGAATAATTACTGAACAAATTAATGAATCATTATGTTCGCCTCCTGCACTTCAGTAAAAATGAACTTAGTGACAGAATTGCTTTTCTAATAACCAACCAAGACCGGTCTCTCAGAAATACTTAGACACGCCATTTGACAGAAAGAGAGGGAGGAAGTGTGCTTGCTTTTAATCAGAAGTTTGGGTTCAAAACTGGATTGTGTGTGTGTGTGTGTGTGTGTGTGTGTGTGTGTGTGTGTGTGTGTGCCTGTGTGTGCTTGTGTATTTTCTGTCTAACCTCTTGGGCAGGGCACAGACTCTCTGACCCCCAGCTTCTCCGTGCTCAGATAAATGCATCCCCCACCACGACTAAGCAATTTGGAGAATTTAATGGGACAAGGCACAGAGAAGTGCAATATAAATAAACTACATTAACTGAATGTGAAGGGTTTCTTGTGTCACGTGTTTCAAGAGCTGACTGTGTGAAAACCCACAGTAAAATGTGCTTAATGGAACCATTGTTATGGTGCATAGGTTTTACAGTTGATGTTTATGGCTAATTTTGATTGTTGACTTGGTAGAATTTAGAATCACTACAGAAACAAGCAAAACAAGCCAAATCCCTTGGGCACATCTGTGAGGGATTTTCTAGATTAGGGTATTTAAGGTAGCACGATCCACCTTAAATGTAGGCCACAGCATTCTATGGACTGGAGTCCTGGACTGAATAAAAAGAGAAAGCTAGCTGGGTGCCATCATCTATCCCTCTGTACTTCCTGACTACAGATGCAAAGTGACAAGTCACCTCAAGGCCCTGTTGCCTCTACTTCCTTGACTTGATGGACAGCACCCTCAACAGATGAACCTAAGTAAATTCTTCCCTCCTTCAGTTGCCTTTAAATGTATTTTGTCACAGCAATGAGTATTATCTTATACAGTGACTTTGTGTAACCCCTAATGTGTCCACCCTTAATCACAGGAGCCCATGAAGGTAGTACGTGTCTTAGAGTATGACACAGTCAACTCCTGAAGGTAAATGATCTATGGTCTGATTTCATCATATAAGTCCTTAAAAGCAGAGTGCTTCCTCCAGGTTCTGGCAGTACACAACAGGGACTGAGAGCAGATGAAGGTTTAAAGCAGTTTGCTAACTATGCATCGTGATTTTGAGAATGGGGGCAGCACCTTGAGAGGGAATGTGGGCAGCCTCCGGGAGCAAAGAGCAAGCCTCCTCACCACTGCTGAAGAAAGATCTCGTTTCAGCAGTGTCAATGAAAAGAAGCTCAGGAGACAGCCACATTGGTGAGCTTGAAACACCTTCTTCTACCAGGCTCAAATGGGAACCTGACCCTGATTTCATACTTATTAGACTGAGTATAGAATGCGACAGTCTCCCACCCCATCCTGCTTCCATTCCTGACCCATAGAGCTGTGAGCTCATGACTTGGTTTGCTTTGCATGTTTATGATAATTTGTTCCACAGATTTAGAAAATGAATGCATTGGAGGTTCCTGCTAGGATGACTCCAACTTAGCAGTTGTAGGTGGAATCTGGGGCCTTTCTTTTCCAATAAAACCCCAAATAATGCCAATATTGCTGGCCAAGGGATTACTTTTTCTGTAGTAAGACCAAACATGTGCACTGCAAGGAAAGCAGTTACTGTGATTTAAGGCCCCTGTGTTAAAGGATTGGTCCAAGGATGGGGATCCAGGGAGGTGATGGAACCTTCAAGAGGTGGAATCTAGGGTGTGTGGGTGGGTGGAAAGGGTCCAAGTCATGAGCTCACAGCTCTGCAGGTCAGAATCAGAGGCAGGATGGGGTGGGAGACTGCTGGATTCTATACTCAGAGTCTTACAAGAATGAAACCAGGATGGGGTTCTTGTTTGAAGGCCTGGTAGAAGAAGGTATTTCAAGCTTAACAGTGTGCCTGTCTCCTAAGCTTATTTTCACTGAGATCATTGGAGGAATATCCTCAACAGAAACTGTGGGCCCCTGATCTCTTCCTTCTCATTTCTCTCTTGCTTCCTGGGTCATAAGATGAGTTGTTCCATTCTGCCCTTGTAGCCCTCTC
This sequence comes from Peromyscus leucopus, assembly GCF_004664715.2. Classification (NCBI taxonomy): domain Eukaryota; kingdom Metazoa; phylum Chordata; class Mammalia; order Rodentia; family Cricetidae; genus Peromyscus; species Peromyscus leucopus. The sequence continues at coordinate 32,065,766 of NC_051071.1, read as the reverse complement.
CCCATGGTGTCCTGTCTTGCCACAGTTCCAAAAGAATATAACCATTGCATCCTAGAATGGAGCCTCCAAGGCCATGAGCCAGAAGAAACATTTTATTTTATAAATTATTCATCTCAAATATTTTGTTATTGTGATGAAAGCCAATTAATACAACAAGTTCTTTTTTTCCCCCACCAATAATATTCCATTTAGGAAATCAGAGAATTCTCTTTAGCCAGGCTTGCCTTGAGAGCCTTTTTCCTAGGAATTTTTTTTTGTGTGTTGTAGATATAACCAATCGTCTTATTAAAATAAGAAACACTGAGCCAATGTAAAAGAGAAAGCCGAGAGGTCAGAGCTCAGAGATAAAATCTTACCTCCTGCAGTGCTCCTAACTTACCCGAGAGAGAGCTACTTCCTGTTTTTCTGTGTTTAAGTAGTCTTTCTGTTCTGCCTTCTCATTGGTTGTAAACCCAACCACATGACTGCCTTATCACTGCCTGTAAGTACCGCCCTCCAGGTCTTAAAGGCGTATGTCTCCAATACTGGCTGTATCCCTGAACACACAGAAATCTACCTAGCTCTGCTAACCACCACGCTCTTGCTATGGCTCTAATAGCTCTGACCCCAGGGCAACTTTATTTATTAACATAAAATTAAAATCACATTTCAGTACAAATAAAATATCACCATAGTGTGTAGTTTTATTATTTTAACAAAAGATGTTGTCTTTCCATAGCATGTTGGGAAGGAATGGCGAAAGCAATGACTTTAGTGCCCTTCATCAGGGCAAGAGACTTGACTTGATAAGTCTATGAAGACTTAATACACAGGGTGTGGTAGTCTTTATACATCTGTCTGTCTAGGCTACAGTGCCACTTGTTTGACCAAGCCCCGATCTAGACTCTGGGAAGGTATGTTATAGATAGAATCAACATTTCTGTGAAATGACTAAACCAGTGAGCAGCCTCCACTCCATTAGTTGAAGACCTTGAGTGGAGAAACAAATCTCCCCAGTCAAGAACGCATTTTGTCTCAGGCATTACTATAGATGTCTTGCTCAAGCTTCCAGCCCACGGGCCTGACAAACAAAATTTGAACTCATTTGCCCAAAATTATATGAGCTAGTCTCTTACACTAAGTTAATGCCTCTTCCTCCTCACCTCCCTCCGTTTATTTGGTTCTCTTTCTCTGGACAACTCTGACTAGTACACAACAGTTAAAAGAAGTGCAGACAGAGTGTCCTGAAATGATTAATATCAGAAGTGTCTTGGATTTGAGAATATTTGCATGTCTATAATAAGGTAACTTGGGATGAAATCCACAAATTCAGTATGTGTCATCTAACTTATGTAGACATATCCTGAAAGTAATGTTATATAATTCTCTCTCTCTCTCTCTCTCTCTCTCTCTCTCTCTCTCTCTCTCTCTCTCTCTCTGTCTCCCCCCCCCTCTCTCTCCTATAAGCAGAGGCCTGAAGAAGAGGATGTCATGTGTCCTGTCCCATTATTCTCCATTTTATTTACTCAAAGCAGGGTCCCTTACTGAACCCAAAGCTCACTAATTTGACTAGACTGGCTGGCCAGCAGGGTCAAGCTATCCTGTTCTCTCCAGCTGCTCCAGTTTATAGCATAAGGGTTGAAGTTATACATAGGGCCCTTCTTGGCTTTTTACTCAGGTATCTGGGAATCGAACTCAGGTCTCATGCTTACACAGTAAGCCCTCTTACCCACAGAGCCATCTCTCCAGCTCCTAGTCCACATTTCTACTTTCATTAGAGTGTGGCCTATCACGTGAGGTTAGGTATGGAATTTTCCACTTGTAAAATCACGACCATTGCAAGAGGTTTCCAGCTTTTGGGCCTCTTGTCTTTTGTATATTTGGATTATAGATGCTTATCTTATGTCAATAAATACTCATCATTGTTTTAGTTGGTGTTGCTCTGTGCCAGAGTGAGCTGGATCAAGGGAAATATGACAGCAAGATTTCCTTCTGGAGTCTAGCCCTGCGTTTTCCTGTGTGATCTTATCTGCTGGCAACATGTTTAATTCTTCCATGTGTGTTGTATGTATACATCTATGTGTGTGTGTGAATGTGTGTGTGTGTGTGTGTGTACAAGGACATGTTTGAAGATGTATGGGAGTCCAGAGGCTGACACTGGGTGTCCTCCTTTATCACTCTCCACCTCACTGAACCTGGGATGAAGGGTTGGCTAGATTTACTGGCTAGCAAGCTCTGAGGATCTATGTGACTCCTTCCCCACTATGGTAGAGGTTCATCAGGTTTCAATAATTACAGATGGCAGCAATGATTATTTTTGATACAAGCAGCCAAATGAGGGATCATTTCGTATAGGACCCTGAAGGAGATTGCTGGAGGGAATAGACAGGAAGAAAATCGTCTTCCAGAAATAACACCATGCAGCATGATATGGTGATGATGCTGGCCCGCTTTTGAAGTCTTCATTTCTCATTGTCCACACCTGTCTTCCAGTGTGCTCGTCAACAGCTTACAAACCAAAGAGACCAAAAATTGCTTGGCAGTTCTGGATGAAGTTGGAATGATGATTTCATTGTGCAAGTGTCCAGATTGAAGAACAGCAGCAATCTATACATTTGTATAGTTTTTGAAAAATAAGAATAATTTTAGTTCCATCATCTCATCTAACTTGTATGAGTAAAGCATGGCTGTCTTCATTTGCACATGAGCACATGGAAGTACTGAGACTTAGGGCTTCTCTGTGCAAGTTTACTCAGCAAGACAGACACAGACCCTAGCCTGAACCCCATCTTGTCTAGTCTTAGGAATAGCTTCTTTTCCTTTGCTGCAGTCATCTGACCCTGCTATCGGTGTGTTCTAGGACTTTGCCATAATCACTAGCACCTGTGAGTATCAGAGGCTTTTCTTTGATCTTCCTTTCTGAGGCAGTGGAGAGATGTAGTGATTAGACAGAGACTCATGGGAAAGTGAGGGTGTCTTCAGACGCTTCTGAAGAGAGCAGGGAAGGGGTAGGTTTGACTGAAAAAGGATGGAGACTGGTAAATGCAGTCTAAGAGAGATCTTAGTGTTTCAGAAAGTAGGTCAAATACATTAAGGGGAAGATTATGCATTTTAATGTAGCTCAGAGAAGAATTTTTATGATGAAATGCATTCTCTTGATGGTGAGGTGCAGGAACACATCTAGGAGAAGATCAAGTTCTAACGGTTTTGGAGCAGGAGAAAGGACAATAAGCTGAGCGCACTTGCTGCGTAGAGGTCAGTGGAGAGTCTATGCCAGGTGAGAAGGCTGGTGGCTAAACAAAGCATCCACAGGCAGCTTAGTAGTCCTTTATCCTAATTTTAGGACAAAGCAGTGATGTCCTCCTCTGTCAGAAGGCAAGAATTTATGTTCCCTGTATATAGGGAAGTTATAAGCTAGAGTCTGGAAGAAGGAAACTGTGGCAGTTTGAAAGAAAATGGCTCCCAAAGAGAATGGTACTATTAGGAGGTATGGCCTTGATGGAGTAGGTGTGGTCTTGTTGGAGGAAGTGTGTCACTGTGGGGGCCTTGAGGTCTCATATATGCTCAAGTTACTACTTAGTGTCTAGATTGCTTCGTGTTGTCTGCAAGCCAAGTTGTAGGACACTCAGCTACTTCTTCAACACCATGTTTGCCTGTATGCTGCCATGACGTACCATGATAATAATGGACTAAACCTCCGAAAATGTAAGCCACCCCAATGAAATGTTTTCCCTTTATAAGAGTTGCCATGGTCATGGTGTCTCTACACAGCAATGGAAATCCTAACAGAGACAGAATCCCACAATACTCTATAGATGCCCATTATTGTAAAAGTTTGCCCAATGTAAAGTGGGGTAGAAGGGAACTGAGCTTTTGTTCCAAAGAGATAATTGGAAAGCTTTGCTCTTAATATATAATATCACCCAGACCCCAAAGTGTTAATTGACTGGGTTTTAGTAACTGGGTTCTCAACTTGTTTTTTTTGCCCTGAAAATAATGTTCTTCCATTTGCCTAAAGTCACATGGGTGATGATTAAGGGAGATGACTGTGTGTAAATGTTGATGAGTGGAGTAGGGTGTTGATCCAAGAGGGAGGAAGGCTCCATTTCCATTTCTTTATCTGCCAGGAGAAATCCCATCTTCATTAATCAAGAGGCCACTGTATGCCAGACTCTGCTCTAGGAGCTGGGGATTTGGCAGGGTTCATAAGCTCCCTGGACTTGCCTTCCTAGGGTGGTGGAGAGAGAAGTTGGGAGAAGGCAGCCTGTGTGTTGAACATTTGAGCACACACAGAGTTCTATTTACACAGTGGAGAGAGCAGTCTGTGAAACTCAGATTTCACCAGAAGTTTGGGATTCTTTGCCTGGCTCATCCAAACATAATTGATAAATCAGGAACCCCTTCAAAATGGTTAAAGCAGGGGAGGAGAGTTAGTCACTTCTTTGTCTTTTTGCTATTTGGCAAGTTACTACCCATGCGCTTTAGAGAAGACTCTATTCTAAGCAGTAGATACAGTGAAACATGAAATAAGGAAGAGTTCTGCCCTTCCTCCCCCCTCCCCAGAGAATGTTCCAGAGGACAGCACAGACAGAGAAGTGAACCAAGACCATATCCCAGCAATTCTTAGATATTCCTCTTTAAAGAGTTCCATTTTGACCAGGCCAGTCACTACCTAAGTCCATTGACATGAGGCTGGGAACTCTCTGAGGTCTTTGAGAGCCCCAGCCTCCATATCTAGAAGATGAAATGGTGGTTGCAGGGGTGAGGAGAGGGTGTGATGCAGCAGGCAAAGTTCCTGGGCCACAGGGCTCGGTGCTTTAGTGTCCTTTGCCTGCTACAAGTTAATCTTCAAGGTATGGTGCAAAGGCAAAAACCCTTGCAACTCAGAGTTCTAAATAGGAATATTCTCACTTGTGGTTTGCTGACTGTGGATGTTAGGACTGTCCAATAAAACACAGGGCACCAGTTAGAGAGGAATAACAGACAGCCAACACTTTTTAGTGTGGGTACATCTAAATTACCGTATATGGTATGTTTATATGGAAATGGTATTTTTCCTCTGTGTGTGTGTGTGTGTGTGTGTGTTTATGTGCCTGTGTTGTTTGTGTGTGTATTTCTTGAGCAGCCAAATTCAAAGTTAAAACGGAAAATTTCAGTTTCATTTACATTTACAGAAAATATGCAAAATGTATGAGGAAAAAAATGGAAAAACAAAAATGGAAAAATAATAAAACTCTATGCTAGGGAAGGAAATCAACCCAGATATACTTTCAGACTTTCTGTTATGAAATACAGACATATGTGGTCATGTATACTCAGAATATTACTCCATCTGAAAAAGAAGGACATTCTGACAGATATTACAGCATGCATGGACCTTAAGATAAACTAAATGAGTCAGCTTGAAACAAAAGAATGGATAGTGCATGAATTTTTTTTCTATTTTTTACTTAAAATATTCACATTTATGGAGACAGAACATAGAATGGTGGATTCCAGAAGATGTGAGGGAATAAGCAGCTACAGTTGAGTAGACATGGAGTCTGGTAGGGATGGCAAGCAGTTCTGGAGAAGGATGGTGGTGAACGGTGACACAGTGACATGATCCACCTAAAGACACTGACCCCTTAGTCTAAGAATAGTTGAAACAGTGACATCCTATGTTACATGTGCATAATAAAAATTCAGAGTTCTAGCGTGAATTCTGTCCTTCCTCTCTGTTTCAGTTTTCACACCAAAGTGAGAACATGGGGTTTAGCTGATGTGGTGGATGGTGGAATTATGGCATCTAGCCAGCTTAAGAGTTTCTGTGATCTGTTTGGAAACCCAAACTTTCCCCCACTCCCCCACTCCCACCCCTACCCAGGCTTCTAATTCAGTAGGAACCTAAGATGGTGAGGTGCCTCAAGTTTAATAAACTTCCCGAGTACATTCCCAAGTGCAGCAAAGATTCATGACAAGAATCTAGAAACTTCAAGTAGGCTAGGAATTGAAATAACTAATGAATCTCCTGCAATCCCAACCCATTCTCACCCACTTCCTCCTTCTGTAGAAACAGCTTTAGAAGCTGTAAAGACAAAGAGTTCAAAGCCATTGAAATTCAAGTCAAACAAGGGAGCCAAGAGGCTTAAATAAAATATATCGAGGTTGATTTCCTGCCCTGGCATAGACTTTATTAATCCATTTTTTTTCTCTTTGTAATCTTTCAGCTTTCTTCTTGTACACTTTGCATATTTTCTCCCTGAAGTTTTCAGCCTTCACTTTGAACTTAGCTCTTTGAGAAATTCCGCCACACACAATATTGATCTTTGTCTCGCTTGTCCCTTTTATTGGGGGAAAGAATGTAATTTCCCACTAGGTGTTAATCTGTAGATTAAAAGGGATTTCAAACAGTCTTTAGGGAGATGGTTTAGAAGATTCATTACTGGCAGGAAGTATGCAAACCAAACTTGTAGACTTTCAAAAGTCATTTTAAGGAAACAAGACAAAACTATGCCTGCTTACATTTCAGAACATCAGAGTGTCTTGTTGTTTGGTATTAAAACATACAGTGAAAGTCAGTGCTGAGGACTCCCATCCCAAATGTGTAATCAAAGTACACTGCCTACCCTTGAAAATCTTCCTTTGTTTTACTCAGCGTTGTCTGGGCTCTATGCAAGGTTCATGAGGTCATCCTGGGAGTAAAAATTCCAGAGGTACTGCTAATTCACTCATTCATCACTATAGATGTAGAAAAGCTCATTTATTAAGAGCTTAGAGGACTCTGGGAGAACAAGCCTATCATATAATTGTTGATGCTAGTCAGTGCCTGGAAAATAAATTTTTCTCTAGGGTATGTGGTGAGGGAGCTGGAGAACATGTGGAGAGAGTTAGAGTGTCAATTTGGGGCACAAGTTTTGCTTAAATTCTGCTCTGCCTTTATTAAGTGTAAAGGCACTCTCCTAAGTGATTTTACTAGAACTCCCAAGCCTCTTTATAAAAGACTGAGGTTCTTTCCAGTGTGCTCCATAGCTGGGTCCACGAGAACAGAAGGTTGGTCATACTCTACAGTGACACTAATAGTAACAGCATTAGTAGTAGAATAATGACATATCTATTTTTGAACAAGTCCTGTGGATTCCATGTTCTATGCTGGGTAGCTTTTGACATGCTTCATAGTCAGAAGAGTAGCCAATGAGACATGGAGAGGAAACAGGAGGTGTAATATGAAAGAGAGGTAATGCTACATGGCAAAATGTAGATGAATAGAAATGGGTTAATTTAAGTTGTAAGACTAGTTAGTAATAAGCCGGAGCAATCGGCCGAGATCCCCTGTACAGTTCTCATCACTGTCTTACAGGTGGAGAGACTGAGGCACACAAGGAGAATTAAGTAGTGTCATTAAAATGGAAATTCCCTGAGAGCACAGATTTTTGTTCATATTCTGTTTTGTTCAGTGCTTGAATTTTTAATATACCCTGTCTTCTTTGCCATAACCAGGATAGACATCAATCCCAGAGTAGGGTAGGTCCCCAATAAAAGCTTGAGAAAGGTCTTTGAATAAATGCATGCTTCAGCATCCAGTAAAACACCCATCTCAAATGAGATGGTAAATCATTGGCTAGCTTCATCAATGCCTCAGATGCTATGTTCATCTCAATGGGTAGTCTCAGATGCTACATTTGTCTTATCGGGTAGACACTGTAGTAACACCACACCATACACAGAAGTGAACATTGTACATTTATCAATCATTCATTTAGTCCTCACTGCAGTTCTATGCAAGTGGTACCATGGGGAATCTGATTTTGTGGATGTGGACACAAAGGCCCAGACAGATTCTTACCTGTCTAATCAGAGTGCATTAAAATCGCATCTGTGTGGTGTCAATACTTACGTTCCTCTTCTTGAAATAATGAATGCTCTTATATTTGAGATTTAAATCTAAATAAAATTCAACAAATACAAACATGGCTAAGCATTTGTAGGAAAAGACGTAGTTGTTTTTCAATCTAATAACAACTTGCTCTCTCCTTTTTCTTTCTTTCTTTTTTTCCTAGCTATCACCTTTTTTTTTTTTTTTTTTTTGTCAGCTGAGCTCTGACTTCACCAGTTTATGTGAATTCCCTCAGTAAATAATTCCAGCCTCTAGAATAATGGCTTAAATCCTTAGCAGGGTATTTCTGTCACTGCTGTGACAAAAGACTTGACAAAGGCCACTTAAGGAGGGGAGGGCTTATTTGGGCTCACAGTCTGTGGGTACAATCCATCACTGTGAGGAAGGCATGTTAGCAAGAGCAAGAGGCACCTTGTCACACCATGTCCACAGTTGGGAAGCCGAGAGTAATGGACGCTGGTGCTTAGCCCTCCTTTTTCTTTGGTCCCTAGCCCATGGGATAGTGCCACTCACATTCAGGGTAGGACTTCCTTTTTCAGTTAAGCCTCTCTAAAATACCCTCATAGACATGCCCAGATACACATTTCCTAGGTGATTCTAAATTCAGGGACGTTGACAGTGAATATTAACTGTCACATACAGTAATTCAAGGATCTTCACAAAGCAGCCACAACTCACTAACACCTTGTCAGTGACTTTTAGTTCTGCTGGGTGAATAGACTTCTGACCTCCCAGTTACCCCTAAATGGCCAAGGTGAAGTTGTATCTATTTCACACCTCTTGTTTCCTTCATAATGAGGAGGACAAGGCATGGGGACACCAGGGTCTTCCTTAGCATCAGCTGATAGATTATAAATTCCTAAGTCCTCGGTATTCATGTAGCAATCAAGTTCATTCACCTCCTCCACATTTACCCAAACAGTCTGTGATGCAGATTCTGTGCTACAGAGTGGAATAAAGAGATAGCTAAAATATTATCGTTGCAATATGCATATTTAGAGCTATTGTGAGAAATAGTTAAGAAATAGACTTGAAGAAAATATTTGAAAAAAATGAACATGTAATAAAAATTCTTCAAAAGCCACAGAAGAGTGACCTTTACACACCACAGCAGATTCCAGACACTGGAATTCAGGCATAGCTTCATTAAACTTCATCTTGGGACTGTATTTTTAAAGCACCTCCTAGGGGAGCCTATTAGTTCCCAGAATGGTGGGATCAAAACTACCCAGGGGTGCTTTCACACCCTCACTCTGCTAACTGTATTTGCAATTACAACAAGAGGTCAAGTTGTAATAAACATTGAAGACTATTGATAGATTCTCTACCTTCTATCAAAAGCACCCACGCAAAATTGTCCCATCCATCTATCCATTCACCTGCTCACATGCCTCTCTACCATTGTTGCATGTATTCATTCATCTATTAGTTTATTAAGTAGGAGATTAGGATCAGAAAAAGGTGAAATGGCAGAGCCTATACTAAGTCTGACCTATAATAAACATTGGCTCTCATTACTTTTTATTAATTTGATGTGCAATCAGAACATATACCCGGAAGCTTATAAATGACAGTAATTTCTCATGGACTCAGAGGTAAAGAGGTGCAGGATCAAGGTGCCAGCTGAAAATTCAGTGTTTGGGGAAGGTTCCTTTTTTTCTTTATGACAAGTTCCTGCAGCCTCTGATGGTGCAAGGGAGCAACATCCTCCCCTCCCCACAGCAGAAGGGCAGACCATTCTCCCTTCCATCTCCTTCACTAAGTTTTTCTGTGAAGCGGAGGCCTTATAACTAAGTCACGTCCCCAAAGTGGCTCCTTCTGCCCCCACCAGCTGATTGAAATTTAAGTTTTAACATATGAATTTGGGGCTGACTCCAGCACTCAGAGCATCCTTTATCCAGCTTACCTTTACCATGCATTGCTGGTAACTGTTGCTGGTGGTGCAGAGATGCTCCTAGGCCTGAGAAGGATAATGGACAAACAACTTATGCTTGCGCAATGGTAAATGTGACAGGAAACTCTTTTACCTCACTAGCGGCCTTCAGAACTAAGGCCTGGCTGCTTCTAGGAGATGACAGACTTGTTTATTCTTAATAGTTTGACTAAAAAAAGAAGCTTTAATGGAAAGGATTCAGGGTTTGGGACCTGGAAGATCATGCTATTGTTTATTGCCCATGTGATCTTTGGCTTCTGTTTTTTCTCTGGAATGGAGAATATATCTCAGCATGAATAGAACTCTCCTTCATTAGGTTACTGTCAAGATCAAATATGCAAAGCTTGTAAACACACCCTTGCACAGAGCATCTCAAACTGTGAGTTGTGACCTCATTTTCAGCCACAGAACTGAGTGGCTGGGGTTGTGAAAAATCTGGCAACAAGAAAAGGTTTCTGAATACGCGACGACCAAAAATGAATTCAAGATCAAATGCATAACAGCTCCGAGATGTTTCTGACTGTGTGTGCCTGTGTTGTGACAGTGCAGTGTCTCCGTGGCCTTGGTCCTGAGCACTTTGCACTGTGCATGCTCTCATGTCATGCAATGCTGTTGAATAGTGCCTGGAACTCAAGTCTATTGGATATTATTATCTGCCTTGTTTTTACTGTACACACACAGTTTCTGCTCTAATAAAAACATAATGGCTTAATTAGAACAAAGTTAATATTTTTCCACCATCCTTCCTCAGAATAAAGTATCAAATTACCATATTTTCAGATTGTATTGCATTAGGATGTTTGGTTTAAAGATTCCAGTTTGACTTGAATCTCATAAACATCACTAAATTAATTTTGGCTTAAGATTAGGATGCAATTTCCAGTTATTTTTGAAATGGCCCTAAACACATGACTACCATTTTGTGCTATGAATTTGAAATCAAGATATAGAGTAAGTATGAAAATGCTGAAGTTATTTTATGTTCTGCAGAATCAAATATTTATCCAAGACTTCATTCTTCAAAATATTATTTTTATTTTTAATTATATGTATATGTGTATGTTTTGTGTTTAGGATATGCATCTGTGTGCAATGCCCACAAAGGCCAGAAGAGGAAGGCAGATATACTAGAGCTGGAATTACAGGAAGTTGTGATCTACCCAATATGGGTGCTAGGAACTGAACTTGGGTCCTCTACAAAAGCATCAAGTGCTCTTAATGACTGAAAGAACTCTTAAGCCCTCCCCTGCTGTGGGATGTTCTGTATGTCCTGTGGGAGCCTGTTCTCAGGTTCCTCATGGCTTTACCCAGCAGGTCTGCATAGAGGATGATTAGGACCACAGGCCTGAGTGCAGGTGTTTGAGATGGTCTGCACTTGGCTGTGTTGTGGGATGGTCTGTATGTCAAGTTGCTCTGATTGGTCAATAAATAAAACCTGATTGGCCGTGGCTAGGCAGGAAGTATAGGCGGGACTAACAGAGAGGAGAAATAAAAGAACAGGAAGGCAGGAGTCACTGCCAGCCGCTACCCTGACAAGCAGCATGAAAAGATGCCATGAGCTGCGTGGCAGGGTATAGATTTGTGGAAATGGATTAATTTAAGCTATAAGAACAGTTAGCAAGAAGCCTGCCACGGCCATACAGTTTGAAAGCAATGTAAGTTTCTGTGTTTACTTGGTTGGGTCTGAGCGGCTGTGGGACTGGCGGGTGACAAAGATTTGTCCTGACTGTGGGCAAGGCAGGAAAACTCTAGCTACACTCCCCCATTTACCTCTTTATGGAAAAATAAACTACATTTATTTGATTAGCATATAAATTTGCTTTCATATTTAATGAATGACAAAATTGTTAGATATCAAAGAATTGCTTTATAATATATTTCCTTATAATTTGTTAGTAAATGTTTGGTTTGCATACTTATTTTATATATCTATATACCCAAAGTTATATAAAATGTTTTTGGTCCAAATTGGATTGTGACTGGATCAAGCTTAAAAGTAGAGACTTGCTGGGTGGTGGTGGTGACAGGCAAAGTAACATAGCTTCACAAAGTTAAACAACTGTAACATAAAAGAATGCAAGACATTTTTGCATCATTAAACAAATTCCACAGTGTAAATGAATGTAACACATTTTAAACTAATATTCCACAGCAATCCACCTTTGCTTAGTAATTGGTTTGAGCTATAGATAAATTTTTTCATTTTCTTTTTCTTTTTTCCTTCTTTTTTTAAAAAAAAAAAAAAAACAAAAAAAAAAACAGGATTTTCCACTTATCAAGAAAGATTTAGCCAAGAAATCTGCTTTGAAATGGTAATGCAGATTCTTAGGGGTTGATGGTAGGTAGAAATGACAGGTGGACCTGTAATTTCTGTGGACCTACCCCTCTCCACTTCCATCTTTCCATATTCTGAGCTTCTGAGATGTCCTTTAAAATTGCATTCTTGGGGCTGGAGAAACGGCTCAGAGGTTAAGAGCACTGGCTGTTCTTCCAGAGGTCCTGAGTTCAGTTCCCGGCAACCACATGGTGGCTCACAGCCACCTGTAATGAGATCTGGTGCCCTCTTCTGGCGGGCAGGGGTACATGCAGATAAAACACTGTATACATGATAAATAAAAATAAAAATCTTTAAAAAAAATAAAATAAAATAAAATTGCATTCTTCTGGTGAACTCATTTGAAAGCTATCTGATGAGATGATTTTAAGTTGCTGTCTAGCTCTTGGCTTGAAGAATTCTGTTCCCAGAGTCAAGAGATGCTGACTGACTTCTGGAAAGCAATCAATCATTGCAAGTATTTTTAGGATCACTTTTTGATGTTGAAAGTGGCACATCAGGCTGAAATGTGCAGTGGAATCATCTGTGGAAACTTATTAACATGCAGATTGCAAGTGAACAGGCTTCTCCTTCCTTAGTCTAACGAGTTCCTGGATGCTGGGAAAGCTGGGGGTGGTGGCGGGGGTGGCATGCACTGTACCTTACAGAACACAGAGGAAGAGAAACAGAGACCTACCTTAGGAAGCTAGACACAAGAGTTTCGGCACAGCCTCTTGTGGTCAATCTTTAGTAGCCAAGGGAGGCCTTGCACTATGGTTTTTGTTTGTTTGTTTGAATTTCATTTTCCTGAGGCAGGATTTAAAAATCAATGGGCATTATGTCCTGAGGGACCATAGTGGTTTTCTAGAGTCAGAAGAAATGAGTGGCCATAGGACATAAGGAAAATGATCACAGTCTAACTGTCAGCCGATGTGTGTTGAGTTACATGCCAATAATTTGATAAGCTCTTTAAGTGCCTATAAATAGCTGCTGTGAATAGGCTATCTTAAGCACAGTGGCTTAAGCAATGTAAAGCTGTTCTTCCATATATCTGTAGGTCAGCATTTAATACTGGCCTCTATGGGGTGAAAATCAGGGTGTTCCCAGTACTGTTTTCTCTTTGGGGGACACTTGGGGAGCTGGCTCCTTTGTTTTTCCTGGTTTCTAGAGCTTGTCTGCCCATGGTCCCTTCTCCTTTCACCCCTCCAGAGATCCTCTTACACCCCTCTCTAGGACCCAGTGATTATGTCAGACCTACTAAAGACACCTGTCTTTAAGAGCTGACCAGACTTTGGGTTTCCCAAGATGGAAGAAGAGGGCCAGAGAGGACCAGAATGACAGACTGCACAGGACGATATGAGAAAATTGTTGTGGGAGACAGAAAGCATCTTGTGGGGGACACAATTGTTTAGTTTAATTATGTGAATAATAGATTCATTCAAGAAAAGGGGGCCCCCTCCCCTTTCACCAAGTGCAGGGAGGCCCCAGCTAGAAAACCGTATTAACTGAAGCGCAAACAAGAGAAGAGTCCTTGGCAAGGGAAACTTTACAATTGAAAACTAATGACAGAGATCGAGGGTGAAATAAACAAAACAGAATATGTGGAAATAAGGTTCCACATATTCTCCATGAAACTACAGATGGGCAGCTGACCAAGCCAGACCTCCCTTTGAGCTAACAGAGGAGGAAGAATAAACCTAAATTGGGGCTGCATGGGGCCCCTTAGAGAAGCAAGCCTCCCTGCTGAGGTCCTCTTGTTGCTGTTGTGGTTACCATGTGGGTGTTGGGCCACATGGCAACCTGTGCAGCCAAGTGCCACAGAGTAAGTGCCGACTGGAGCTTCATTTCCGTTCATAATCGGCTGTGTGACCCTCCTCGAGTTCTCAAAGCTCTCAGAGCCTGGGTTCTGGACTGGAGAGGAGGGTAGTCATTCCTAACTGACGTGGCTGTTGTGAGGATAAACAAGGCTAAGCCTAAGAGTCCACTTAGAGAGTTTATCGGGTTATGCAGTGCAGCACAGGCCAACTGACGTCACTTTGTACCCCTTTTCCTTATGTCCTGCAACCGCTCTTTCATGTCCTCTGGATCTCTGGTGGTAGGCCTCTTTAACCTGGTGGGATTCATTTGGTGCCTCTTAGGACTGCTCTCCCCACCATATTGCGTTCCACAGAATCACTTGAAAAATCTATGGAGTTTCTCTATTCCCTTGAAGATAGGAATCTGACCTTGTCAGCCTGTCACTTCAGGACTTCTTTGTGGGACTGTGGCTTTGTCTTTCTACTCACGGTTCCCCAGACATGAACTTTTGCCTCCCGCCCAATGAACACATTCCTGCTGGGGTCTTTTCTGCCTCCAACCTGCTTCTTGCCCTTCTGTTGGGTAGTTCTCATTTTCTGTGACACCCCATCTTCTAGAGTTCCTGTCTCTTCTAAAAGTTGTTCTGTCTGGTGTTGTGGCTTTGAACTGGGAGAAAAGACAAGCTGGAAATGAATGGTGAAGCCATTGCTGACCAGGAGACTCTGTATGTACAATGGGGTACTCCTGGGAGCTGGGGTGAGGTAGATATTCACAGAGGAGAAGGAAATATGAGTCAGGAAGCAGGACATTGTCACCCAAAGCCATCCTGGAAATCCTTGTCAAAAAGAGGGCTTGAGTGGAGATCTAGAGAGTGGTGGGTAGTTTGTGTGTGGAACTATGGATTTTAGACAGCCAGAGGCGATGAAACCACTTCTAGGCAAATCAATTAATACAGGTGAAATCCATCTGTTTTTGTTTTTTTTCCCACCTTAGCAGTTGGAAGTCCATCCTGACACAAATGGGAAATATTGAACTATCACATGGAGGGTAGTCAACCTGGACAGTCATCTGTACTCCAGTGCAGTTAGTGTGAGAGATAAAAAAAACTTTGTTGCCTCAAGCTGCTGGATTTTTTGGGGGTGGGGGTGGGTATTTGTTACTGCAGCGTATCTGAGCTCCAACTGATATTCATACAAAAAAATATGTTGGGGTCTATATCCCAGAAGGGTGACTTTACCTAAAGAAGAAAAATATCACCAAGAGCCAGGGCAGAGCATGACATGGTTGTGGTGCTCTTAAATCCACAGCAAGTGTGACTGCTTACACAAACCCACACAAGATTGGGCCCACACAAGATTGGGTCCATCAACACCCATGGGATGAGGGGACTCATGAGGCCCACACTGCCTTGAAAGTGCTTAATCTTAATGGTTTCTTGGAGAAGAAAGTAATTTTCTCCTGTAAATAACCTCTCACTGTGCTCCTGTAAGCAACCCAAATAAAACTCATCTGATGTAAACGACCAAAAAGTTAAGTTGGGACTACTTGTGAAGAGGAAATGATTTAGTAGGAAGTGGAGGACCAGAGAGGGTAGTGGGGAGGCAAATATGACTAAGATACATCATACATGTATAAAAATATCACATTGAAACCCATCATAATACATAATTAATATATTCCAATAAAGGCATCCAATGGTGTCAGGGCAGAATTTGGGGTAACCCCAACATTTACAAATGAAGTGATGGGTGAGATACTATGATGAAAGGGACAAGTCTTTGACAGAAAGTCTGTACACATCATAATCTGTAAACTTGTTATGTGGATGGAAAAAATTCCCAGCATGCTTTTGTGTAGACCCATAGAACTAAAGGATAGTAAAAACATTCACTCTGGACCTTCTCCTCTTCCTCCCATTTTGTTTTCTTGTATTTGTTCCCAACTGAAGCTTGTGTCTGGATACCCTCCACCCCTACCAGGGAGATAGGAAAGGTTTGCAGAGATATGTGACTTGTAGGTTAAAGCTGCCGAGGCTGGAGTCTGAGGACTGACTTGGTTTCCTGGGTCATTAGCTATGGAAAACTTGGTGTTGTCTCTAGTGGTGCCCCAAGCATTGCTGAAGAGCCAGGCTCTCCACAGCAGTGGGTGTCTGAGAAATGGAACTGGTTTTGGCACTGTGGTCTGACTTTATGATCTTCCTGGGCTTGGGGCGTGGCTGCCAGGATTTTAAGCTCTACTAATTTCTTAGGCAGAATCTCTGCTGACCCTCCTGCTGGGTGTCCTGGCCAAGCTAATTTTGTTTTGAGAGGCAGTGTAGAGTGGTATGGGGTAGCTCAAATCTGGACCATTCAGATCCAGATCTGCCCAATCGGGAACTAGTTCATGTCAAGTTTCACATCAAATACAGGTGGAAGAAAGAATGATGCTCAAGTGACAATCTCCCACCCTTATCCAGAAGTTCCAGTGTTGTAAATAAATCTGTAGCTCTTGGCTCCATGATATCAGTTAGCCTGATCTCTTGTGGGTAATTAACTCAAGCTAGCTATTGAACTTCAGTGCGATTCAACCTCCTTTTACCTGACCTGGGCTAGAAAACACCACAGCACATTTCTTAGCTATCATGGTTTTTCTGTTCACAATGTTCTTGAGTGTTGTAGCCAGCTGTCCTTCAACAGTTATCTACATGCATTTGTTCAGAAAGCATCCTGGATGCCATCTCTGTGGACTAGATGCCTGTCCACTGTGCTTCCATGGCCCCTTGGGTCTCCTGCTCCTGTGCCATTTGCTACTCTGATGTAAGTACCTAGCAGGAGCTGCCAGCATGTCAACTTTTGTAGCATCCTTTTCTGGAACTTTGTAGAGTCTCTCACCCAAAGCCCACATCAGCCGAGAAGGTGGGTACTATTTGTTTAAGATTAGTACCATTTCTTTACTCGAGGTCATATAGCAGATGGTACTTTAGAGTCAAATGGAGGCAATTCCAGCTAGGTGGGTCTCCCCCGATGCCCTAACCCCATATAGTTAGGACCCATTATATGCCTATCTTTGTGTCTCCAGTACCCAGTACAGTATCTGGCATGTGGTAGACACTGGGGCAGACTAGTATATCTAGCAACAATGTAATCTCTTGTGAGGTTAAAAATTGTGCGAGAGTAGGGTCCATGATTTTTATGTAATTGTCTTAGAAAAGTGCAATTCACAATTGAAAGAATGATGAACAGCAAGCATGCTCGCCACAGGCACCCAATAAGCATTAAAGCTGTTGCTAATATTAACTACAACCCCATGAGACAATTTCTCTTGTACCTATTTCACATGGCAGGACGTTGAGAAACACATTGGTTAGGGAAGTTCTGCAAGTCCACATGGAAGAAAGTTATAGGTCAGATCTGTGATCTTACCTAGTCTGTAAATAGTAAATGTGTGTCCTGACTGTCATAACACATGAAATAAAGAGTATGTGGCTTTGAATATTTGACTTGTTACCAACATAGCCTCCTCCATATTCTCTGGAGCACCCTAGTGCTAAAGACCTACTGACGTGGGAGGTGGCATCCAGGGCCTTCTACTCTGCCAGTTGTACTTCCTATATAGGTTCATGGGGAAGAGGAGAGGATAGCTTAATCCCTTAGACATTTCAACCAACAGAGGCAGCATCCTAGCCACAGGCAGGAGGGATCTATGGTCATTCCTTACTGTGGAAAGACAAGAGCGGAGATGAGAAGAGGCAGTAACTGTTAAGGACTTCAGTGTGGCTCCTGTGCTCTCTGGGATGTTATACCATCATGGCTCACAGAAGCCTCTCAGGTCACCTCTCCCTACAAGAAGAGAACTGATTCTCTGAGAGGTTTCTGACGTCACACCAACCACTGTGTCATCTGGAGCACCTTCTTCTTCCTTAGACCAGTGAGAGGAAATCACTTACTTCACAGGGGTCGCTCACCCTTCTCATCACTTTGACATCTGAGAAAATGAACTTAAAGGGGGAAACATTTCACTTTGGTCCACACCTTCAGAGGCTTTGGTCCATGGTTAGGTAACTGAATTCTTAAGCAAATGGCAAGGCAGAAACAACATGGTAGAAGGGCATGGTGGAGAAAAGCTATTCACATCACTGTAGCCAGGATGCAGAGATAGAGAGATGGAAAGGGCAGGAGACTAGATACGTTCTTCAAAGACACACCCAGATGAGCTGCTCCTTCCAGGCCCAACCTCTTCCTTTCTACAATGGCTCAAAAATGCCATCTATGGATCTACCAAAGACTTTGTCATCACATAACTGTTCAATGCTTGGATCCACCATCTGGGAACCAAGTCAGCTCATCCAGACACGTTAGCTTTTGGGTGACATTTCATATACCCAAGTTGTGGCCGCAGTGAACAGGAACAGACACAGCTTTTTTTTTTTGGTGCCCTTTGTATGTACCAAGCACTGCAGAGGCCCCTGCAGATCTGTTTCCCTTAGTCCTTAAGCCTAGAAGACACGAAAGATCTCATTTCAGATAAATCGGCTTTGACTTAGATTCATTTGGCCAAACAATCAATACAGATTTGAACCAAAGATTTTGAGAATCTCTGCTTTATCTGAAGGGCCCTAAATTTCCAGCATGGAACAATTATTTGGCTTGAGACAAACTGCTCAGCTATTGCTGTAGCCATAATAAGGAACAGCTCTCAATACAACCAGTTCAGCATTGCTGGGATAAGGGAGTCCCGCGCCTTCCCTTCTGATGTCTTTTCCGTTCTGGGTATTACTATGGAGAACTAAACACATCATACGCTAAACACTGTTAAAAATCATGAATTATCATTCTTCACTCAATCTGGATGCTGAGTTCATCTCAAACACAGGTGGGGGGAAGTGATTTCTTTTATAATGGACAGCACATGGTTCAGGAAAGCTCATTCCATGATGTAATGTCCACGCTCTCTCTGAAGAATCTCTCGGAGAGTCTGAAAATATTCGGGGTCCTTGGGGACCCAGCAGCACTTTCAGGGGGTGTGCATTTCCTTCTATCAGACCCCCTTCACTCCTCTGCAGAAGACGATGACAGGTGGATGCTGGCATGACAGTATCTTTCTTTAGAGAGCCCGTGGTCACTTTCCATCCAGTTATATTCTCAGGCTGGGCTGATGGGCTCTGGCATTTACCCAGAATGGACAGAATTTGTAACGCCAATAATCCAGTATAAATTCCTATTTCAGTAGGATATTTTTTCAGGAGAACAACAGTCTGATGAGAAGGTATAGATGTGGAAGGTTAGCCATGTGAGAAGCAAGTTGTCCTGGGTACCATCTTTAACCTGAAAGCTAAGAGATAAATCGAGCTTCTCACTGGGCCTTGCTACAGTGGATCTCCATTCAGGGGGTTGATGAATCACTGAGAGAAGAGTGCTCCCTGGAAGGGAAGCAGGGAGCTGGAGAGAAGTTTCCTCTCCACCTCACCCATGATTTATTGGTTGAATTTTATCTTTCCAAATCACTTAACTTCTTCCTATCTCAGATTCCTCTGCTATTAAGAAGAGAGTATTTCATCAATTCTCTTGAGCATCCACAGGATGTTGTTAAAGATCAATTAGTTTAAGTCTGGAAACATTCTGTGGTTTGGGGATACTACAATACTTAACAAAATATATTGCTAAGTCTTTCTTTAAATAGCGAATACAGCATACCTGCCAGATACAAGGTCTTAGTGTAGGCACTGAATCATTATCACTGTGATATTTTATGTATTTAAATCATTATGAAATCTTTAAACATGTCTAGCTCAATCTGCTGTTTGGCGCTTACTTTCTGATGGGAATTCAAGGCCCAGAATGACGCCATCCCCAACCTTTGCTTTTATTCAATTACAGCTCTAACCTGGATAATATAAAATCCCTTCTAAGTCATCAGTCATTGCTGACAGCCTGGGCTGGTTTCGTGAACCTTATTTTTTCCATTACAATGAAGTTAGGCTCATGCCAGAGAGCTGCCAGGGCATAAAGGCATCCTGAGAAAGTTAATTGCTGTCTTACCACCAATGACAAAGCTACAGACCACATCACACATACACACAGCCCCTCCTCCCTGTCCTGACTTGTTTTATTTCTGAGAGACCAGTCTCAGAACTCCACCTACACATGCATGCTGTTACTAAGGACGTCCGGTTGTGGCGTGGTGTCGCTCCTCAATACAGCACAGTTGTGAGCATGCTCCTTGATAACAGTGCTCTGGTGGCTCAAGGAGAGTGTGCTGTAACCTTCTGTTCCATCTGAGATCTGTGCAATGTCGAGTACTAAAAGGCTTCTTCAATAGAACACCACTTGTTATCAACATAGGTCAGCATCGTAACTTACTATTTGCCAGGGAGGATGTCTGAGGGATTCTCATTGCTTCCCCAATAGGCTATATTATAACTTCTTGAAATCCAGGCACCATAAATTTGGTAACATCTCCATCCACCCAGTTCCAACAATTGTGCTTTCACCCTGGTCTGAGAAGTGTGGTGACTGACCTCACAGTTTGGGGGTAAAGCTTTGCTTCTGAGGTTGAGCCTTTCAGCAGACAGCATCCTGAAATTGTAATTCTGGCTCCAACACTCACTCAGCCCCTCGAGAGGCCAGCAGGAAGGCAGTTGCTCATCCACTTATGCCTGTCAGGGAGGAAAAGGCTTGTGAGAGGATGAAGACCGTTGCGTGCATTTCCAAAAGACCACAGGCCAGGCCTGTAGCATGTCACCACTTTGCAAATATTGAGGAAAAGAAAACAGTACATGCTGTCATTTCTTCCCAGTTCCCAGAACAAACTGTGTGAGTCTGCTCAGAAAATTGCAGGACGACCAATCAGCACATGTTCTATGGGGTTTTATGCCCCTCCCCCTGCCCTGTGGGCACACTGCTCAAAGCACTTACATTTGTGTTTTACTCACTCCCAAAAAAAAGTCCAAAGTGTTCAAAAAACATGTGACTTGGCTTCCTTCATCTGTTTAGCAAAGGGACTCACTTGTGAGTAGGTATCCTGTGGCCTTGTTTTCTTTGTTCCATATGCCGCCTGTTTGAGCTCTGGATTCTACTCTACTAAATTTACTACTGGAAATATAATTGTCACACTCTGTAGATATGCTAAAAAGGAGATAGTTTGATGATTCAACCTAAGACTGGCTTATTGGTAAATTTGTCACCCTTATAGTTGTCAGGTGGCATTATCAGATTGTCTTGGCTTCCTAGTCAAGGCCCTAAATCAAATGATGGGCTATGACATTAGACAGATTAGGTCACATTCCTGGTTCTGCACTAGCTGCTATTTGATTTTGGGAAGTTTCTGCCCCTGTCTGGATATTGACTTGTTAACTTGTTCATCTGTGACAAAGGCTAATCAGTTGCTATAAAGTAGTGGTTCTCAGCCTTACTAATGCTGTGACCCTTTAACACAGTTCCTCATGCTGTGGTGACCCCCAACCATGAAATGATTTCCGTTGCTGCTTCATAATTTTAATTTTGCTACTGTTAAGAATTGCAATGTAAATATGTGTGTTTCCTGATGGTCTTAGGTGACCCCTGTGAAAGGATTGTTCAACCTCCCCAGAGGGCCGTGACCCACAGCTTGAGAACCACTGCTTTAAAGGTTTGAAAGGAAACTCTGATGAGAGACCCTTGGGACGTCTTGAACATAGGATGTGTTGTAGTTCTGTAGTCTTAATCCATTTCTAGTATTTGAAGCTTCACCCTTCTTCCTGTCTGCTTCTCATCTGTGCAGACTGAGAAGAAACACCAGGTCGTCCCTCCTTCAGAGCTAGTAGGATATTCAACCCCCCCAAAAAAAAGCTGCAGTGAAAGCTTCTGGGCCATTCTCCTTTTCTTCCTTGCTTTCTACCTTCAGACCACCTTGGTGACTGTGAGCTTTCAAAAAGCTCAACCTTTTCATACCTTCATGGTATGTGTGTGCACGTGTGCGTGTGTGCACGTGTGTGTGTGTGTGTGTGTGTGTGTGTGTGTGATGGTTCTTGACATTGGAAATAAATTTTTGGATGGGTGGGGCCCTCTTATTTCTGAATAGCAAGTATTCCAACCATCATCATCTTCATCGCCATCATCATCATTGAAAAGATGGAACTTGGGCTCTGAAAGGTCTTCCTATGTAATAGTTGACCTGAGCTCTTACACTCTCCTGATCACAGTCCCCATGGGAGGGAAGGGATGGGTTGCCAGTTAGATGGTAGAATTTTCAAAAAGGCAAGAGGGTTAGGGGATCATTGCCGTAGGTCCGGGTTTGGTCCCTTGAATGCATCTACCCAAGACTGTGAATCAAATCAATCTGAACATTGGAGATTACATAAAAAATATCCTAAACAAGTGCAGAACCACATGCTTGGCCCATGAGTATAGTAGAGGAGACCTCTGTTTTTCCAAGCAGTACCCATATAGATGAGGGGTAAGTGTATTATGCTCCTTGAAAACTCAAGCTCCTTGGTTCAAGAAAACCAATTCTATGATATAACGAATGACCCCTCCCTTAGAAATGTTCTGTTTATGAACATGGAGATGCCCAAGGTCACTGGGGAGCCAAAAAGCATGCTTTGTAGGTCACGTCAGATACAGCACAGGGTCTCTTTCCTTCCTTTCTGGGACAATCCTTTTCTCTATCTACAGAAGATGGGGGTGAACATGTCAGTGTAGATAGAGGTCATGTTTACCACAAACCACAGAGTTCACAAGCTTTCCATTGGATTGTTTCTGCTGTCTCTCTTCTCCAGACCAATACATCTCCAATGTGTCGAGGGCGAAGTAGATTTTCTTGCACTGGGTAAATTCTGACAGTCACCCAGGGTAGTGATATTTTGGTGAAACAATGAACTCCAAGTTGCTGATTTAAAGTAGGAAACAATTAAATTTAGAAATGGACAGAGATTTCTAGCACTGAATCTGAGGGAACTGAAGTCTTGAAGTAAGGCACATGGTAGGAGATGAATTAACAAGATGAAGCATAGCCTAGGAACCAGTTTGGAGCCATTTAAAGCAGAGTAGTGAATTGGAGGCTGTGGTCAAGGTGAACTGCTGGAAGCCTCCTCAATTCACATTCCAGACTGTCTCCTCACTGCATTATACATGCCCTCTTCTGTTTAAAGAAAAACAACTGGCTAATTTGCATTGTGTTTTCTCAGGCAGTTGATAGATGGCAGAAGTGTATTGACAACTTAGAAGGAGCAGTCTCCAAGGAAGTGTGGACCCAATACACTGGTTCTTACAAAGTTGCTGGAAGAGTAATTCTGACTTTTGTTTCTTCTCCAGAAATTAGACACTGAAACATTCTGTGATTGTTTTTAATCTGCTCCACATGATCTGAACACACAGTAAATACAATTCTGCTTGCCAGACAATGTTTTCCCCAATTCATTTGTTGTTGAAACAAAAAGAATATAATTTATGATTTTCACTAATTCATCCCAGTTATGAGGCACTTTTCTAAACTTGCATGTGCAGAGGTATGGTGATGGGGATCAGGGGAGAAGGGCCAAAGAGTCTGAAAGTTGGCTTATGTGTTCTCTTGTTTGTGTGCAGACTTGTGGCTTTGGAAACGATGAGATAAGGGATAAAGTTTTCCAAACAGGCAAGTGCATTCTGCAGGGGCCTTCCAGAGTGACTCAACGTTCCCTGTAAACCGCAATGACCTGTTATTCCAGAGGGATCTGGAGACAGGTGCACAGGGAAAGCCCCTGGGTGGAGACAGTGTCCATAAGTGCAGAAATCAAGCCCTCTGGGGGCATTAAAGAGAGCTTTGGTCATGGTAACGGCATAAATCACATTGCTCTGTCACCTATCACCTTTTCATGAACTTGGCTTCCACACAGAATTCTTTCTGCTGCAAGTAAGACAGACTGTGGTCCATTCTACATTGGCTTTTCAGGACTTCACTTTCTAGCATGTATTATCATCACAGTAATTATCTATAAAAAGAATTTGGTTCTTTTTTTTTTTTCCAAAAATATTTTTTTCCATAAGAATGTGAAGAAATCATGGTAAAGAGGTTGCAATGTGTACAATTTATGCAGTGAGTGGCTTAGTATTTGCTTTTGACAGTTGATGTCTAAGCATTACGTCACCTTCAGAAGAGATCCCTGTGCACAACTTCTGTATCTTCTCCCTGCCATCCCTTCCTTCCTTCCTTCCTTTCCTCCTCCTCCTGGTTTCTGTTTTAATGGCCAATTGAGGCTCGACTATAGGCCCTACTGTGATCTGAAACCAAAGTGTGTTTAGTAAAGGATGATAAAGGATTCAGTTCTATTTTCAAGTATCTGGAAGAGGAAAGAAAGGCACCAATACAAGATAGGATAACTTCATTGCTTTAAGAAAGAGGCAGCATGATAGAGGTCAGAATCATGGCTGTCATTGGGTTTCTCTGCAATCAAAAGCCATGTTGCTGTATTTCTTCCTCAGGCACCCTTCTTAAATAATTTTTAATTAGCCTTTCATCTCATTGATCAGCAACTTTAATCTAGCTTGGATCTTTATTCAAAAGAATGGGGCTTGCTCAGGGTCATCACTGATGTCTAAACTGAGAATTACAAAGAACCATTCAACTGTTAATTTCATCTGACAGAGGAAGAACTCTATATTCTTGAAACAACTCATCTTTTTATTTCAAATAATACAATAAATTTATTTAAAAATTTTGAAATATTCATTTTATTTTCAACTTGTATGTATATATGTTCATGTGAAAGCAGGTATCCATGGAGATCAGAGAAAGGTCTTGGATCTCCTGGAGCTGGAGATACAGGTGGTTGTGAGCTTCTCAATGCAACTCAGGTCCTCTGCAAGAGCAGTCTGTGCTTTTAACTGCTGATCAGCTTTTCCAACCCTGAGATTTTAGTTTTCTTGACAAGTTTATTCTTCTATTTCTGTCCATGCACAATTATTAGAGCTCTTTAAACCCTACCATGGATAGTTTTTCTTGCTTCTTGATATTGCTTAAGCAACTGCATTATCCCCACGGCTTCATTTGCATGGTCTATATATTGGTAGCTTAGAAGTTTCCATCAAGCAAGGTCTCCTTTCTAATTTTTCAGAAGTTATCCAAAGACACCATACAGTCACTATGTGAAAAGTCCAATTTCATGATTTCTCTTCTCTTTTCTAATCTAAGCCTCCCTTGTGATCATGTTCTCCTTCATAAGAACATTCCACCCACGTGGAGGCATGAGGGCTAGGATTTTCTGGTCCAATATCATGTTGTTCTCACTTTCTGAAATATTTATTAGTTTGATGTTGTCAAGAAACGCCTTCCTTCTCCAGACACAAAATACAAAAACTTTAACAAATGGAATAATTTTTGTGGTTGGTAAGAGGAAGATAATGGTTTACAATTTGGAAACTTTGGAAAAGGAAGTTCTGTGGAAGACCAAAAGCATTCAAAATTAATTTTGAAACATGCAGTTGGGCCTCTAAACAAACTCAGAGAAATTATCGGCTAGATGAAAGAACTATGGAAGAAATGGCTGAAGAACAGTCGTTGGGAATGTCTGGGTCCTGCTACCATTTATTCATTATTCATTTTTAATTTAAATTTGAGAATTTCATTTGTGAGTATTATATTTGCATCATTTCTACCCCTCCCTCTCCAATGCCTCCCATGCCTCCCACCCTCCTCCAAATTCATGACTTCATAATTAATATGATTAACACATACACACACATATGGATGCAATGTGCACACATGCACACCACACATACGCACCACACATATTTTGTTGAGTACATTTAGTGTTGCTCATATTTATATGTGTTTAGGTTTGACCACTTGGGATTGCATAATCTATCAGGGGCTCATCCCTGAAGAAGACTGATTCTCCTATTCTCAGCAGGCATTTATAGTCTACAGCTTTTCATCTATGGGTGGGGCCTTTGATTTTTCCCCATTCACACTGGCATGTAGACTGGTGTTGACATCGTGCAGCTCACCTTATTACCCAGATTTCATGGCTGCAGCTTCCCTGCATAGGTATAGAAGACATCATCTCACAGCCGACATCCTGATACTCCTGAGTCTTACAGTCTTTCTGCTCCTACCAGCCCTCTTCCTTGATGCTCCTGACTTACATGCAGGGCTTGCAGTGTACATGTTATCAGTTGGAGTTGGGCATCCTGTGGTCAGTTGGTCTCTGCAGTTTTGAGTTTCTGAAATGGTCTTTATCTACTGCAAAAGAAGCTTCTTTAAGGAGGGGTGAGAGCTGCACTTATCTGTAGACATAAGGATGTCTTTAGAACTCAGCTAGAAATCCATATTGGTTTAGGAAAGAGACAGTAGCAGCTCCTCATAGAGGGTCCATGGCTTCACCAGCCATCGGGAGCTGGCTAGGTTTCCAGAACCAGGCACAAGTTCCCTCGTGTTGATTGTGTCTTAAGTCCAGTTAGATAGGTGTTGGATACTCCCAAGACATAAGTGCAACTATTGTGCCCTTAGGAGTAGCTTACCATTATGGTCATTGTGGTTCATAGACTTTAAATCTTGGTACAAGTACTGAACCACTTTTCTCCTGTGGCAGCCTGTATAACACCCTCTAGTACTGTGAGAGCTAGTCCTCAGGAGGGTGCTTTCAGGTCAGTTCCAGTTGGATTCCTCTAGATCCTGTGTATAAAATGTGTGGGATCTTCAGCAATATGATCTTCCCTTTAAGTTTTTGTAGGAAGTCAAAGGCAGTGGCAATACACTATATTATTTTGGAAATATCTTGGACTCCCCTGATGAACAACTCAAAGAAAGGTTTCCCATGCCTGGCACTGAGGTGGGGGGTTGTTAAATAATCTATGGCTTTGGGGGAGCATTATCATTCCAAGTGTCATAAGTTTATTATATATAGATAGAGCATATTCACAACTCTTACATATATATATATATATATATATATATGTAATCAATAAAATGTTTTCTATGACTTTTTCAATCGAAAGAACTTGAT
The DNA here is from genome assembly GCF_004664715.2 of Peromyscus leucopus. NCBI lineage: Eukaryota > Metazoa > Chordata > Mammalia > Rodentia > Cricetidae > Peromyscus > Peromyscus leucopus. Next base: position 32,038,930 of record NC_051071.1, on the reverse strand, counting down.
TCTAGAATGATATTTGCATGAAACTCTAGGAACACTGAGATTACTCTGCACATTTACATTTCTTCACAGTTTTGCAGGACTAATAGAGTACTAACACATGCTCCTCCATCACTAACAATCACAACATAACCTTGTAACAGGCACAATTAGCATCCTATGACATCACTGGAGTATTAAGAGTACCATAACTCCAACTGGAAAGATGCCTTGTTGCCTCTTCTTCAAAGAATCTATTCCTATGCAGAATATATGCTTTATGCTTTGCTCTCAAATGGGTCTCGTGTGTTGGGTCCTTTTGTTTACTACTGTTATCATGTGAGGTACACAGAAGAATGATTATAACCTTTTGTTCTGAAAGAGTAGCATCCAAGATTAAAGTCACGAAGTAGAGAGATACTGAAGGAGGAACATCAGAAGCATAGCATTTGGAAGAGACATTATTTTAAAAGATAAATCTAGAAAGAAAATTTGGTGCCAGATCAGGAAACACTCTACATTTTTGTCTGGGAAGAATTTGTTTTATGTTGTTGTTTTCTGCAGACCATATAGAGACACTGAAAACTTTTAAGCAGTTGACTGCCAAAATGGCTTATATTTTATCAGATTGAGCCAATACAGTATAGTAGCTAATAGCTCATTTGGAATTAGAAAACACGGAGTCAAATCCCTATTCTACTATTTATTCACTATCAGGCTTGATTTATTTAGTGTGTGTAGTTATGTGTGGGCATGCTCCATGTGGGGTCATATGGAGGTTGACATCATGCTGTCTTCCTCAGCTGCCTCTCCAGCTTATGTTTTGAGGCAGGGTCTCTCACTAAAACTGTAACTCACAATTTCAGGTAGACTAGCTTGCCAGAGCGTCCTACCTCTGTAGCCCCAGTGCTGGGTGTATAGATGTGTGCTTCTTCTACCAAATGGAGTAAAAGAGAGCAATTAGAGACCAGAAAAGATAACTTGTTCATGGAAGTCCAATGGGGCATTTCAGCAGGAGGAGAACAAACCAACAGGACTGGATGGTATGAGTTCACATAGTCACAGTTTGGTGACCATGAAAACAGCTTGACTGAAGGTTTAAGGGAGAAGTCACAAGGTAAGTGATGAAAGTGCAAATCACCTTTCAAGAGGCTGTGACATGAAAGAATGGGAGGGGCAAAGAGCTAGAGAAACTGGAAAAATGTCAAAAGGGAGAGAAGGATTTTTTGAAGAATTTTTTTAACCATACGTTTCACCAGAAGAAGGCATTGAATCACTTGGAGCTGGAGTTAACAGTTGCATGCAGCTTGATGTGGGTGCTGATAACCTAACTGGGGTCCTCCGGAAGAGTCACACTCTTAACCACTAAACCATTTCTCCAGTCTCATGATTTTTTTTATTAGTTCAATGTCCTGGAGATTATGGTCGTCTTCCCTCTATCTTCCTAGTTCTGGGATTATAAAGTAGTATGCCATCATGTCTGGCTGGAAATGAATTTCATTAAGAAAAGAGAAAGTTAGGAGATAGATGAAAGTGACAAAGATTCTATATAAGATGACTTTCATCTACGAAAATGCTCTAAGTATCTGCAGAGAACAGAGTGAAGGCAGGCTGAGATTTTGAGTATAGTTTTGGAAAGTCTCCCAGGGGGATAAGGAAGCATCAGCCAGACATAAGTTATAGGTGGCTGGGAAATGACTGTTATTCCTAGATCTAGGAAAATGGTTTCTGGATGCTGTACGGGTAGACTCAGTCTGCAATGGATATAAAAATGTTCTAAGAAAAAAAAACCTAAAAAGCAATGAGATAATATCTCTTCTCCAGAAGTTTGGCTTAAGGTGGAATATAAACATTCACACCAATAGTATCAAGAGCTACATGAGATACACACTATCATCAATCTACATCAGACATACACTTTATCATCAGTGTTCATGGCCCTTTCACAGCCATTCATAACTATGCAATGAACAGCAAAATATTTGAGTCACTTGTTCCTAGAACTCTGCCTTCTTGTCTTCTTGTTTCAGCTCTCACACTATAAACAAATACCCTTGCTCCACCTCAGAGCCATGCTTTCTTTATTGGTGGGTTTTGTTTTGCATACTTGGAGTGAATTTAAGGTTTAAAAAGGTCCACAGGAACTGGAGAGATGGTTGGGCATTTAAGAGCTAGTACTTCTTTTCCAGAGGGCCCAGATTCAGTTCCTAGTACCCACACTGGGAGATTCGCAACTGTCTATAACTCCAATTCCATGGGATCCAACACCCTCTGGTCTCCACGGGCATCTGCACACATGTGGTGCACCTACCTATAGACACGCAGGCAAACACTCATACACATAAAATAAAGAATAAAAAAAATCTTTACAATTGTCATCAAGCTGAGTTGTAAGAAAACAAAAGCCTATAATTCCCCTCACAGACGAAGTATGTGTGGTGGTGAAGTTTCCTTCATGCATGTAATAAAGTGCTGTAGGTCATAGTTCAGTGTTAATGAATCACAACATACACTAGATGACTTAAAACATAAACATACATAAAAAAGATTATGTTTGGCTGCTTGACAGAAACACAGGAACTGCAGGAACACACCCTTTCTCTTGCCTGGGAACCGAGACTCGGTATTTGCTGGTTCAGCAATTTGTGGTGACTTCACAGATAATAAGTAGTAAGAGCAGTGAGACTCCATGGAGCAATGGAAACAGGACAGAATGTTGACAGCTCTCTCAGGGAAGGTTAAGGGTCCTAAAGGAATACGTTTTCTAAAAGATTCCAAGGCATCCATTGGAAGACCAACCTCCAATATGCTAAAGGCAGCAGAGGGACGACAGACTGACCAATAGCCAAATATTCCAAATTAAATTAATCCCTTTGCCACGTAGGAACTGTTCATCACAGCACAAAGTTGCATGACATTGAAAACACATGTGTCACTCAATTGCACAGAGAGTGTTAGTGTTTTAGGGATACGCTGAGAAGCTGGGTGGCTTGGGCCGTCTATCCCTGTCCTGATGACAGCTCAAGCCCCAGGGAAAATCTCACGGCTCTGTCTGAGGAAGCAACCTCTTCAACCCCATTAGTTTCAGGCTTGTTGGATCAGAATACCTAGGCTTCCAAAAAGGCTTTCTGAGTAACCAAGTTATATGCAAGATAGCGTTCCCTGGAACCTTTCATCTACTCTTCACTGGATCATTAATACTGCCTTATATAATCTGTATAGTGTTGGACATATTTCCAAAATAATTTGCATTGTAGCTATCATGAAGTCGGTACTGAAGGGTTCACAACACGCCCCCATGGTCGGGCGTGTTTGCATATGCCCGGCGGACACTTCCACCTAGCCAGTTCCAGTTCAGGATAGCCATTTCCGGATCAGGGCGTCTCGTAACCAGGATGCCCAGCAGACCTGGACACTTCTGCCTAGCCAGTTCCAGGTCAAGATAGCCATTTCCAGGTCAAGGCGTCTCGTGTGACCAGGATCCCTGACGTTTCATGGTGACATAATCGCGCAACGTGGCCATGTGATCTACGCACATGCATGGAGTAGTGACATGACCTGGGCACGCCCAGCCTTTAAAATACAACGCCATGTTCCCGGTTTCTTCTTCTTCTCTACACACGTGTCTCTCCCACAGGCCTGCGCACTCTCTGTCCCTTTATCTTTAATAAAACTCTTTTTTTTTTTTTTTTTGGTTTTTCGAGACAGGGTTTCTCTGTGTAGCTTTGCGCTTTCCTGGAACTCACTTGGTAGCCCAGGCTGGCCTCGAACTCACAGAGATCCGCCTGGCTCTGCCTCCTGAGTGCTAATAAAACTCTTATTAGTAGATTCTGTCATGTTTTGTGACATTTCTTTGCAGGGTAAGAGCACAACGCGGCCAATTAACTAACAGGCACACTTTCTAAAATTCTCAGGTCCGGACCAGGGACTCAAAGATGTCAAATCAATGGAGTAGCTGGCACTTAAATGCAGGCTTTCTGGCTTCAGGGTTTATGCTTCGCCTTGTTGTGGTGTGAATGTGAAGTGTCCCCCACAGGCTCATGTGCTGGACTACTTGATCCCCTGCTAGTGGCACTTGGGAAGTTATGGTACCTTCAGAAGATAGAGACTTGTTACTGGGAGGGGGTGGGGTGGGGGAGTGCAGCTTTGAGTTTTATAGCCTGACCCACCTCCATTTCTCTCCTGCTTCCTGATGGCCAAGTGGTCTCATCTTCTGCTGTGGTACTTTCCGTGTCACGATGAACTACATCCCTCTGGAACCAAAAGAAAAAGAAGCCCTCTCTGCTTTATGTGTCCTGTCTTCAAGGTATTCTGTCACAGCGACAGAAAAGTAACTAAAACATTTCTCATCCTCCAGTCATTTAGGAGTAGACTATGAGGATGCTAAAGTTTATTCACATCCATGCATAATGTTACATTTTAGAAAACAATACAATGTTACCTTTTTTTCCTGGGGTTTAATGCAGGAATTCACAACACTGAGCAAGAACTGGTGTGAAATGAAGAAAAAGGTCAGAGAACTCCATTACTATTTTTGTGTGTGTTCTGAGGGTTGCATCTAGACCCTTGCACATTAGAAGCACAACCCTGTCACTGAGTTATATCCCCATCCCTTGACCTTTGATTTTGTGGAAACATTCATTCTTGGTCTTCAAATCCAAGCTCTTGGTTTTATAGATGTAAAAACCAGGACCAAGAAGAGGGGGTTACAGTCCCCCACTGTGCTGTGTGAAGAAAGTTGGAAGTCCATGTTCACTCTGAGTAGGCAGTACAGGATGGCCATTTGGCCAAGGCTTAGGGCTCTAAAGGCCTTGTGGTCCACTCTCTCTACTTCCATGGACAATTTACTTAATGTTCCTGAGCTTCAGGTTCTTTGTATAGTAAAATGGGAATGGAAATGTCTGTTGTCAGAAATTCAGGGGGCCATTCATAACATTTACCACCCCTGGTATGACACCTGATTTATGACACCATAAGCTGATGTCCTTCTTCAGCTTCTCAGGTTCCTCTAACCCTTCCCTGGCCTAAGAATGACTTCGTGTGAGGAAGTAGCAAAGGGCTCCACTGTAAGCTTACCAAATTGAGGATCAAAGTGACCAATGCCCTCTAATGGGAGTTGAGACTTGAAGCTGCTGCTGAGTTTTTTCTCTTGATACCATCCGTTAGTGAAGCCTTCCTGACTCCCTCAGGGTGGAGGATGGGGCATGGTTTCCCTCCCATTTGCTATTGAAAAGGAGACGCTTCATGCAAATCCTTGGTTGGTACACACTGCATTTCCTACTACGCATGTACAGGCCACACAATGTTGGCAGAAGCAAAGTCATAAATCCTGACTCGCAATTGAGTATTCTTTCATCTGTGATGAAGCAAATGGGTACATTACATAGTACAAGTAGTCTTCAGTATAGCTTAGAGCTTTATTTCCATGTACAGCCCATATTTTGTATCATAAAATTTAGCAGCAACTCAAGAAAAAAAAGTTAATATACATATAGTGCTTCAATTTATACACCAAATGTGAACTGGTGTGTGTGTGTGTGTGTGAGAGAGAGAGAGAGAGAGAGAGAGAGAGAGAGAGAGAGAGAGAGAGAGAGAGAATGAAATAAAGGATAGCCAAGTAAAGTGGCAATAAGAATATGTATAGATACCATTGTTGAAGTACCTGGTGCACCTAAGAACACTGTGCTTAGAGAACTGTGCACATGATCTAGGGTCTTCAGAGGAATTGCAGAAAGGGTATTGTTCTTATTTTGTAAATAAAGGGGCATTTGGAAATGAGTCTTACCATCAGTCCTTATTTCAAAGCCTTACTCCTTATCCCTTACAGCTTTTACATTGCAGGGTAAGGTATAGATCATCCTCCCCCTGTGGAGATGGATGGATGCAGAGAAGGCATAGACTATTCTTTAGGTTTAAAAGAGAACTGGCAGGAATTCTACATGCTACAAAGTTTAATGAGGTGACACAGACCCTGTCTGCCAGTATACCTTGGAGGAAGAGTGAATCATAGATAGAAGAGCAATGAAACCCAGCGTCCACTTATGGATGACTTTCCTTACTTCCATAAACCAGTGTGCCAGGCCAGGAAGTATCACCATAATTAAGGGCTTGTTGAGAAAAGTTAGGGTCACATGGAAAATTACATAGACCCAGTTTCTCAGAGGTAAAGATGCCCAAATGACCCCGGGTACCATTGCCTAGGCTCACCCTGATTGCTGAGGCCCAGGGAGCTGCTAAGCCAGCAGGCTTGCCTTGTCTTTACAGTCTGGCTCTGGAATGAGCTGAGTCTTGTCATTGCACAAGTTTCCAGGTAATTTGTCTTCAAATAGATTCATCCAACCCTTGATGTAGACTTTGTTCTCTCCCTCCAAGCTCCCTTTGCCCCCATCTCTCAGTGGTCAGGACCAGGTACCCATATCACAGCCCTCAGTCAGGGAGAGTGAATCATCAGACCCCAATGCAAGAAGTTTGAGTTGAGTCTTGTCCAACTCAAGTTCTCTGTACAACAAAATCATCCATTCTCTCAGAAGGGCACATTGCAAAATCCTTTCTTTCAAAAGTCATGCTTTTAATGAGCCTTGCTAACAAACCGCTATTTTATTGACATGCTTGTTAATGGTGTTAATGGGAATGTTTGTGCAATCCTGTCCTTAGGCTCCCATACATACAAGTGGCCAGGAGGTTGTATATTCATTTAGATATATTTTCACAGTCATGGAACTCAAATTCAAATAACATTGTATAACTTCTTGGAGTCTCCTGCACCCCCAGTGAGAATGCACTCAGCCCCAGCTGTCTGGCCAAATGGTATTTTGTCTCCCACCCACTGCCAGCTGCTTCTTATCTTGTCTCAAGAGGGCTGAGCTGAGGAGGCAGGGAAAACAGTTTTATCTAGGACTGGGAAGAAGGTTTGCTTGCTATTGCTAATTAAAGCCTATTGGGAGTGAATTCAACTTCGGAGGGGGCTGTTGAGAAAAAAAACTACTTTTCCAGCTGTTGTCTTGAGCCAGGCCAGACCATGACATCACATGGTGTTCTGCTTTATGTCTGGGCTCTCTTCCGTGTGCCTACTTCTGCTCATCATCTCCTTCTGCAGAATGAATTGGAATGACAGGCAATGAATGACCCTGAAGGTCTTCTAGGAAATGTAAAATCTTTACTTTTCCCCAAAGGTGTTATATACCTTTTTATTGTTTGGCAATCCTTCCTCTTGGGCTCAAGTCTCTTCCCAATGAATGGACGCTCCTCACATAGCCTGACTAATCAATCCATGCTCCAAACCCAACCCGTTTCCCGTGGCCTCACACACAGGTTTAAGAATAAAATGATTGATTTCCCAGCTATCCTTGGAACTAGAATAAAGTAATTTGACACATTTCCAGCAAATAAAAATAAGTTGAGATCTGCAGAATTTACTGTGTATCCTTCACCCTTTCTTCTGCTTTAAATGAAGTTTTGATGTCTACATTTGAAGCCATGGCTTCATCATCTTGAGACGACAGACACTGGAAAAGCCCAAGAGAGTGTCAAAAGGTCTAGTTATGATACAGTATTAGAGTTAAATTTTTTTGCCCATCAGTTTTTTTGTTTACCCACCAACCATTTATTAGTGTACTATACACACACACACACACACACACACACACACACACACACATTTACTAGAGCTAAACGTTGATCTAATCATTAGAAATTGACTAGTAAACAAATAGATCAAGATTCCTGTTATTAATCTCATAATTTAACCGACAAAGGCAGACCTTAGTCAATAGATAAAATAAAACAATGTAATTTTACAGAAAGAGATTGTGGTGGTTGGAATGAAAATGGTAGCCATATGTTTGAATACTTAGTATCTGGTGGAATTGTTTTGGGAAAGACTAGGAAATGTGGCCTTTGTTAGAGGGCATGTGTCACTGGCAGCGGCTTTGAGTTTTCAAAAGCCTACACCAGAGTAACCAACCACTATCTGATTGTATTTAAGGTTCACCCCATGAGATGGAACTCATGTTTGACACTGCTTGGGTGGCCAGGAATCTGAGACTACATAGGCCATAGACCTAACTGAAAACAGAATACTGTTGTTCTGCTACAGGAACTCAGCAATAAAACAATTCCTCCTGACACTCTGCTCTACTCATAGACCAGTGTCTTGCTCAGCCATCATCAGAGAAGTAGATCTCTTGCAGTAGATGGGAACAAATATAGAAGCCTGCAACTTGACTGTGTACAGAGAGTGAGAGAACTGGGAGTATTCAATTCTAAATAGGATATTTCCATCAAACCTTTCTACTCAGGGTTCAGGAAACTCTGCAGATGAGGAAGTGGAAAGATTGTAAGAGCCAGTGGGGATGGAAGACAACAAGAAAACAAAGGCTCTAGCCACAACAGGACTGACACACCCATGAACTCACAGAGATTGTGGCAGCATGCACAGGATCTGCACAGGTCCACACCATATGAGGTCCCAGTGATGAGAGAAGTGGACACATGCCCCATCCCTAACCAAGATGCTACTTCTAATTGATGACCACTTGCAAAGGAAAACTTAGTTTTTTCAAATAGAGTCTCACTGGGTATACAAGCCACACTGAAGGGCAGGCCCCATGCCCAGCAGTAGATGGTCAACACAAAACAAACTCAGGGTTTTTTGTAGGGTTTTTTTTTTTCTCATAATATTTTTTCTGGGTGATTTTTTTTCTTATAGGGTTTTGCTTATATATTGCAGTTTCGAGTTTTGTGTTTTTAGGGGAGTTCTGTGCTTGTTATGTGCATGTCTTTGCATCTCTATATGGGTTTTTTTGTGTGTGTGCTTTTCTTTGGGCTCTTTTTCTGTTTGTTTGTGTTGTCCTATTCAGGTTTGTTTATTTTTATTTGGCCTTACTTTATTACTTTTTTCTATATACCTACTTGCTTCTAAAGAGAGGGAGCAAGAAAAGGTATGGATTTGAGTTGGTGAGGAGATGGGGAGGATCTGGGAAGAGTTGGGGGGCACGACTAAAATCAGAATATGAAAAAAAATCTAATTTAAAAAAAGGGTCCATGCTGTTCCTAGTTAACTCTCTCTTTCTGTGCTTTTTGCTTGTGGATCAAGTGTAAGCTCTCAGCCACTGCTCCATCACTACAGCTGCCCACCTGCCTGCTGGGTATTCTGTATTATGATCCATCCTTTCAGAATCTTGAACCCATCTCCAGATGATATCCAGTGCTGAATGTGAGCAACCATGGTGCACAGTTGTCATACTGTATTTCCCATGAAGTGATGGCAATAAAAGTCTATGTGTGCGTTCAGTATAGAGGCAATTTGTTTAATAAAAGTCTATGTGTGCGTTCAGTATAGAGGCAATTTGTTTTCAAATGCTTTACCTCTGCACTTGAACATGTAGAGATAGTACAGGAGGTGTATAGAAGGGAAGCTAGAATATAATCATTCAGTTTTAGAATCTTATTTCCAACCTACCTTCTCTGATATTCAAAAGTGCTACCTCATGTTAACAACTTCATTTATTTGGGTTAAAATGGCTCTGTAATGCACAAAATGTGCCATATTGATCAGCCTTTCATTGTCATCAGGAACTGATGCCTAACTAATAATAATATCCCAGACCCCTATCATGTATAAGTTATAATCCATGCTAATTTATAACCTTTTTCTTATTAAGGAAAATGTACACATTAATATTGTGAACAATACTAAACTAATAATGTATTTATAGAGTACTCAGTTTTGTTTTCTGCTCAATTTTATATAAAACCTTTGTTGCTTACCAGCAGGGAGATCTTGAATTCTCTAGAACACTAGTCTCTAGAGAGGATTGTAGAGCAAGAGGCTGCAGGTTTGATTGGACTGGAATGATCTGGATTTATATCTCAATTGTGACCAATTACTGGAAGCTCTGAGAGCACTGTTGAGACTAATAAAATGGGAATGGTAACATTGCTCTAAGGAAGCTGTTCCGAGGAAGATTTACATAGGCCAACCTCACTCACCCATTTGTTTACACCCTACATTATTACAGAAGCTTTTACTAAGCACCTCTGTGAGTGAGGCACTGTGCTGGGGCCTGGGGGAAAGCAAATGATCATGTGGTTCCATTGGGAATTAAGCTTGAAAATTCTGTAAGCACCGCGTTCTTTCAACAAATGGTTCTTATTTGTGATTCTGGGAAGAGGGCATTAAATGGACAGCCACTCTAATTGATGAGCTGTTCATGGGTTTGGAGTCCGGTGCAATCTGTTTCTTGATTTTCAAGGGTGTCCCTTATTCACTTTCCAGGCATCCCCTGAGAGTCTGGAAGAGCCTCTGGGGATGGAAGAGCTACAAAAGTACTCCATCACAATGCAAGCTGCTACTTGGTCAAACATTGCATGTTCTGTATTCCTTTCACAGAGGTTGCACATCAGAGATTTACATTATGATCCATAACAGTAGCAAAATTACAGTTAAGAAGTAGCAATGAAAATAACTTTATGGTTGGGGGTCACCACAATGTGAGGAACTGTATTAAAGGGCCTCCGCATTAGGAATGAGAACCACTGAGCTAGAGTTGCCTGAGAATGGAGTTTCAATTGAGGGAATTCCCACATCAGCATGGCCTGTGGGCAAGTCTGTGGAGAACTGTCTTGAATGTTAATTGATGTAGTAGCAGAGCCTAGCTCATCTCATCATGTCTGGCTCCATTCCCTATGCTAGTGGTTCTGAGCTATACAGAAAGTCTGGGTCTGTGAGAGAGCCAACAAGCAATGTTCCTCCATGGTTTCTGCTTCAATTCCTACTTAAGTTCTGTCCTGATTTCCCTCAGTGATGAAATGTGACCTACAATGGGAAATGAACCATCTCCCCTATTCAGTTGCTTTTGACCTTAATTTTTGCCACAGAAACAGAATGAAACTAAAACACTGAGGACCTCTCTAACAGTGTTTTGTATAAGGACTCACCACGATCTTTACCAAACCCTACATGGCAGGTGTCCTATGGACTTTCACTGAACTTATCACTCTGTATTCCTTTCTCATGTCTTATCATATCCCAAGACCCTCTTCAGTAGAACAAGCCCCACATCTGAAGGCAGAGAAAAGCATAATTAGTAAAGGATCTGGCCATTAGCCAGGAGGGAAAGAGAGTAGAATCAAATGATACCTAAAGACCAAGAAAGATAGCTTACCGTGATGGGCATTCACAAACACACAGGTGAGGTTACTTTTTATGTCCATAGAATGGGATCTAAAACTTATTTCGAATGCCTGTTTCAGTACACAGTACTGATCAAGATAAAAGGAAGCCAGAGCAGCTGTGGGAGTTTTGAACCAGGAGCTAGATTATAAGTCTGCAGAACATGACTCCTGGGCAACCCTAACCCTTGACTGAAGCAGTACTAGTGTTTGAGTGTTTGGTAGGTATTCATTGGGGGAAGCTAGTGTGGGGATCCTGACACTCATGACTTATTATGCCTGCAACCACAAGCCAGCATTGGCTGTTAGTAGACAGGAGGTATTAGAAGTAGTTATGAATGCTGTCTCCCTTCACTTTTCTCATCTATAAATTAATGACAGTCATCAGAGCACCAGCATCACAGAGAAGACACAGATGAAGTGAATGTAGAGCCCAATACAGCACATTGAGCACCCACAAATACACAAGTCTGCCATGTAAGCGCAGATCAATTGAGGTATCTGTTTTGATTCCAGAAAGTAGAAGAACTTGGGGAGCACATCTTTTTTTTGTTGTTTGTTTGTTTGTTTTGTTTTTCAAGACAGGGTTTCTCTGTGTAGCTTCAGAGCCTGTCCTGGAACTCACTCTGTAGCCCAGGCTGGCCTCAGACTCACAGAGATCCACCTGCCTCTGCCTCCTGAGTGCTGGGATTAAAGGTGTGTGCTACCACCGCTTGGTGAAGAGTACATCTTTGAAGCTCTAGAATCTTGATTATGCACCATTCTGAAGTCTCTAGAAGCGCAATGGGACTTCTTCTATATTCAGGATTCTTTCATTTGTAAGTTATTCCTTCTAGCATTCAAAGTGAACTCAAATGGCTTTCATCCAAAGAAGGAATGTATTGTGTCTGATACCTGGAAACTCCAAGGCCATTTGGCCTCTGTGGCTGGACCTAGTTTCCCATGGTACATCTCTCTTTCTCTCAAGGTTAATTTACTCCAGATCAGGTGTCCATATGAGGAGAGAGGATGGCTTATTGACCTCTCTAGGTCTATAATGTCTTCCTGGAGAAGACAGGGCATCTATTGTCCTAATTCCAATGTTTATCCCTGACCCAGTACCTCTGCGAGGGACCTGAAGTACTTGTGATCAGTCAGTCCCGGTCCTGTGTCCCTCTCTAGAGCTCAGGGTAAGAGTAGGATGAAAGTGTTCCTAGAAACTTGTGTAGCCAAAATCATATGCTTTGTATATCTGCCTTTCCTGCATTTCTTACCAGTTTATATTTTACTTCAATAAAAGAATTTGTTTTAAATCTTTCTATTTTAAAATTGAGTTAATTTTAGGAAAACTATTCCTAAATCAAATGAAAGTATGCAGGTAAAACTTAAGAGAATATATATATACACACATTTTGTGGGATTCAGAGGAGGGGGGTTTAGACTTCATTACCTTTGAAATCTTTCTCATTACGGAAAGACCATATTGTTTCATTGCTAGAGGGCCATACATATTTCCAGAAATAATAGTGTGCTTCTGAGGAGTAATCAGTCCCGAGTCATGTCTAAGAGGTCCTTGTGGAATTTGAGAGAGTAGGATGCTCTGACCTGTGTGTTAGAGATGCATGTGGGGTTGGAAGTTTTGATCATGGAGTCATCTTCAACAGAGAACTTAGAAAGAGACTCTTCATCTAGCTGCAGGAATAATCATGTCCTCTCAAACATGCTGAGACTGGAGTGTACAAATGACTCGTTCCGAGTTCCTAGCTTCTGTGACTGGAAGAGCACAAAGATCCTGAGAGTGGATCTTCCCTCCCTCCCTTCCATGTCCTCCCTCTCCTCCCCCCCTTTAGATTACTTATGTAAGGAGCAACTGGGGTTCTCAGGAACCAGCTACTTCTGGTGGTGATGAAACTCTTTCCAACAAGGAGGATGTGAGGGCACATCTGTGTTCTGTCAGATAGTCACATATTGGCATGACAGAAATGTTCCTGACGATGCAAATGCATTTGGCTGCCATGGTTCACTGCCTCTGGCTCCAGGTCTTCCTTAAAAACAGATTATGCAACACCACATCATTTATTTACAGTTAGGAAGTACTCCTTTTTTTAAAAAGCCATGAAAAACATGTAGTTACTATCAAGAGGAGACTAGAAACTGCTTATAACATTGCTGCTCACTGCTTCCCCTGCCACAAAACGTCTTCCTGGATGTAACACTTGTGTCAACCCATTTTATTTGTGCAATTCCATTTGATTTTAGGGATGAATTGCTAAAATTGGCTCTGCTCACTTAAAGCTAGTAAGCATCAAAGCTGTTTAATTTTCACAGGAGGTTAGTATAAAGCATCAGGGACTGTCTTCCTAAGAGCATATGAACCTCTGACTTTTCAGTTGAAGGACACCTTCACAAAGTGCTTCTTACAGCAGCATCAGCAGGATCTCTACCTCAAGGTTTTCACCATCCATTTTGTATTTTAGGAAATTATTGTTTCCTTTCATTCTTTTCTTACTCCATTGTTTGTACCCTTGTGTATCATACCGGGGAGTTTTATGGTCCTCTTCAAAATACTTAAAAATAAATAGACTGGTGTCTGATCAGATCTATCATTTAGTTGCAAAACTATTTATTTTCAGAAAGGTTTTACTCATTCTAATATCATGATTTAATGGAGTTTTGGTTGTTTGGTGGGTTATAAAATAGTAACAACTGAAAAAAAAGTGAATCTCAGACCAACAGTAAGATTGCTTTGAAATTACCCACAGTGAGCCTATATATACATCCATGCAGCTATAGGGGCAGTGAGTATTCCTATGAGCTACAGGGCCCTCAGAAATAGCATAAATATAAGTGAACATCCATGTATATATTTGTGGGTAAAGTACTTTGAATCTTGAATGCTTTAACGGGGTCAATGTCATTTTTGTTTCTGTAAGATTCTGAGGGTTCTCCTCCTATAGACTCAAGAGACTGTCTCCTTCCTTTGTCTCTGTGGATACATGTGTGTGCATGTTGCATAGGACACACTATTTGGTGCCTTGCTCTTTTGAGTTAGCAATATATTTTGCTTTAAAGTTCATGATAGAGACAAAGACAGACTCAGAACAGAGACCATACATTGCATTGCATTGTTGAGCATCTTCTGACAGCAAGAAGACAGATGTCTGCAGACACCTATTGATGAGACGCCTTTGAGAGATCATTTTTTACATCTCTGTAGCAAGGTGCACTGAGGTCCTATTCCTGTGTGTGAGCTCCATGATTCTTAGTCAAGCCCAGATCTTCCCCAAATCCCACTTTCCAGAGGAAATTAAATAAATCCTCACCACTGCTCTGGGTGCTGGGGCAGTATGTTGAGCACTGGGGTCTGTAATCCATGGGCAGTGAATCTTGTTGAGATAGAAAATGAAGCAGAAGCAGTGTGAGTAGCTGTGTAGCACACAGAGGAAAAAAATCAGGAAGAAACTAATTTAATTCAAGGAGTGAGGAACACAACCCCACAGAAGGGATGTGTCCATGGGTGTCTAAAGTATCACTCTGCAGTGAGAGATGCTTGGAGTGGGAAAGAGAGACAGAGGGCAGTTCTCCAGGAAGAAAGAATGGAGCAATCAAAGATCTGGAGAGGAGGGAATAGGACAATCAGATTTCTGAGAGACATCCAACTCCCTAGACCCCCAAACAGAAATAACAAGGAATCAGGGAGAACATGCAAGACACTGGGCTTCAAAATAATGTAAGGAGACATTTAATGAAGCCAGAGGTGACCAGGGTCCATCAGGAGGATGTCTCAGTGTTTGTTCCCAGGAGAATTTAGGGAGTTGAAAGGGAACTGAGATTTGGATGAGGGTGACAGACTATGATTGGATCAAACAAACTGCTCCCCACACCCACAGCCCATCTCCAAAGCCTCTTTCCTTATTTTTACAACTGTGCATTTTCCCGTTGGCCAAACACTAAAGAATATTGTACTGCTCCTATAGAGCTCTGCGTGCAGTCCATCTTGTGCTCAGCATAGACCCCATTCAACTGCCACTCAACTGAAGGCCCATTGAATGTTTAACCGGCTCTTGGACATGAATTCAACAGAAAATAGAATTTTGGAAGGTGTAAAAAAAAATCTTGTTAAAACAACAAATAAACAACACCAAAGTTTAGAACAGAAAGGGATGCTAGGGGCCAAGTCTGCATCTTCATTTTACAGATAAATATAAGAAAGAGTGACAGTTACCCTCTGGCCTTGGTATCTTCTCCCATCATTGGGGATCTAGGCAGAGCTGGTGGGACAGACCTGTGTAAAAAAGACTTATTTTCTTCTTTCTGGGAACTTCTAGGGTCATGCCCTAGGATGTAACATATGTATATCTCAGTTAAATTGAAGTCAACGTCAAGGAATCCAGAGGCTTCCCTGTGGTTCTCCTGTCTGGGTTGATCCAGTATTCACTGACTGGCTCCTTCTTAGCTTTCAAACATCAACCTTTAACCTTTATGTTACATTCACATAAAGATTTTGAGTATCATGTATAGAGGTGCCCCTTATTATCACTCACTTAGTGCTATACCTTTCCTTCATATACTTAGAGAATCTCATGAGTAAGGGCACTGCTTTCTCTCCTGTCTCTGCCACTGCCCTGTGAATTCTATGACGCGAAAGACCAAGGCTATCATAATAACTCTTCCACATTCATTGACGGCAAAAAGAAAATTTTCTGCTGAGGGTTGAAAGATGCACTGATTTATGAGGACAAAGACAAGAAATGAGGTGCAGATTTATTTTCTGTTTAGCAGAATAATAGTATTAGGTTCTCACTATGGCCTGTAATGTACCTAGTCATGGATTTTGGGCTGAGTTAACAGTACTAGATCTGAGTTATGTCTTATAGCCCTTAAATCCAAGCAGAAAGTGCTTGGCTATTCCCATAACATTCATGCCAGTATTACATGGGTGAACACATTTTTTTCTGGGCCACTCATTATTATAGCTCACAGTGTTCATAGCTGGGTAAGACTACTGTTGATTTTCTTACCCTGGTATCATACATAGAGCTATAAAAGATACTCAATAATGATGGAGACTCAAGGTTGGTACCTGTTTGGTTTCTCCACATAACTTGAGTATGTGTGATATCTTTAGCAATGACATCTCACCATCAAGTTCTGAAGAGTAACTGCAGGCAATGGCAATAGCCTGTAATGTCTGGGGGGGTCTGTAGGATCTCATTGACCAACAGTTTGCAAAGAAGTCACTCACACCTCTCATCCCCCACCCCATTTAACCCTTCCTGTCCCATCATTCTATTTCCTCCTTCATATCATCTGTGTTCTAGTCTCCTTTCCTTGAAGTTATTATCCCCACCACGGGAACTTACTAGTTTCCTGATTCCTATGGGTACTCCAGTTTAAATAGTTAATGCTGAGAATGCAAGTTCATTTAGGGTCGTGTCAGAAAACACTGGAAGTGCTGTCTTAAGCCCAGGCCAAAATCCATTTAATAGGTAAAAATAAATCTACCATATGATCTGGCTACCCCACTCCTGAGAACAATCCCAATAGACTCTATGGCCCACTCATTTGTGTACTATTTATGTACGAGGCTGAGTAATAATGTCTAGGGTAAAAATGGTTCAAAAGTGAAAAAAACCTAAGAAGCCCTTCCCTAAGGTGGTAGAGGGGGTGGTGACTCAGGTTATGAACCATGCTATATTTTATTCTAATCCTATAAGAAAGGTAGAGATACTTACATCTTTTATTAAATTTTTCTCAATGACTCCAACCAAACATGTGTTCTTTGTTTTCCTGAGACTAGAGTGGGTATATTAGTTGCTTGACAAATTTCATTTACTGCATGTTAAAATGGATGTTAGGATCCAATACATTGTGGCAAAGCTCCTTGGGGGGAAACCCCAAACCACCTGGTGAACCGTGAAAGAGAAGTGCTAGGAGGCCAGTTATCCAAGGCAGTGAATGGCTCTTAGAAGAGGTAGATACCATAGATGATGGTTAATTAACTGGTTAACCTTTACCACTTTGCATAGAGCTCACATCAAGGGGAACAGCCCAGACTTGATGTGAAAATCCATGTTGAGGGTTCATTACACATTGTCCTGTGGGGGCTGCTTTCCTACAGATTTTCTTTCCACTGTTGAGGAGCAGAAAGGTCACAATAAGTGATTTGTAAGACATCTTTTGACTCTGGAATTTCCCAGTTCTTGTTGCCATGATATGGCCTGACTATGGAGTAACTATGGGATTTTCAAAAGGAAGAAGTCAGCATTGGAAGGAGTATATGCCTCATGGGTGGAGGAGTCTTAGCAGCCTTAACAAAACTCTGTCTCTGCCTTTGGCCATTTAGGTCAGTCATACCCACCCACACACAAGTGGTCAGTTCATGCCAACAGACTATCAACCCCCTGGAGGCAAATATGGAGTTTCCTTCATTGTCCAATTCTCCAGCGTGGAACCTGGCACAACAGTGGTGCTGAGCAACACAGATTGTTGAGGAAATGGGTTTGTGGTGAAACTCCTTGGCTTCCCCTGGTCACGGCCTTTGTGGTTATTTAGATTCTCTATTTTCCTGGCTCCCAGTTGCTTTTGACCAAATACTCTGTTCCTGGCTACATGGTTTTTGCTTGGCACTCAAGCTTGTTTTGGCTTTTCCAGCTGGGGTGATCTTGCCCTGTGTGTAGTTTGTAGTCACACACGGCTGCTGCAAATTTCAGAAAAATCTGTCTCAAACAGCTTTTGAGATGCTAGACTTCATAAACTGCAGACTCTACAAAATCCACAAGGGTTGGTGTAATGAGTCCTCTCTTGGAGCCTCATCTGATTTCTGACATGTACTTTATCCCTCATGCATGTTTCTTTAATCCCTATTGGTAGGAACAATGATTTTCTGAGAAAATTGTGTGATTTGAATGTCAATATGTTTTTATATACCAGAAAAAAAATCTAAAAAATTTTAACAAAGAGGTAAGTATTTTCAGTGGTTTGGGCAAGATTAAAATAAAACTACAATGTGGTGCATTATCTATTATTAGTCATGGGGGCGGGGGTGGAGAGGTCACTACCATTTCTACCACCTTAGGGCAGGGCTTCTTAAACTTTATTTGCTTGTGACCTATTTCATTCAAGGAATTTTATGTGACCCCTAATATGTAAGTGTATAAAAACAGGAAGCTTATAGAGAGAACGTTTTCCACTGGCAGTAGCTGGCTTTGTTTGCCAGTTCTTATCTCCTTTGTCTCTTGAACACCCAGCTGTTTTTATTCACCACACTCCAATACCAACTGTGGGGGTTCCCAGCTGATTCCCAACACCACCTGCATGTCCTAGATCTCAGTTCAATTCTGTCACTACACAGATTCCATGGTTCCACCTCACAAGATTTCAGATATTGGTCCTGGGCTACTTGTCCTTCTGGCCACAACCCTCTTTAGACTTTGGCAACCTGAAGAAGAGATCAGAGTCAGAAAACATTTCACTTCTGTTTCTTGGCTTACAAAAATGATAACCCAGAAAGAGCCAATGGAAGAAATGCAGAGGGTGAGGAAGGGGGTTGGGGAACACATTTTCCCTTCTGTTACTTCAAAGTGCTCCACCCACTGAAGTTGTTTGGGGCCCAGTCATTTGGGACTTATAGGATGGAGGTTATGCTACATTGACATGACTGATTTCATCCTTTGCCCTCGATGATTGAACTCAATACAACTCCTCCCACCTCAGGGACCTGAGGGGTCTGAGCATGGCCAACTCTGTAATCTCATGTTTGTCTTGCTGGTTAGGCCACATCTTGAAGCAACCTAGAGATTGGGAAGACAGTTGTCTCAGTCCATAAAACACTCACCACTCGAGAGAATCTAAGGACTTTAGGAGCTGTGTGCACTGTACAGACTGGAAAGGAAGGCCTAGTGCCTGTCTTTTGTTAGGCTGCTTGGACAGGTTAAAATGGCCTTACTCAATCTCCCTGGCACTCAGATAGCCATGTAACTGATTTTCAGGAAAGTAGAATGTGCACATAAGAGATAGATGTTACCAACAGAGCTCCTCTCTAAACTTCCCTGTTGTAACCTCTACACCCACTTTTTCTTTGTCTGCATACAATGTATCCTACAGTGAATGACACCCTTGGATATGGTGATTCCAGTGCATGATATAGTCTGAAGCCCCAAATAGTAGCACAGTGTCCAGAAGCAAGAGCCTGGGTCCTTGAATGAAATTAGCATACCATACTAGTTGGCTGTCACTGTAGGATTAAAAAGAAATACACTCAGTTTTTGCAGTTATTTATACATGCTAGATATTAACCACTTGTCTGAAGGATAGCTGGTAAACACTTTCTCCCATTCTATAATCTGGCTGTTGGCTCTGTTGATAGTTTCTTTTGCTGGGCAGAAGTTTGCCCATGTTTATTGCACCTCTTCTCATAAATGCAAGGAAATAGAATTGACCTAAATGTCCACCAACAGACAACAGAGTAATAAAAATGTGGTACATACACATGGTGAGATTTTATTTAGCTCTAAAGAAAAAGTAAAATGGGTGAATTCATAAGAAAATAGATGGAGCTGGAAAACATTAAGTAACATAACCCAGGCTCAGAAAGACAAACATTGCATGTTCTCTTTCCGAATGGAGATCTGACCCTCTCTCTCACTGTCCAATGTGCACAACAAGAGAGAGAAAATGTGGGGGAGGCCAGAGGACTAGAAGAGGACCATGACAGTTTTAAAAAAAGACACTTTACAGGAGGTGGGGGAAAGACAATAGAGCAAAGAAAATGGGGTGGGGGTGAAAGGGCACAGTGGGAAAGGGGGGCCGGGGGGATGAGGGAGAAACAGGTGGGTAGTGGAAATCAACCCAAACAAAATATGTATGTAAAAATCCCATGCAGATTCTCAGTGTCTAGAACACACATCACTCCAGCGAACCATGGATTTTTAGGACCTGTGTGCATTGAAGAAAAAATGGCAACTTAGGGAGGGGGAGAGAAACTGTTGCCATCATCTCCAGTGTCCAGTGATAGTTGTGCCAAGGCTATTGTCCTTCCCCTCAGACTGCGATCTTTGGCAAAGTCTTCAACACATGACCTTTCTAAATTAAAGTTTTCCCAGTGAAGGACTTTATGAGACTCAGGAATGAACAGATATGTTCCTTCCCTACTGAGTGGATCAGATGTATCACATCCAACCCTGACATGTGGGCGGCTCCACTGATGAGCCAACAATCACAATGTGCGTTTCAGCACCTTGGTAATCTTTTCAACCATCAGCTGTGGCTCGGGGAATATGAAACATCCAGTTGTTTCTTAGTTGGTTTTGGTCATCTCTCCAAGAAACATCATCAAAAATAGAATAGGCAAAAAGCCAAAGCCAGAAGCACTTCATCTTTTCTTTGCTTTGTTTCTTCTGATTGATATCTGTCCTCTATTCTGCCATATGCAATGAGCTGGCATGTGTTGCTACAGCTGGTGTAATCAACTGAAATATGGAAACCCCATCGGACCTGGGGAGACTTCCAAAGGCTATTTGGAATTATTTACCAGAGGCTTTATTCTTAAATGATTTATTGCTCTATAAAACCAATATGGATAAACTGAATGGTAAATTAGTCCATAACCAAAGGCTGGGAAGTTCCCTTTTTATGTGTTTCCACTTGAACATTCGCAACGGAATTGAAAGTGTTTGACAGTATCAGTAGCAGTCCTCGCTGTGGATTCTTCATAGAACAAAGGTTCTTGACCTTGTAGAAGAGTTTGTTCAGTGTCTTGGGATCATCAGGATTAGTTAGAGCTCAGACAGATGGAGCTAAGTATGGGTTTTGCCACTGTTGGTCACTATGAGTCTGAGAAAGTCACAAAAACCTTCCTAGACCCAGTTTCTGCATAAGTGTTAAAAATAACTATTGTATTATCATTAGAAATGGGTGTTTGAGATTCTATGGTTGCTGTTACTGTCTTTCTCAGATTCCAAGACAAAACGTATATCCTCCACGGGATGCACAGTTTAGAATGGCTGGTGAGAGACTTTGCAAAGGGTCATATTTCAATCTCAAGTTCTCCTGAGGAAAGAAAGAAAGGCTGAAAGAAAGAAAGATGTTCAAGGCCCCTAACTTGCAGAGCACAGAGCCAGGCCTGAGACCTTCTCCTCTGTCACCTTTATCCCACGACAGTCCTTCCTCCTGGTACTGGACCTGCATTGCTAAGCCCACACCAGGCAGCAGCCCCCTATACCCTCCCTGAGAGACAGGCTCTATTATATAGCCCATTGTTTAGATGAGGACACTGAGCCTCAGAGGAGCGATGTCCTTTCTGCAGCACCACATGGCTGGTATGTGAGGAGCATCTCTAGTTATGGGGCCCATAGCCTTTCTTCAACACCCTGTTTTATGTCACCAGAAAGTGGCCCTGAAAGTGACTAGTGTGTCCCAGCTTGAGAGGTCAAACCATGTGCATTTACACTCAGGCTGTGAGATCAACAAGCCCTGCTTTTCCTCCTAACTGTTTCCTTCCAGATGTAAGAGTTCAGTCAGCAAGAACACCTCCAGCCAGTAAAAGAACCACTTCCTGTCTGTCCCTTTAGACTATCTTCTCTTGACGACTTTCAGGGCCTTGGAGCCCAGATCTGTTTGACAGGATACTAGGGGAAGCTAGCCTCATTCCCGTCAACACCACTTCCTAAGCTCTCTGAGGTAACTTTGGTTCACTTTCCTGTTTAGACTGGGATGGCCTTGCCTCAGAGCACCCTCCACACCCACAGCAGCCTCCAGCATCTCAGTGCTCCCATGGAAGGGTGGAACAGGAAGTCCCACCCGTGCCTCTGATGGCCGGCCATGGCTTTTGCCCAGTGAATGGGCCTCTTGAAGAACTCAGTGTGAACAGCTGCTGGAGCTTGGAAAGAGACTGCAGATGACACAGAATGGGAGAGAAATGGAAGGGAACACTGCTGACCAGCCAGGAAGCGTTTGCATTACCACCATCCCCGCCCCTTTCTGCTCTGCATTCCTAACAGGGTTTCCTGGTCCAAACCTGCAGCTTGAACTTGTTAAAATAAGTGCACAAAAATGGAGTCAGCCTGTACACTCCGTGTGACCTTGTTCCAGGGCCTCTCCAGCTTTGGCCTGTGTTTTCCATGTGCAAATAGAGCGTAAGATTGGAATAGATGTCTAGTGGCTTTCCCGTTCCTAGTGATTTGGTGGAGGACAAGCCTCTTATCCTCTTTTGACCTCAGTGTCCACATCTCTATCAGGGAACCATGAAAGCCCCACTCGCTGTCAGGGGAACAAACACATTAGTAAACATGGAGCCCCTCAGAAACATACTGAGTCCAGCTAAGTGCCCTGTGGTTACCATGGGTGCTGCAATTACATTAGTCCTTGCTGAAACAGGGATGACAACAGCATTGGCAGAGGGCCGGGGTAAAGAGCAAATGACTCGATGTCCCAAAGGAATTAGTATATAAAAGATGCTAGGAACTGAGAGCAGAAAGCTTGGCTAGAGAGACTCCCCAAGAGGAGAATGTGGCAACTCTGAATAAGGATGGCCAAGTTCGATGTCTGCTCATACCAAGTGACTAGATCAGATTAACTTATGCAGTTGACCAATCTAGGAAGAGATATTTGGGGCAAAAGGAGAAAGTTGGGGAAGGCGGCAGGATGTGTTGGAAACACAGTGGCCTGGGCCAAGAGCCCTGGCTTGCACTCCTGGCTCTGCCCTCCAGGTCTTTGCAGACGTGGGCAGGCTTTTCCTCTCCTAGGGCTTCTGCTCCTTTTTCTGTAAAAGGGGAATCCAAGTGATGTCTTCAGTGATGTTCTTTTTGGACATCACTCCCAGCCCTGGCTGGTAGGAATGCACATGGTAAAATTCTTGAAACAATTAGTTTAGTGACATCTAGTTGAGATGATGCCAACCTCCATCGTGACATATCTTGACAAGTCTATGCTTGTTTGTATGATGAATATTTATTGTGCTATGGTGCTGTTTCTGTTCCATTAGTTGGGGATAGATGGATGAACCAAACGGATATAAATCCCAGCCCTCGAGGAGTAGGGTAGATAGACCAAAAATAAGATGAATATGTACAAAAGAAGTGCTTCACACTTTTAAGTGTGAGTGCTGTAGTTTTAAGTGGCTGCGTGCATCTGATCCCCACTGACTGCAACTTGCCCTTGCCCCCAGTTCTTGGCCTATGGTGGAATGTCCAAATGCACGGAATCCAAATACTGACAACATCGATTCCGATGCATCTGTGCATCGTCGGGATGCTTTCATCTGAAATGGATTACTTCTGTCAGGTCCCAGAGCAGACCCGAAGTGATCATGTTACCATTATTTTAAATCTGAGAAGCACAAGGAAGAGGGAGCCACGGCTTCTTGTTATGCCAACCTAACAGGCAGGGCCTGCAGAGAAGTTATTTGCACATTGCTGCCCCCTGGTGGTACTATAAAATGTAGCCATGGCTTGACACTTAGGGGTAAAATATTACATTAGTAGCCACAGAGCTCTTGGCCACATCTTTCAGACTCAAAAAGTCTGAACAGTCCAGCCTTAAAGGGCTCATGATCCAACTCTCAGGATGATTTCAGACAAGCCGATTCAACGATAAAGAGATTTTTCACTCTGGTAGGACAGATCTCTGCTCAATTGTCCCTCTTCAGGAGCACATGGCCAGGCCAGAGGTGTGAAAAGATTTCCTGGTTCTGAGAGATCCCAGGAGGGTTGCCTAGGGAGTCTGTGTGTGGACTTTTGAGACTCCTTTAACTTCAGTCATGAAAACTCAGTATTCCCCAAACGCCTAGGAAGTGTTAGATCCAGATGCCTAGGGACCTCTGGGTTCCCACCAGTGCCTCGGATGAAGCTGTGAACTGGGACCCCTGTGTCCACTTATTTATTCACACATTTTCTAGCATTTGTTGTAGCCAATAACCAGGTAGTTCATTGTTTCTACACATAGCAGATGGGACAAGGCGGTTTCTGGAGTCTCTTTTCAAAGGGTGCTAATCTGGAGCTTAGAGGGTAATGACACGTGTTGTGTGTGCACACGTGAGGGCCTCAGTTCAAGTCCCAGCACCCTTGAAAGAAGCTGGGCATGACTGGGCATAAGCCTGTAACTCCAGCATTGTGAAGGGTCATCAGGCTGGTTATTGTGACACATTCCCTAGTCACCTTTTGAAACCGCTGTTCCCTCCTCCTAGGAAGGGACAACATTAACATAATAAGAGTTCACCAATGCAAGGTGAGCAATATAGTACATGAAAGACACTAATGATGTCAAATGCTCACCAGAGGTCTCATAAACACAAGCTTGTTTGGCCTGATACTCATATAAACTTACAAAGCACCTCAGAATTCACAGTGATGTGAAATCCTCCCTGCGGTGCTCTTAGAATTAGGCTAACTAGTAAGCTATGAGCAATCTTCAAAATAAAGGGAAATTCTAGGTACACACTAGGGCCATTTTTATAGGTTTCTTTCTGTCAGAGAGTGCTTTGAAGGCCTCTATGGGGCTGGAGAGATGGCTCAGTGGTTAAGAGCACTGACTGCTCTTCCAGAGGTCCTGAGTTCAATTCCCAGCAACCACATGGTGGCTCACGACTACTTGTAATGAGATCTGGTCCCCTCTTCTGGCCTGCAGGGACACGTGCAGGCAGAATACTGTACATATAACAAATAAATAAATCTTAAAAAAAAAAAGAAAAGAAAGAATGAAGGCCTCTATGAGGACATTTCTGTCTTGGGGAGATTTAAAGATAACACTATTGACCCTATTTCTTATTCCTTGTTTCTGATTGAGAATAATGTTTTATTATAGAGGCTAATTTTTCTTATGTTGTGTATTGGGAAAACTGTCCTGTATCTTGTTATATTTATGCTTGAACATTTATTCCCCTTTCCCCAACTTATGCAATGAAATTTACTCATATTAGGAAATAAGTCTGGGGAAGGTGATTAGGCCATGAAGGCCAAGTCCCATGAATGAGATTTATTTTATTTTTATTCACATATGTGTGTATATTTGTGTGTATGTATAAGTACATATATGTATATGTGTGCAGATACATGTATATGTGTACATATATGCATGTTTGTGCAATGCACAAATGTGTGTAATGGTCAGAAAAAGGCATTGAGTGTCCAGCTCTACTCTCTGTCTTAATCCCTTGAGACAGGGTGTCTCATTGAATTTGGAGCTAGGTGCCCATCAAGTGGCAGCAATCCTCCTGTCTCCATCTCTTACAGCACTGGGTTGGAGGCTTGTGCTTGGTGGTGCCCAGCATTTTACGTAGGTGTGAGGTATTTGAATGAGGTCCTCATGCTTGCACAGCGAGTGTTTTTACCCACTGAGCTCCCTTCCCAGCTATGGGTTAGCACCCCTTTAAAAGAGACTTGAGAAACTGACTTGTCCCTTCTTCTGGGTAAACAAGAGGAAGGTGCCATCTATAACCCAGGGAATAGACTCATGGAACACCACATCTGCATGTGGCTTTCCCCAGACTGCTCAGCCAACCAAACTGTGAGAAATAAGTTTTGTGGTTTAAGAGCAACTGAGGGTGTGATTAGAATATCCAGAATGAAAAAAGATGGGTTCCCATGTGCTTCCCAGGTGCTTTTCTTCCTTTGATGTAACTATTTGTAATAGTAAACAAGATGTTTACTATTTTTGTATTTTTTTACTACAATAGCAACACATAATTGCTGGAAATAAAACTGAAATGTTATAGAAACACACAGTCTATAAAGGAAGTATTTCTCACATTCTCAATCTTCTCTTAAAGGCGTGGCACACTAATACTTATTTAAGTGAATAGTTCAACATTTTTTTAAACAAAAATGGGATTGTACCAGTATGTCCTACAGTTTGATTTTTTTTTTTTAACAATATGCATCTTGGATATGCATCTTCCTTCTCTGTGTGTGTCTCTCTTCTCTTTCACTATTTCTTTCCTCCTTTCCACAACTATTGTGTAGAATGCCATAATAAGCTGACCAGCTCTAACTTTGAAATGTTCCTTGCAAGGGGATAGCCATCTTTGATCAACAGGAAATCTAATCACCCACGGAAGATTGCCAGCAGATATAGCTCACCCTTGTGTGACACCCTGAGTAGCCTTTTGCTCTGAGAGACTCCCTGGAAGTTCACTCAATAGGCTAAGCCAGCTGCCCTGTAAACATCTGGAGATCCTTCTGTCTTAGTCTCTCACCTTGCCATATCTGGGACTACAGTTGTTTGACCTTACATGGGTGCTGGGGATCCTAACCTAGGTCCTCATGACAGCAAAGTGTATTACTGATGGAACCATCTCTCCAGCCAGTTTTCTTCAATGTCTCTTTAGACACCCATCCCTTCTGATGATTTCTATTTAGTTTTTCTGGTTACTTCATCTTTTTCCTTGTCTCTCTGTTTCAGAAGGAAACACAAAGAAACAGTTTCCTCCATTTCTGTTGTAGAGTGATGCAACTTATTTCCAGCTGCTATCTTCTCTTCCAAGTTGGTAGACTGGAGTGTCAAACTCTTTTGTTCATTGTGTAAGACATGCTTGGGATGTCTTAGGATCAATGAACCAGAGTTTTCTGAAGGCTGTTTAAGAAACCCAAGAAGAGATGAGTCTGCTGATCATCAGGCCCAAGAATTGGGAAGCTGAGTGACAAGAATAGGGTGAATCATGCAGAATTCCATGGTAGGACCTCACAGGATACTGGATAACCTAGGGGGCAGCACCACCAATGCTGCCATAGGAATTCCATACACATGAGGGAATCAAGATCCTGGAGAGCCCAGTATCACATCACATGTTCATCACAACTCAAGACGCCTTTGTAAATGAAGGACTGTCTATTCTGTACATCTTTCTTTTTATCTATCCCTCTATCTACCTGTCTGTCTGTCTGTCTGTCTGTCTACCTGTCCATCTATCTATCTATCTATCTATCTATCTATCTATCTATCTATCTATCTATCTATCTACATGCATAAAATGCATTTTATCATAGCAACTTCCCACCTACCCCTCAAATCCTTCCAGAAACCCCACCACCATTCCATATTTTTCTCAACTCCATAAACTCTTTTCTTTTCTTCCTCTTCTTTTTCTTCTTCTTCTTCTTCTTCTTCTTCTTCTTCTTCTTCTTCTTCTTCTTCTTCTTCTTCTTCTTCTTCTTCTTCTCCTTCTCCTTCTCCTTCTCCTTCTTCTTCTTCTTCTTCTTCTTCATTTTGTTTTGTTTTTTTGAGATAAGGTTTCTCTGTGTAGCTTTGCGCCTGTCCTGGAACTCACTCTGTAGCCCAGACTGGCCTTGAACTCACAGAGATCTGCCTGCCTCTGCTTCCCAAGTGCTGGGATTAAAGGCGTGCGCCACTACCGCCCAACTCATAATCTCTTTTCTTAGCCCACTGAGGCTAATCAGTGCAATCCGTGTGTGTGTGTGTGTGTGTGTGTGTGTGTGTGTGTGTGTGTGTGTGTATATATGGACAGCACCAGGATATATATGTGTGTGTGTGTGTGTGTGTGTGTGTGTGTGTGTGTGTACATGGGTGTAGAGTCTTCCATTGGGCCATGGGCAACCTCGCAGGGGCCACTTCCATAAAGGAAAATGACCCTCCTTACCCCAGAAGTTTTCATCTTATTTTTTCTCTCCTACAAGCTCGGGCTCCAGAAGAAAAACCACTCTGTGTAGAGCTTTATCTACCCTCTCTGAATAAATTATTATCTAGTCTTTTCATCCTTAACCCTCACTATCTGGAGAACTGATTACTCCTTTCTTCTCCTGCAGTCATTTCTGTTTTTAATTTTGCTCCCCATGACTATATTTGCACCCATTTCAACTGACATGAAAATAGTGCATATCTCCTAATATTCTTTATTTTACAGTTAGAAAAACATCTGAGCCTTGGGTACCCCATGTGACTTAGGGAGAGTCATACAACTAGAACAAAGGGGTAGCATATGAAACTTAAGACTGTCGGATTCCAAAACCCACAATCTTATTTCCAAAGTTTAAGTTGGACTTTTGAATGATAGATTTATATTCACTTCCAACCCTTGTTTCTTTCCTTCTTGAAATACCATATATCAAGTAAATATAATCCATAGAAAATAAAATAAATGAGATCTAGCTGTACACTTAGATGACGTTGGGCAAACGTGTGTACTCGGGTCAGCACTACAACAAATACAACTAAGAACTTCGCCCTTGAGTTTCCGTCTAGTCACATCTCACATGTTTTTTAAGGGCTGTTTCAGTGTTCTGTGGTCATTTCATACTCATGTTTTCAGTTGTTTCTCTACATTGCAGACTCAGAGTTGGCATGTATGCCTTGTTAAAATTTATCAGTGGCAAGAGATCTGATACTGGGGAGTTTAACACTAATGTGGGTCCCTGGTGGGCCTGGGGGTAAATCTTTTCCAATTATAGGACTTCTCTGTTTAGAAATGTAAACTGGCAAGTCACTGAGGTTTACTGTACTTTTGCCTTAAACCACTGAAATATTCTCTGTACTTAACTGTAGAAGAGGCTTCAGATCTTATTTCTCTGACTTCTCATTGGGGCAGGTAAAGATAGTTAGCAATGTGTTTGTAATTACCAGCGGCTTGGGGGCTTATGTCTTGTGTGTGCTCAGCACTGACAAATTATATGCCTTGTCCTAGTCATGTGAGAGGTTGTGTGCCTATGTCAGCATATCCACCATCAAAATAGATGATCATGGAAAAAGTTCACTGCTCTCTTATTTCGTACAATACATATTGAACATGTTAATTTTATTCTTATTATTGAAGACATCTTTATCAATCTAGTTATAATTTATTTTATTGTATTTTGACCGTACGTGTGTATGTGCAATTGTAGTTGAAAGTCATAAGGTGTGGTGTGTGTCTGTGTTGGATGAGGACCCACTAAGTTAATTTTGTGCCTCAGTAATGTTGTGCAGTCTTCAATTTACAAGCAGGGGTGACAGAATTGCTAACAGGTGCTGGTTCATTCAGTCTTTGTTTGACAAATCCAGCACTGAGGAGTCTGATACCTTATAAGTAGTATTCATATGCAAAGTACTTTTTGAAACTTTAAAATATTCAATTGAGAGATACAGATTGAAGGTATTCAAGGTGTACAATGTCCTGATTAGGTATACATATTCATTGCATAGTGATAGCCACAATCAAGTTAACTGACATATCCTCCCCCTCCTGTGCTCTGCATTAGACTCTTGGAGCATGTTCATTGTGCAAGTGCAGGTTTGTACCCTTGGTGAATGTGTTTTCATTTCTTCTGTCTCAGCCACTGCTGGCACACCATGGCAGCAAAGCCTATGATGTGTCTAGGTGTCTCTGAGTTTGGCGTTTTAAGGTTCTATGCATAAACAAGATTGCACTGTCTTTGGATATTTCACTTGCATTAAAAAAAAATCAGTTTCATTCATATCACCAAGGCAGGATTTCTTCCTGGTGATGTCAGATGCATAGAAATTCTTTTCTTTTGAAATGGGAATTTGTAGTAGTTCCAGCTTATGGCTGGTGTTAGTCTAGGCTTGAGGATAAAGCATTTCCCATCTTTAAGAAGTGTTCCTATAAACAGCTAAAGTAAAAACTATAATAGAAAAGTTAAATGGGGAGGGGGAAGTGGGAGCAAGGTAAGAGGGGGGATAACTAACAATAATAACCGTCTGAAAAGCCATATAGAAATACAATACTGTAGATGCTTCCTAAAATATATACAGATACAAAATAAACTTAAATGGATTTACAATATAACAAGAGAGACAAAGCCCCAAGTATACATCATATGCTACCAATTAATGGTGGTACCAGGAATGGGTTACATATTTTTGAGTCTTCGGCCAGATGGGACCCATAAACTCACCCAAACATTGCCAATGCTATTGGTTACTTTCCACAGCCTGATCATAAGACCTATTGCTGAAGACACTACTTCTGTATATCATCCAACATGGAGAAATTAAGCTGATGACCAATTAGAAATTTCATCTCTACCATTCATGGTTATGGAAGGTACTTTGTATACTTCCAGAGGAGAAAATTAATCATGAATATCTCTCATCTATGAACCCTACAACCTGCCGGAAATATGTATTGGTACAACGGTGGCAAAAAGCTCTGGAGTAACCAACAACTTTTTGATCGTATTTAAGGCCCATTCTATGAGATGGAACCAACATCTGACTCTCATAAAATGGCCATGAACCCGAGGGTAGGTAGGCCATGGGCCCAGGAGAAAATCCACTACTATTATTCTGCTATAGGAACATAGCAATGAAACATCCCCTAATTTCTTTCCATGACTGATGACTGATGAGAACACGAGGTATCTCATACCAATCTCCTGTGAAAGAACTTGGGACTTAGGTGCTGCACACATTATTTAGAATTAGTCATGGGAAGAAACTTTAGCTCCTTATTTCATCCCACCAGAGACAGACTGTTTCTCCCTAGAGCAACAGCAGCAGCAGCAACCACAGCAGCAGCAGCAACCACAACAGCAGCAGCAGCAACAACTGCCTTTGAATGGGAACTCTGAAATTGCTTGTCTACTTTAATACTCAACCATGAAAGACTGTAAATATATGCAACTATGTTTAATAAGCTTCATTGAGCACGCTTTTTTAAAAAAGTGACTCCTAGTGACACATTGCTATACCCATAGATCAGTGCATCACTCAATCTGCCCTGGAGAAGTTTCTTACAGGAGATGGTAATTAACACAGAGACCCTCAACTGGACAGTGTACAGACATTGAAAGTCTCTGGAGCACTCAACCCTAAATGGGATCCAGCTCAGAGATGTATGTGAAAGAGGAAATAAAAGATTATAAGAGTCAGAGGTGATGGATGACCCCAAGGAAACATTCTACAAATACAACAAGGTTGACACACATAATCTCACAGAGACTGTGACAGCACACACAAGACCTGGGCAACTTTAGGATAGACAAAATCCTGGCATGGAGAAGGGGGACTAGGCACAAAGTCCCTCCCCTAACCAAGAATCGAATGACAATAGATGCCTGCTAGGAGATGGAAAATCAGTTTTCTCCAATAAATAGACATTGGGTATATCAATCACATGCCAAGGCAGACCCCATGCTTAAGAGTAGTTGGGCTATCACAAAACATTCCATGTTTTTTGTGTGTACTTTTTTTGTCTGTTTGTTTGTTTGCTTTTTTTTTTTTTGATTCATTAAATTTTTTTTTGAGAGAAAGAACATGAAATTGGATGGATGGGAAGGTGGGGGTAGGTAGAAATTGGATGAGTAGGAAGATGAGCAAGAGGTCCAGGGGAAGACTAGAATAAAATATATTGCATAAAATTAAATACATAAAAAAGAAATGTTCCTTATTCGGGAAGACAGGGGGAAATGTTGTGAAACTCTGCTATCATACCATGCCACAAGAATATGAATGTACTGCAGCTGTCCATACTGCAGAAAGCCTGCATTAGATTGGGCCTTTCAGTATTTCATTACAAGCATGGGCATGCTGAAAGTGATTCCACATCTTTCTGAGGAACCACTAGCAGATGGTGTGTGTGTGTGTGTGTGTGTGTGTGTGTGTGTGTGTGTGTGTGTGAGACACTGTCAATGAAGAGAGACTAAAAAGCATTTAACCATAAAGGAAAATGTTCCTTTAAATTCACGCAGAAACCCAAGCTGTTCCAGGCTCATTGCAGAGAGTTACCTGGCTGGAAAGACTCATGGGGACTCTACAACAGGATCAGGCCTCATGCTCACTCTGTGATGTCAGGGTGCGGAAGAGCTGTTTACTGTTGTCTAATGCAACTCCATTTTACTAATGGAAAGACCTTTTGGAATTTGATGTGAGTCTGGTTAATTTTCATGGAGCTGGCGACACAGTCTAATGTCTATTCACATTACCAATTGACTTATATAAAATATATGAAATAATATCTTGTGAATAGTATATGTAAATGGAATATTAATTTGAAAGGTGTTCTCTACCATCACACTTCATGTAAGCACTTTATCCAGTGTCCCACTCCTCCTTGATGACACATTTTCACATTATTGAGCCTCTTCTGTGAGTCACTGAAGTCAAGATGGATGCTCTGAGCAAATAGTCTTCCTGCTACATTCTTGGGGATTGAGGCTTTCAGGATCCATACTGAGGCTGTAGATTTGATTCCAAGTCATTACTTCCCATATTTATATATTTTTTTATTCTTTATGTGTAATACTTACATGGGGACCATTTACTAAAATAGTTTTCATAATAACTTGTTTGAGAATAACTTTTCCCATCCTTTTACCCTAAGGTGGCATCTATTCTTTTTAGTGTGGTGTGTAAATGGACCCTGTTATGTGTTCCAATGTGTTAGCCTATGTCTCTTTGCTGGAGAGTTGAGATAATTAAAATTTGAAGTTATTATTAAAATGTGCATATTTGTTGCTGTCATTATGTTGATTTTACAGTACTTTGGAAGGACCTCTTTTGACTTATCTTTCTTGGAACTGTTCATTTGTTCCATGTGATCTCTTGGGAGTGTTTATCTTTCTCTTTCTGTGTGGAAAATGATGCCTCCAACTTCACAGAAGTCACTAAATTCTTGTGCGATTCCCCCTTTTTCTTTTAAAGAACTGAATGCCCTCAGTGACCTGAAGATCAACATCAAGCTACTTCAGTTCAAGGTATTTTGGTGAATAGTTCTTTGTTCTAAATAAAGCAATGAGGGCTCCTGTAATATGAGCATTGTAAGCCTTTGAAAATAAGAAAGAAATCTTTTGTTCTGGGAAATAATTTAGGGAAAGCGTCCATGTCTTTGGTTATGTGTATTACAAAGTAGAAATGAAAGGGACCCTGTAACACTGTAGTTAACAGGGAGGCACAAAATAATATTTCTTAAAAGCTAATCAGAACCCAGGGCTGGGCTTGGTATTCTGCATATGTTTTGTTTTCTTTAGTCTAATAAGTCCCGTGAAGCAGAAACTACTGTTTTCAATAAGGAAGCAGCAGTGGAGTTGAGAAACTGTCAGGGAGCTTGTGGGTCCTAGTTACTTGATTTTTATCTTAGTATTGTTGTCATCATTGTCCTCTTCCTGCTGACCCTTTTCTTCCTCCCCCTCTTCCTCCTTCCTCTCTTCTTTTTCCATCTTTTTAAAGATGGTATCTTATAGGCCATCTATAAGACTGGGTATCTTATAGGCCATCTATAAGACTGGGTATCTTATAGGCCAGGCTGGCTCTGAGCTCTCTATATAGCTGACGATGACCTTGAACTTTTGATCCTCCTGCCTCTACCCTACAAGTGCTGGGATTACAGGCATGTGGCCTCATGCCAAGTTTTGTGTGGGACTGGGAATGGAATTCATGGCTTCATGCATGGCAGCTGAGCTCTATTATATACTGTATATATAGTATATTACCAGTTCTTTCATCAATTTGATTTCACTCAATATGCATTCCATTCATTGCCAGATCAGAATGTTGCATTCTAAGCTCACATGTTGAAACTGAATTGTTGATGTCATGGTATTGAAAGGTGAGAATTTAGGAAGTAATTAAGTCACAATCATGGATGGGATTAGAGCTCACTAAACTTGATAAAGTGAGTTTCTTTCTTTGGCCCATTCACTGGGTGTGGACAGATTTTGTTCTCTTTTGCCCTCTGCCGTATATCATGTGAAAGCATAGCAAAATGAGCCCTCACCTCATGGAGAAACTGCTATTACCTTCATCTTTGACTACCTAGCATCGTGTCTGTTAAAAAAAAATAATTTTCTGTTCTTTATAAATTATGTAGTTTCAAGTGTGTTCTTATAGCAGTATAAATGAACTAAGACATTCACCAGAACATCTGTTCAAAAGCTCTGCATCTCTACATGTTGCCTTGTGTGGTATTCCTGTGTCCTCCAGAAGATCAGAAAAGCTTATCAAAAATATTCCACATGTGTGCCTTCATTTCCCAGTCTTCTCTCTAATCAAAAGCAAGCCACTTTATTTTTTTCTGCCCAAAGGGTTGTGAGTAGAATTTTTGCTTTTAGCAGAAACAATGAGCTATTATATAAACTTCCCAAACCTCCTATCCTGTTGAGTGTCCTGATGTCATGTGCTGTGATGACATGGCCACATGATGGTGGTGCATCCCTAAGATTGCAATCTAGAGCGACTTGGAAACGGAGTTTACCTGGCTAATCTGTACTAGACATGTAGTATCCTCAAGAAATAAAGGTTTCTTAAATCATGAAATCTTAAGGTTAACTTGTTACTATATCATAATAGTCACCTTGAATTGTAAATATATTAGACTTCATTTCTTTTTGACTCAATCATCTTTAATTGTGATCCTCCAGTGTAGGCTAACAATTGTTGGATCTTTGTGTGGATACTCAATAGACAGGCTTCATTTTCCTGTAAATGGACTCAGATGCAATTGGGAAATAACAAAATGGAGTCAATAGACTAGGGCTAATAGAATGACACAGCACTCTGATAATGCTCACATTTGAAGACCAGACACTCTTGATCCACAGCAGCATTTGTAAGATTAGAAAGACAGATTTACCCAGCCTCAGGGACATGTTTGCCATGAAGGAGCATGTTCTCAGTCATACAGGAAAGCTAAGAAGATGACAATGAATTGCTTAAATCTAATTTTCCCTTATAAATGCTCCTCTCACTGATACTGTCATCTCATTTTCCCTGGGGTAGAGGTGAGAGGCTAGAACTCAGTCTCCTTCATTTGGGAGAGGAAATCAGTAGTTTGGGAGGCTTCTGCCTAACAATAGAGTGTCTCTGTCACTCAATGTGATGCCTGGTACATCACAGGCTCACAATACATCTCTAATGTGTGGCTATTGTTTGCAAGATACTATGACAGGCACTGGGATAAAATGGCTGAAGGTCATTATTCTTAGGATACTTAAATCTAAATAGGGAAATGACATAGGTTTTAAAAAAACCCTGTAATTCAGGTATTTAAGTGATCACCTTAGTCACTTCTGGCTTTGACAGGCAGTTTCAGTAGATGGTGGAGAAGGAAACACACACAGGAAGGAAATGGTTTGGCAGTGTGGAGGAGACAGATCTACAGACACTGCTGTGGGACTTCCACTGTGAAACAGAGCAGATGAACACATGGACAGTACTGGGAGAGGCTAGGTAGTTGGGGAAGGTCACTTGATAATTAGCATATATTTAAAATACGTGCTGCTTCGCAGTAGTTCTCCAAAGATATCTGTGGATTTTTGAATTAGAAAGGAGTTTTATAAAATAAAATAGAAGGAGGTCTGGAGAGATGGCTTGGCACTTAAGAACACTGGCTGCTGTTCCAGAGGATCCTGGCTTCCCAGCACCCACTTGGTGGCTCACAATTGCAGTCCCAGGGGGATCTGACACCTTCTTCTGGCCTCTGTGGGTACTGCTACACACATGTGGTGTGCAGACATACATGTGGGCAGGACACCCGTTCACACAAAAATAGATATAAATAGAATAAAATGAGGAGGGGACACACACACACACACACACACACACACACACACACACACAGCATGGCTGCTCAGGATATAAAAACAGGAAAAGCTCAGAAGAGAACCTAGTCAGTTTCTCTTTCTTAAACTCCTGCCCCACAATGGCTCCAAACATGATTGTGGGTTCCCAAGACCATAACACCGAGTTAGAAGACCCTGTAAAAAAACAAACAAACAACAACAACCAGATATTATCTACAGACGATTGGAAAAACAAAACGTGAAGAAGATGCTGCCCATATCATGACAATGACAACGTCAGCTAACAGTTACCAAACACATGGGACACACCATGGTGCCATCTAGGCATGTGACATGCTGTATTTTACCCCATTTTCCTAACAGCACTTGCCAGCTGGGAGCCATGGTTACTGTTGCAAAGAGTTGACACTATGGAGAGCCTATATTCAGGGCTTTCCTCTTTCCTGTGTCTGAACAACTGCCAAGCCAGGGTAAAGAAGAAAGTATAACAGCAATTAGCGAGGCAATTCCATGTAATTTATCTGGTAATTAAAAGAGATTAATTTCAGGGGAAACTTACAGCCACTAAGGGGTCAGCTACAGGATCTGGAGGAGATGAGGGGCAGTCCAGCGTAGTTCTCTGGAGAACTGTGACTTGGTCTGCACTCTAGCCTACAGGTCCACGAAGAGCCAAGAGAGCAAGCACATCTTCATCTCGGGTCTTAAGGTGTCTTGTCTCTGCCACACCCTAGGGGCAGGTCATAAGCAGGTGTGGCGGTTTCTTACTGCCACATTAGGGGCAATGTTTCAAGGTCAAAGCTGGAACAGCTACCCACTACAAGAAGGGTTTCTTTAGACTCACAGTTTGGTGGTTGTGTCCATCATACTGGGGAAAATATGGCAGTCAGAGCAATTTACTTCAGGAGTGTAAGGCTGCTGCTCACACAGCACCCACACTCCTGAAGCAGAGAGAGACAGATGCCAGTGTCCAGCTTTTCATTTAGTCTAGAAATTCATCCTATGGGATGGTGTCTACTATGTTCAGAATGGTTCTTCCCTCCAGTTAAACTCTCCCAGAGGTCTGTCTCCATAAATCCCAACATGGAGACAAGATGAAGCATCACGTTGTAGACACAGGAAACCACACACTCAGGATGACCTATCTCATATCTGACGGAGCTACGGTTTGTGCTCACCCCTAATCCCAGAACTTTTCACTTGCATTTTCTGAGAAATAAGTGGTTGAAAGGAATTGGCCAAAGGGAACATTCCTAAAAAGATTGATTTTTTTTTTTTTTGTCATGAGACTGATGAAAAGGAGACCCCACAAAGAGAACAAACCAAGCCTTGAAGAGAAGCTTTAGCAAGCTAACTTCCATCTTCCCAGGCAAGCACTCTCCCACATACACAGTTTTTTTTTTTTTTTTTTTTTCTCCATTTAGTAGAAGCACATCCACCACTCTGCATTACTCTTCTTGACAGCAGAAGATTACATGCTGGACTTGACTGAGTTTTTGTCAAGGAGAATTTATTGCAATTTTGAAGATGGCTCTTAAAAGAGATGGCTGCTTTGCATTTTTATATAGCTCCTAAAAATATGTCAGGTTTGATCTTCTACAAAATCACCTTGTATAAATTTCTTTGCCTCTCTTCCCCATCTCGCCACTCTCAGGCTCTCCTACCCTTTGCCAAGCTTCTCCCCAGAGAGCTTAGCTTCCCTGGGCCCTGCCCCACATTTGGCAGGACTTTGCTCTTCTGCTTCAAGTGGAATCCCCACTGCATGCGAAGCATCTCTTGGAAACCTTCCTCCACAAATGCTTGTCAAGTGCCTGACTGCTGATGCTCAAATAGATCTGAAGCCTTGGGAACCCAATGATCAGTCATTGTCGGGAGATGGAAGCCAAGAGACCCGGACTAGGGCTGTATAGTAAGCAAAGTGACAAACGCCCTGCTCATGAGCTGTTACCATTTACCCAGCTGGCCCTCGGCTAAAGGACCACCAAACCGATGTTTCTTTTACTTGTGTGCCCATATTATGGCACCTTGGGTCTACTGATACAATTTT
This sequence comes from Peromyscus leucopus, assembly GCF_004664715.2. Taxonomy (NCBI): domain Eukaryota; kingdom Metazoa; phylum Chordata; class Mammalia; order Rodentia; family Cricetidae; genus Peromyscus; species Peromyscus leucopus. Next base: position 32,001,295 of record NC_051071.1, on the reverse strand, counting down.
CAAGAAGTAGCCCTTGTCAAGATGTTTGGCTATTTCTGAGAGGTACAAGATGCTCAGGGGCATGATGGTTTTTTCCTCTTGTATTTCCTATGATCTATCCTGTTGTTTCCTTTGCTTGTGATGGCCGGGGACATGGCCACCCTTCCAGGAAGTAAACAGAGCAGTTCCTCTCTTTACCACTTGGCTTCAGGTTGGCGTTGTTCTTTTTTGCTTTCCATCTGAAGTAGGGGACAGGACCATAGCAAACCCTGAGATTGGGCTGTGGGATAGTGCTGCATTGAGATGCAGGAGTAAGGAAAGAAGTGTGCAAGGTCAGTGATAATATCCAGTTAGTCCTGACTGGTCCACCATTTAGGAGGTTTTATTTAGACAGCTCCTTCCTCATCTAGTTGCCTTTTCATCACATGCCTGCTCTGTTAGTCAACTTCCCATCCTCACAGGCACTTTAAACATCTTCCAAGCTCAGGCTATGGCAAAACTGATTCTATTATGAGATGAGGCCTGGTCTTTATTTCCCTTTTCAGCATCAGTGTCTTCCCAGGGCTATTGAGAATAGGACCTTAGTTCTTTGGAAGGGAAGGAACTGTCCATGGGGCTAATAGCACCAAAGAGAGAATCTCACATATTGAACATCAGTACATTACCTGGATATGTAGCTAGTCAGTAGGAAAATAACCCAAGAATGTAAGGGATAGGATGGGAAAGCTCCTTTCCTTGGTTTTCATGGTTCCATGTGGAGTGTGCTCCAACAGAGCACAGTTCCCAGCTCTTTGTCCCATTTCCATATCAGTGAAGAAATGGTGGCATATTCAGCTAGAATATCTAGAGAAAGACCTCTGTCTGCCTCTACTTACCCTGTTATTTGCAGAAGTAAACACAGGAGAGCAAATCTCCATTGGGAAAACATTGCAGTCAGCCAGCCCTGACAGTGGCTGAAATATGTCAAGCTTACTTAATTCCGGTCTGAAGTAATAAATATTCTCATTTTTATTTGCCTGATAGGCAGGTGATTTTCAAATACAGATATGAAAAAGGTGGAGGAGTTGTTTTAGCTCTTTGAGCCTAAGCTTGAGTGCCAAGGCTGATGTCACTCCTGTTTGATCTCCTGAGGTCCCTTGTGTGAGCCTATTCTCACAGGTATTGACAAAAGCTTAGCGTAGTTACAGGCTTGAGTAGGTTCCCTATGTTGCTGCTGTATCATTTCAGAAAAAAAAATTCCTCTTCATTCCAAGAATGGAACAAAGTATCAGGGTGGCACACATTGGGCTGTCTCTACACTCTGCCTAGAACACCTCAGTGGCTCATCATCTTCTAGATTAGAAGTGACTGCAGTGTGGGCCAGTAGCCTTTGAGCATGTACTCAGTTCTGCCATTATATCCATAGACAGTGCCTAAACAAATAGAAGTATCCATGCTGGAATAAAACTTTATTTACAAAACACAGCAGGTCAGATTTGGCTCCCAGTTCCAGTTTGCTACCAGTGGTCTGAATCTTGAAGTCTCATATCATCACACTAGCATTCAAGGCCTTCTACTCACTCATCTCCCTCACTCTATAGTGTCAGGAGTGTTGCTGTCTACTTCTGCTTCTCCCACTGTTCTTAGCATCCAGATGCACACTGGTTATATTACCCAGCCCTAACAAACATAGGCATACAAAATCATCCCCACAGATGATTTTTGCATTTTCTTCTTCCTGAAAAGGTTTGAAACCTTCATTTAGAAATGTCTAGTCACTGTTCACTCAGTTCTAGAGTGACTGTCACCTTTGGATGGCTTTTCTTAGTTATCAGTGACTGTCCTGGGTACCCCTCTTCTTTGTTTCTGGTTCCTCAATAAGCTGCTATGTCATTTTCCATTTTTGAATCTGTCTTCTCTGAACATTTTAAGGAACTCATGGGTCAGAGGCTATCTCATTATCTAAATGCCCTTGGGGGTAAAGCACAGTATTCAGCATGAGTCAGCTGTTAAATTTGTGCATGGCTGAGCCCAGGAAGCCAGAAGGATTGAGAGAGAAGGAACCATATTATTGAGCAGATGTTGAAGAGAAGGGGACCTAAAACTGACAGATTTGTCAATGTGTAGGACAGACAAGTCTAAAACAAGCTATACCCAAGGGCTGTAGTACTGCATGGAGATAGACTTTGCATAAAGACCTCTGAGAACTAGACTGGTGGGTTTTTTATTCTTTGCTGTTTGCATGAATCCAAGAGCAAGAAGCATGGCTTCCATGCTTTAGGTCTCACAAGGCAGGGCAAGAGGCCAGGCAAAGAAAAGGAGAAGCAAAGAAAGAGAGCACATAATCAGGGCTGGGGTGTGTCTGTCAGAATACATTAAGAAAGGAGAATGGTCAACAGATATTATAAGGGTTATTAGGAAAATAGTTTTGGAGGGTGTTATTAGGGAAATAATATGAAAGTATTATGAAATTCATTCCTCTGACTTTCATTTATGGGTAGATAGGACAGCCACAGATGGCAGGTATTGTAAACACAACTAGAGTGATCGTCACAAACCACCTTTCTGTAACTAACACCCAGACTAACAGGCAGACTCTCACCAGCGTCCATGCAGTCCTCTGGAATTTTCCTGGTTACAGTTTGCTCTCCCCGAGGAAACCACAGCCCTGACTTCCAAGAGCTGGCATTACTTTTGCCTGTTTGTGAACCTTATGTAAGTGAAATGCCACAGTACACACACTTTCATGCCTAACTTCTTTTACTCAGCACACTATTTTGATCTTCATTTCGGCTGTGTGCTGTAGTAATTGTTTGTCTGTCTTGTTGTTTACATTTCCACTGCGTGGTTACACCACATTTACTTATTCTTCTGGTGCTGAAAATTTGAGCTACTTCCAGTTTTCAGCTACTTTTAAATAGTGTACTTACTTGAATGTGTCCAGTGTGTGTGTGTGTGTGTGTGTGTGTGTGTGTGTGTGTGTGTGTGTGTGTGTATTGGGTACATAACTGAGAAGTGAAATTACTAATGTGTAGTAAATTACATTCAGGTGCTTCTAGTCTTACAATGGGACTACATCTCAGTAAATCCATTGCAAGTTGAAAATATTGTAAGAAAAAATTGTATTTAACATATTTCACCTACTAAACATCATAGTGTCGCTACTCAGAATACTCTTTTAGCATATACTTTGGCAGGAATAGCTGATGTAATCCTTTATAATATAATTTTGTCAAATACCAAATTAAAAATGGTATCAAAATGATGGCAGGATGTGTTTTTATACAGTTGTAATTTAAACCACCATATGGTAAGATTATTTGTGTGTATTTAATTCTTACAGATAAATTCAACCCATCTTTAAAATGATGACACAACCTTATCCTCTTGCCTGTGGTGTAAAAGAATTCTAGTCGCTCCACATCCTCAACTTTTTTCCTCATCAATCTGTTTGCATGTGTGCACGTTTGCATGCAAGTGTGGTATGTGAGCACATGTACATATTTATACACATGCCTGATTGTACACATGTATAGAGGCTAGGCATGGATGTTGGGTGTTTCCAATCTTTCATCACAGTTTTTGAGATAGGGTCTTTCACGGAACACAAAGCCTGTCAAATTGGCCAGATATGCTGGCCAAAAAGCTCCTGGCATCTTCCTGACTCCGCCTTTTGGCACTGGGGTTACAGGCAGTGGCTATCACTCCCAACTTTTTACATGTGTTGTGGGGATCCAAACTCAAGTCTTCATGCTTGAATAGCATGCGCTTTTCTCAGTGGGATTTTCCCCAACATCCTCATCATCTGTTTAATGTTAGTTATTCTGGTGTTTATGTCTATAGGGACACCTCTTTAGCATTTCAAATTCATATTTTATGACTAAAGAAGTGAAGTAATTTTCTAAAGATGAAATTGACTACCTGAAAAAATATTTTCCTTTTCCTGATGGCTTGTGTTATCTTTAGTTCATTGCTATGTAGGAGTTCTTCATGTCTGTTGGGGATATGTAGTCTGTCAGATATAGGTACTACAATCTTGTTAGTATTCTTTTTTTTAGTTTTATTTTTATGCATGGTTGTTTTGTCTACATGTATATCTGTGCAACATGTATATGTCAGGGCCTATGAAGGCCAGAAGATGTTGGATCCCCTGGACTGTAGTTACAGATGGTTGTGGGCTGCCATGAAGGTGCTAAGAATTGAACCCAGTTCCTCTGAAAGAGCAGCTAGTGTTCTTAACCATTGAGCCATCTTTCAAGCCCATTACTAGTATTCTTAATGAACAACTTAATTTCCATCCTAACTTTCCCTTCAACTCTAGATCTCTTGTTACCCCTTAGTCTGTAACTCACTGAACCGAAAATTCACTTTTGCATGTCATTTGTGTGTTTCCATTAGGAAACTGATAATAAAAAGAAACAAAGAGACCGTCTTGCTGGGCGGCGGTGGCACACGCCTTTAATCCCAGCACTCGGGAGGCAGAGACAGGTGGATCTCTGTGAGTTTGAGGCCAGCCTGGTCTACAAAGTGAGTTCCAGGAAAGGCACAAAGCTACACAGAGAAACCCTGTCTCAAAAAAAAAAAAAAAAAAAAAAAAAAAAAAAAAAAAAAAAAAAAAAAAAAAAGACCATCAGATCCAATTTCTCTGCTTTTCCTTTGAACTACAGATCAGAGATGGTGAGTAATTTTCTCCAGGTCATGAAGCCATGATTCAAGTCCAGCCCTGTTGTCTCCAAGTCCAGTGTTCTTTGTACAGGTACAGTAACAATCACATGAACCAGAGTTTTAGGAATATTTGTTACACTGTGTCTGTGTGAGGGTTTATCAGCTTAGGGCTAGAAGATTAAAATGAGGATGGGTCACTCTGGCCCTGCCTGTTTCCTCTGCCTCCTTATATGGAGCAGAGCACGACACATTTAGTAAATTCTCAATATGCTTTACTGTGCCCTGGGAGGCTGTGCACAGCATGATAGCTACTTCTCCATTCCCAAAATAGGAAGGGGTTATTTATGTTGGCGAAAAACTTGGGCCAACAGAGAGATGGCAGGTTGAACTCCACCATGGTTTTACTCTAGTAAGTAATTGTATGCTAGCAGAAAACCCTGCTTACTCAAAGTGGTTGGGAAATTATAAAGTCAAAGCACCTATTCATCTCATAGAAAGAATTTCATGAAATTGCCTGTCAAATCCAAGACTCTTCTAGCCAGGGCCAAGTGTATGTGCTGAGACAGCAATGTGCTTTTGGAGGCAGACAGGCAGAGGGACAGTCTGAGGGGCAGGCTCCTGGTGCCAGAAGAGTCCTTTAGGAACAGAACAGAGCGTACAAAGTAGATCAAATATTTAGGTAGTGCCTTTATCAGTGAATGTTGCTCATCATCCTGGTACCACTGGGATGCTGTGACCTACACTTCACAGCCTGGAAGTCAGAGCATGCTCTTAAGAAACTCGACCCAATAAGGCTCAGGATCACCTTTCCATTTAAAATTATCACCCGTTATTTACATATATCCAATGTGCCAGAAGGACCTGCCCAAATGTACAGTATTGCTGTGTAGAAGTTTTTTTTTCTATAAAATCTCAAGTTCCATTACATTATGAAATAATAGGTCAATACTTTTACTAATGGCACTGTATGAAAACTTACTGGCTCTGAGAGGTCAAAGCTGGCCAAATATGCCCAACTGCAAGTGGTTCCATGTCATAGAAAAAAGCATCATTATAATAATTTTTAAAATATTAAATACTGTCAAATGCTAGTCCTATTTTAGAATTAAAATGATTTTAACATCCTCCATTTAATGTGTTCATTTTGTTATTAGGCCCACCCTCAGTCAATCACATCATGACTGTTAATCCTCATGATGATGATATCAGGTGGGTCATCTCTGTGCAGTTTAAAATTTGTGGGTGTGGTGTGTGTGAAAAACTTGACTAGTAGGGCAATGCTGGTCTCAGAGCCCAAAGCCCTCACTTCTAAACAATAATCAGTGTCCAGACACGTGTCCCCCAAGTTTAGCTGTCTCAGTTGGGAATGAGTCAAACCTCCTGGAAGTAATATCCAGTTTTGAGAGTGTTTGTGACAGGCGACTCTTATTCGTCTGTCCTACACGATGTTGCCTCAGTACATGCTTAGAAAGGGCTAGCTCAGCACATTCAGTAGTTAAAGCTTAAAACAAAGGGGGAAAGACACTTCCCTGTCCCCAGCTGGCTCAGAATTAGCTAAAAGACCACCCTGCTTAGCTTCCTAGCTCTCACTTCTGATCCCATTTCCTTTTCCCAAGGACCAGCCACCACTCCCTGGAAACAGAACAAAGGGCGAGTGAGTGCTCAGCATGGCCAGCAGAGGGAGAGCCAACACCAGCCTCCTCCCTGCAGAAAAATGCATGCTTCACTCTGACCAGGCCCAGCAGTGTGTCCTGTTTCTGGAGAAGGTAATGCTATTGTAAGAATAAAGCCAGACCTTGCTCACTGAGCACCTACTGGGTGTCAGTCCCGTCACTAGATTAGTCTCATCTAGCACCAATACTGAAAACCAATGGAACAGGTAAGTATTTAACACTGGACTGTGAATACCTGAAAAAAAAAAAAAAACCTGTAAAGTGTGTGTGTGTGTGTGTGTGTGTGTGTGTGTGTGTGTGTGTGTGCGCGTGCGCGCGTGTGCTTGAGCAGGGGTGTGGTCCTATGTGCAGAGCTGTGTGTGCATATGTCTTAGATATCTTTATTGCTATTTATTTCTGAAGAGGGAGAAGGCAGCTCCCAGGAAATCTCAAAGGAGAGAATGGCCCAATGTGCTTTACAAGCCTCTTTGCGAAGAGAGGGTTAAGAAAAAGCTGCCCTGACTCTCAGGAGTCCCGAGACCATTTATTGTTCTTAAGCCTCCGGTTTTACAAATGGCTAGAACAGGGTTCAGGCTAGTGTGGAACATTCAGGAACATTGATCAGTGAAGGATGAATTACAGACCCTTAAATCTCTGTTATCTAACCTCTGTTGGAAGAGAAGAAAACATCCTGTGCTGGAGACCGTGAAACCAGTTTTGTAATCAGAGTAGGACACCTGTAACACTGGGGGGGGGGGGCAGTAGGTGGAGACAGGGAAGAGGACAATGTATGCGTTTGTTTCAGCAAGAGAGCGGAGCAGGGAAGCAGGGAAAACACTGAAGGTTATCCAAGAAGTGCTGTGCATTCTGCCTGGAGAGCACTCAACAGCTTACATTCTAAAGGTTGTCCGAGTAGTCCTGGAAGGTCAACAAGATGTGGGGTTATTGACTTTTGGCCTATGAAGAAACTGAGAGTCACAGGGTGGGATGTGATCTCTCCAGGATGACACAGTTCATAAGTGTGTCAGAGTGTCACAGTCGTAATTAAGCTAGCTGGACACATCTTGCATCCTATTAGCCTAGAACATTATAGTAAGAAAGAGATTAGATTTTCAAAGGGGGAAAAATAGGAGTAAGTCATGAACACGATGCTGACTTTAAACTTAAGCCTTCCAATGTTGTGATAAATGTGGAGGGAACAGGTTAGTAAGATTTTGCACCCGGGTTGGCCTGTTTGTCTCAGTGTCACACCTAGGATTGGTCACTGTCTCTAGAGTGACCTTCACCGTGCCGGGGACAGGGGTTTTAGGTAAGGAGCTTGGGCTCCTTCATGCTCTACCTGAGCCTCTCCAGTTTCTCAGCAGGCCTGGGATGGAAACTCCATTTGCCAAAGGAGATGGTTTTACTAACACTGTCAGCTCTTTTCCCTCCCCTCTCTTCTCCCTGCTCTTTCACTGTGCTCCCCTGAGTCACTGTCTGTGTTACTTTGTGTCTTCCATGAAGAAAATGCTAAGACTTTATCAACCATGCAAGGAGAATATTCAGGCACAAGGGGAGGCTGCAAGCAAAAGCAAGCAGATTCTTCAAACATGGATCCTGGTCTAACCTTTGGGAAAGAGAAAGGGAAAACTAAGATTGGGTTGGCAGAGGCTTGGGCTACAGTGAGATTTTCACAATGTTCTGTCTCATCTGATGGAGGTTGTGAGCTAGTCACAAGGTCGAGGAATCCATGCCACATGGTGAAGAGTGTGGACTGGCGCATTATGCGTTCAACCACTGGCCCATGAATAGTAAGAGTTCTCTGTGTTTGCTAAGACATGACCAGAAGAGCAGAAGCTAGGACAAGCATTCGATCATGTATCCCTCAAAAGAGATCAGAGCTGATCTCTGGGTCTGTTTCTAGATACTCCAAATGAAGGCATAGCTTGATAAGGAATTGCATGTCGCTGAATTAGACTCATATCATTGACCCTGTGGTCAATATCTGTAGAGAGTGTCTTAGTTATTGTTCTATTGCTGTGAAAAGACACAATGACCAAGGCAGCTTATGAGAGAAAAAAAAAATTTAATTGGGAGCTTGCTTACAGGCTCAGAAGGTTAGTCCATGATCATCATGGCAGGGATCATCTAACCACAGAACCTCAGACAGGAGGCAGAGAGAGAGAGACTGGGTCAGGCATGAACTTTTGAAACAAACCTTAAGGCTCACTCTCAGTGACACACATCCTCCAGCAGGGCTACACCTTCTAATCCTTCCCAAACAATTCCACCAACTGGGAGCCAAGCATTCAAATATATGAGCCTATGTGGGCCATTCTCATTCAAATCATCATAGAGAGTAATCTCTACTCAGCATATATGAATGTAGTCTCCTTAAGAGATCTTAAATAATGTTTGTCCAGAGCCCAGGGCCTTACCAACAAGATATATTGGAGAAAAGCAAGATATATTGGAACAGAAGATGAAGCAGTAGACTTTGTAGTCTTCCTGTGTCTTGGGGGCAGAAACAAGCAATGGAAATACAGAAATGGGCACCTGAATCACAAACTCTAATTCCAGCTCCATCACTGGCTGCCCTTTGATCTTGAACAAATCCCCTCAAGTTTCTATGAATTAATGCAAAATTTGTGGTCTCTGTCTTCAGTTACCAGGAGGATGAAGTGGGATGTCAGAAGAAGCATTTCAAACCCCAGACCAAATGTATAATACAATTGCCCCTTCTCCTTTCCCAAAAGCCTTAGAAATAATTCAGTGAGAACATTTTGAAGATCATCGAGTCTAACATTATTAATTCAACTTAAATATTCAGAGGTCTGGGTTACTATAATGTCTATGGGTTTCTCCAGAGGAAGTCAAGCTGGAGAGATTGCAAATCCCAGGGGAAGCAGAGCTCAGTAAAGCAGCTCTGCGATGTATTTTTTTTTAATGTCATACCTAGAAGAGGCAAAGGGACAGGCATCCTGGGGAAGAATGCCGGGGTTGAGCTGCCCAGCCTTGCCAGGAGCTGCCTCCTGCCAGGCAGTAGCAAAGCTGGGCAGGGACTAGTGTGCACTGAGCATCTGGGAAGGCAGTCAGCTGGCACACAGACAATGCATTGAGTGACTGTACCCATCCATGCCTTGCAGGTTTCCATCTGATAAGGGAACAAGTAGCCTGGATTAGGTTTCAGAAAGTGAAGAAAATGTGAAAACATTTCTCTTGTGTTTTCCAAAGACTGCCTTGCTTCCCAGGCAACTACTTTAAGAGGAAACTGTCCCAGAAAATTAAAAGCCACAACCATCTGTCCTGGGACTAGTGGGATAGAAATCCTTGACACAGAAATTACTGAATGGGGGAATGGGCAGTTATCTCCATTGGTAAGCAGTTAAGCCCTTGCTTTGCAAGCATTCAGGTATGAGTTTGATTCCCAGCACACAAGTATAAGAAGCTGGGCCTGGTGGCATGCTCTTGAAATCCATGTGCTGGGGTATAGAGAGAGTCAGAGCCCTGGAGCTTACTGGCCATAGAGTCTAGCCTACTTGATAGCTCCAAACCAATGAGGGACCTTGTCTTAAAACTCAAGGTGTACAGTATCTGAGAAATGACACCTGAGGTTGACCTCTGACTTCTATACACATGTACTCTTATGTATGCATGCAGCTGCACACGTGTGTGAACACACACACACACACACAATTTGCTGACTAGGGAACAAAAGGGAACTAAACATTGGGTTGCTGGGCTTAGCAAATAAATTAGCCCAAATGTAGATAAATTTGAATATTACATAGAAATTTTTAGTATTTGTGTGTCTCATGCAGTTAAAGATATGTAAATTAAAAAATAACATAGTTTCTAATCTGGGCATGGCCATGCCAAAAAAATAAAAATTGAAAAATAAAATTTAAAAATTGCTATGTTTTGTTTAGCTGAAGTACTACTAATATACCTGGGAGGTAACTTACCTGTGTTTGCCTATATAGAAGAAGAAAAGATGTCTGTCTCACACCATTGCTGACTCCGTTCCAACATTTGAGTCATTCCATCCAGAATCTGATCCAGTGATCTGGATCTGTCCCCTCGTAAAGAATGTTGTAAAAACCCTGCTTCAGCAGATTTCTATGAGATAGACTTCCCTCTGAGGGTTGTGTAGCAATAGAACCTGTTGCTGGGACACATCATTAAAAGACAGGGCAGAGAAACATCACATCTAAAAAACATGCTCCAAAACCAAAGAAGTAACTTTAATGCTGTTCTCCCAAAGAACACTAAAGTTCCTCTCACATGCTGCCATAGTGTTTTCACAAACCCCTTTCTTCCTAAGTGCCTCCCCCATCTGCCTTTCAGCTTTTTACTCCTTCTTCAGTTCTGTCTCCCCCACCACAATCCATGCACAGCACTTGCCTCTTACTCCTGTCTGGAATTCTTAGCTCTTCATGGGGTGGGTAGCTCACCTCAGCTCTTCCACATCTCTCTCTAGTGATCAGTTCCCCCAAACTGTAAACAGAAGCTGAAAGAATAAGGACAATACTATATTTTATATCTGAACTATCCTCTAAATTAGACTTGGAGTCTAAAATTTGCAGTTCGCTATCTGTTTCCTTGTCTCTCCATCCATCCCTTTATCCATTTAGCCATCAGTTCAGCTTGTTGCAAAGTTGATTGCTGACATCAGTAACTTTCTTTCCAGACTGACCTCCGTGCACACTACTTTATTTCTAAATGATCCCAGTGAAGGACATTGCAAAATAACCTTTTACATGTGATGCAGATGCTGGTGGCCCTCCATCCCTGATAAAATGTATGTCAGTCTCTCTCCCACTTTCCCAAGCTTGAAAGCACAATTCCTCAATGTGTGTGTAGCAGGACCCTAAGCTGCAGCTGCATGGACGAGGAGAATTTCTGTGGACAAAATGCTTGAAAGACTCCAGATTAAATAAAGTTTTGAAACTTTTTGTAACTGAGGCCTTTAAGTATTTTTTTTTTTAGGGTACTATGTATGTAAGCATAGGTAACACCTTTAACTTACTTGGCCATAGACCTTGTGGCAGAACGAATTTCCCACTGGGCAAGTACACCTATCCCTAAGCCTCACCCTCTTCTTTGTCTTCCTCTTAGCTCACACACTGTATGATTTCCAGTTCTTGGTACTCTCCATGGTTATCTAAAAAGCGCCTCTGAGTCACTCGAGTCATTTCTGCCTTGATTACCATGTTTCTCTCCACTGACTGTGTCTCTGAGACACATCTTTTGTTAATAGTGATGTTGCAAGATGAGAAATGTGGAGTGTAGCTTTAACCTACATGGATCCTCTTTGATATTAAGGACAGGACAGATCACATATTGCTTGATAGCACCCATCTCCCATATGAAATTTCATTTAACCTCTAGGTCTATCTGGGAGTGCAATTGGTCATCCGAGTTTTTGTCTTCTCCTCCATCTGTCAGGGGAGGGATCATAGGTGAAGGAGTCTGGAAATTGTGTGAATTATCATTAGAGAAGCAGAATAATAGGATCTGAAATGACCTTAATGATGTCACTGGCCTTGTGTCCCATTCTCCAGCAGGGACTGTGCATGGATGGTTGACCTGGCTTTCTAATTTCTCTTGTGAAGGAAATTGCTTTCAGTTCCCATCTTAACAATCTGTCATGATGTTGCAAATATATCCTGTACTCTCAAAAGACAACAAATATGTTGTAAATGCCAGTATTTTTTCCTTTTTTCTTTCTTTCTTTCTTTCTTTCTTTTTTTTTTAGCACTTAAGAAATGCCTTTATCATGAAAAGGAAAAAAGAGGTATCACTAATCTTAGTACTTATGTATGTTTTGTTAGAGTTTGGAAGCTTTACGTGCAAAACCACAACAGGGGATTGAGCAAGTGTGGTCTGACTCTCTGGAAAGGAGCCCATGTGGTGGTCAACTGAACAGAGTGAAAGCAAGACTTAGGTGCACTGCCTTCGTTCAAAATGCAGAGAAATGAGGGAAGCTTCAACATGACTAGGTGCCTCCAGAGTGTCGTGGGCTTATCCTCTTTGGCCTGTGTCTATTTCCTTATTCTAAACCTGGCACAATTTCAAATATTCTCTCACTTGGTTGAAGCTCTGAATGGACTTGCCTTGACCTATATCCCATCAGCTATCCAGAAACACCATCCTGTAACAATCAAGTGCATGATACCATACTAGAGATGTAACGAAATAGCATAGGAAGAGAGAATAGGATACATATATATCAGTACTAAACACAGTGACATCATTCTTGCCCATAGGCACTGAAAGAAATTATATATATATATATATATATATATACATACATACATATATATATATATATATATATATATGGTATAAAGCAAAAGTTGAGATCATTTCAAACATATTTAGGAAGAGATGAGGTTGGAGGAGATTGTAACCTGCTCACTAATGCATGATATAGATTTGTAAACAGTATGGATAGTTCAAGAACACAGTGTTTCACTCTTCCATAATGAAAACTATTACCATGCTCTTCCTGATGTACCTGTTTCCAACGATACTCTTTGGAGCTCATTGGTTTAGGCACTAATAGCCCTAATTAAGTATGCCTGGCAGATGTATGCACAAACTGGCCTTTCTCAAGTTCATTCATGTGCACATGGATGATAGGTTGAGTTTGAGAATCAACATGCACACATCTTTATCAGGAAACATGGTCTCATACACAGAGGAAGGTACTTTAAATACACAGGCACAAGGTGATGCAGTATGTGCTGAGATGCAGATTGTGAATGAGAAACTGCATACTCACCACTGTGTGAAGCTTCACAGAAAAGAGAACACCAGGGAGAAATCTGAAGAGTTAAAAGCAGCCAACAGGTAACTGTTGATTCTAAGCATCTTGATGGCAAGGTCATAGAAGCAGCATAAGCTTTCCAATATCTCCATCTTTTACACTGATAGGACTTGGTGTAATTTCTTGAACATCATTTCTGTTTTGTATTCTACAAAGGTAGAGAAGATGGATTCCTATCGTATAGGTTGCTATGATAGTTAAGTGATATATAACATATATAATATATATCACATATATTTGCTATATACATTCTGCCAAAAAGTATGTATGTATGTATATACTAAATGCACACTACCTCAACCCCTTTCCAATGTGCTGAATCATGGTGTAGATTATTGATGGCTACCATTTAAAACAATGGGCACATTGGGTTGAAGTCACTATGGGAATTTTACATGACTTGGATCACAATGGGAAGTCTTTTTTCTTAATCAAGAAGGCTCTCTTTTAAGACAGGTTTATCTTTAAAGCAAGCTAGTAATTAGGTGTTTTCACCATTTTTTTCCTGCTTAATGTTTTCTGTACAGTGGTATCTCCTGCTGGATGAGAGCCATGGCATTTAAAAGAAACCAGATTTGGCACTAACACACTGAGCTGCTGGGTGGCTTTTTTCCCTTCCAGCTGCAGTTATAAAAAGGCCACTTAAAACTTGAGATCTATGTGTGCACTACAAAAATAGTGAGATAGTCAAACAAACTTTGAAGAGATATGTACAGAAAGACGTGCCTTTCTTAGATTTTTTTTCTTTTTTCCTTTTAAGGTGGGAAGAGAATCCAGTATGCCAGGCTGTGAGAAGTACCTAAAAAAATCTGCTAGCTTCATTTAAGCTTTGACTTTGTAGAATTTTTTTTTTCTAGGTGACCTGATTTCAAAGCGCTCCATTTCCCCAGTGTGGCTTCTCTGTCAAACCATCCAACATCAACCTTGATATTTCCATATACATTTCTATGGGAACAAAGGCTTTCCACAAACGTCCCCTGAGCAAGGCTCCAGTGGAACAAGGCTGAGAGCTCATCAGATCATTTTCTCCCCGTCTCCACTTTTTGAGGAATGAGATCATATCTTTTGTGTTGTTGTTCTTGACTGGGTCTAATCAGGTCACCCAGAATGACCTGGAATTTGCTATGTAGCCTGGATTGGCCTCAGATTTGCAACCCTGTCTCCTCTTTTAGAGTGCTGGGATTGTGGGTGTGTGCCACATACTGAGCTAAGATCGTATCATAGCACAATGCCTTGCCCATTATAACTTTGTCATTATTAAAGTATGCATTGGCTAAGGTTGTACTGAAAGCTTTAGCAAACAAATCTCTACATATGCCATGGGCAAAGCATAGTAGGAGCTTATTTCTTGTTGATATTCCAAAATGAGCTTCAGCAGAGGCCTCTCTTTCATGCACTGATTCCAAAACCCAAGTTCCGTTCATTTGGTGCTCTCTGAATCATCCTTCATGGCTTCTGGGTTCACCTCCAGTCAGCTGGTTAGAAAAAGGAGCCTGGAAAATCAAGTGTAACATTAGCATCTACCTTCATAGTCCACTGGTTAGAATTCAGTCACATGGTCAACCCCAGCCATGCAACTTAAACACAAGCCCGGAGAAAAGGTAATTGAGCTCAGTTGTGATGGTACAACTTATAATCCAGAGAAGGTCATTTGACAGGTGTCTAGTCTGTATCACAGGGGAAATGGTGGAAGCCTTAAAGAAAGTGGTAAATATCATTGTATGATGATGAAGAACCTTGCCTTTTTGTCTGAAAACTGAAGAGTTGGACTAAATGATCCTTGAGTTTCTTTCACTGCTGGATAGAGAGACTCAGTTATGCTCACTGGACTGCCCTGAGAAAGCCAAAGAGAACTAGTGTATTTTAGGGAACACACACACACACACACACACACACACACACACGAATGAATGTGTTCTCTGATAATTTACTTACTCAGAAAATCCAGCTCTCCAAAGCACCTCATTCCCCATGTAATTTCATCAATGATTAGTGCACTTTGTAGTGAATCACATATTTTGCTGATGCAGATGCCAGGCTCTCCACACTGCCAAACCAGTACTTGTTTCACCCTGAGCTTCTCCCCCAGTGCCAAGAGACCTGGGCCATGAACTCAGGCTACTAGAATGTAGCTCAAATTTTTCTAGTCGGGGCCTGGCTCCCACAGCCCTGGACCGCTTACATTAGAACTTGTTTTTTTCTTATTAAGAAAAATTTTTCATTCATTTTACACACCAATCAAAGATCCCCCTCTTCACTCCTCCCACCCCGGCAGCCTCCACCTCCCAACCTATCCCCCATTTGCACCCCACAAGAAGGCAAGACTACTAGAACTTTAAAGCCAGTGTGTGTGTGTGTGTGTGTGTGTGTGTGTGTGTGTGTGTGTGTGAGTTTATCTCTCTGTATATGTATGTCTGTATGTATATATGTGTTTGTGTGTATGTATCTCTGCATAAGTGTATGTTTGTACGTCTCTTCTAGAGAGAGAGAAAGAGAACACAACACACACAGTTGGTGTTGATGCCTTCTAAGGTCCCTATAACTATAACGTCTCAGAGATCTAAATATCAGTCTGCATAACAGTGTGCAGGAGGAAATACACCCGTGGCCAGGCCCATCGTTCAATCACTTTTTTAGTAATGAAACAAGCTATAAATCCAAATAAGTGATGCCCCAAATAGGTAGAGTCTTAGATGGCAAACTTTAGATTCAAATCATAACTTTAGTCTGAGACAATAAATTGAGGCAAATATGCCCTTGATGCTGTCCAATTATGTAGAAAATACTTGTGATTAATGGACACAATCTAGTTGTATTTAAGCCAGTGAAAGACTGGATTTCTTTTTTATGGTTGCCACAATGACAGCAGTGAAAATAACATTTACTGAAGGCCTAGTATATGTTCTTGATAGATAGTATTTAACTATGTGAGAGGGGCAGAGCTGGTACCACCTCCCTTGTCTATTGTGGTGGTGGGAGCAAGCGAAATGATGCCCTCCCCATTTGCTCCTACCACCTCCAGCTGGCAAGGGAGCTGACCTTTATCATCTGCAGCACTCAGGAAAGCAGGCCCTGCTCCTCCTCTGGGCAGCAGAGTGGGCTGTTTATGTGGCCACCAGAGAACTTGAGCAGGAGAGATCTGATTCCACCCCTCATCTGCCTTATGGCGGCACAGGTGGGGAGAGTTGTGCCCCCATGCCTGAGGCAGGTGCAAGAGCTCCCCTCATCTGGGGTAGTGAGGGCAGGGGAAAGGTTCCCACCTCTCCTTCTTTGATGGGTGGGAGAGCTGTCCCTGCCCCTGACAAGCTGCAGCACTTCACCTGGGCAACACAGTAGAGCTGGTCCTCATGGTCCAGTTATGGGAGAACTACCCTGAGGGCATGAAAGCAGGACAATTGGCCCTGCCCCTTGCTCATGCTGCAAGAAGTGAACTAACCTGGGCAATGCAGGAGTATTCACCCTGGTGATGAGGGATGGGGGAGAGCTGCCAGGTAGACCAACCCCTACAACTATCCAGGCCCAGAACCAGGGTAATGAATTGACCCACCCCAATATACACCCCATCTGTGATCTGCAAGAGCATATGAAGGGGCCAGTCCTACAGACCCAAAGCTGCAGGATCTCCACTACACAGGGCAATAGCAGCATATCCAAGAAGAGTTCCAGTGAGGGTCCAGCTTCAATGGTGTAGGAGAAACCAGAGTTCTAGAGCCAGACCAATGACTCTTTGCAATGAACACTTACAAGTAAAGTTATGTGGACAGAAGTGTTTACCACATGACTCGCCGTGTTACACTACAGCTTGCATAATGAGATTTTCCCCTTTTTTTTCTTTTTTTTTTTTTTTTTTTTTTTTTTGGTTTTTCGAGACAGGGTTTCTCTGTGTAGCTTTGCGCCTTTCCTGGAGCTCACTTGGTAGCCCAGGCTGGCCTCGAACTCACAGAGATCCGCCTGGCTCTGCCTCCCGAGTGCTGGGATTAAAGGCGTGCGCCACCACACCCGGCTCCCCCTTTTTTTTTTTTTTTTTTTCTTTTCCTTTTTTCTCATAAATTTTATTTTACTTGGGGGGTGTTGCAAGGGCAGAGGGTGTATATGAAGGGACAGGGAAATGAATGGGATCAAAATGCATGCTGTGAGAGACACAAAGAATAAATAAAAAGGAAGTCAATAAAAATTTAAAAAAACCAAAACAGAATGGCTTTAGTGGGGAGGCATTTTGTCATATTTTAAAGATAGAAAAACTAAGGCTCAAGGTCACTCAGTTGGGAAAAAGCAGAACTAAGACGAAATATGGCATTTCTGTCTCTAGAGCCCTCTCTAGAGCCAGGATGTTGGCCCTTGAGAAGCCTTTGCCTTATGGCAAACATTGAAAATTTGCCTCCCCTTCAGAATTCACCTTCTCTGGGAATCCCGTGGGGAGCCATCTTTCTAATGTCTGGTCACCTGCGCAGCCTGTGCCGCCAGCACTCTGAAGTTTACTAATGGCGTAGTTTGGTAACAGGTGTTCTGCAAAGATTAGTTTATTGATACAGACCTTGCTCCAACTCATTGCCATAATAAGTAGCCCCAAAGCTCAGTGGCATAAGTTATAAAGTCTTATTGCTTCCCATCAGGATCCGCAGTGTATTAGGCAGACAGTATTGAAGATGGAGGGATCCTTTTCTATACAACTAACTGAGGTCAGTGCCCTTGGCTCACAACTTCTTGGCCTTCTCTGCAGGTTCTGGAGTCCTGTAATGGATACCCTAAATCCAGTCAAACAATAAAGGAAAAGTCAGTGGACAAGGCCCATCCATGTTTAAACTTGGGCTGGAGGGGTGTGAGGCGATGGGTCTGTTAGTAAAATGCCTGTAGTGCAAACACAAGGCCATGGATTTGGATCCCAAGCAACCACGTCAGCCCCAAGGGTGGTGGTGTGTGTGTGTGTCACCCCAGTGCTGGAGGGATGAGAGACAGATCCTCAGAGGTCTCTGGCCAGCTAGTACAGCCAACTGTGAGCTCTAGGCTCAGTGAAGGGCCCTGCTTCAAAACACAAGGGGGAGAGCAATGAAGGGGGACACTCAATGATCTCTGACCTCCAAATGCATGTGTACATTCATGCATGCACGTACACATGGACAGTACACACAAAAATAAAATAATAAAAAGTGGGCTAATGCAAACCATCACTTCCACTTACTTCCCATTGGTGAAACTTGCTCATGTGACCTATCCTAAGAAAGAGAACCTAGATTTTGATAAACAGCATGTTCAACATTTGCTAGAATCACTTTCCTTATCTAATAAACGGAAATGACAGCAGTAGACAGGAAGTACTTAATAGTCATGTACTGTTTCTGACTCTGTCACATGTAGCTGGAAACCATTACTCTGTGTTATCACACTGAGACTTGGGAAGAAGGATGAAAAGGATGTAAGAAGGAAAATAAGTCAAAGAGGAGAGAAGGCATAGCCAGTAAAGGGTCTTGGTGGCACCCACTGTTGCTACCTTCTCTCTCCTGATGCCTCATCTCGGGGAGGGCTGTAGAGTGACAAAGACTTGCCACTGAGAATTCCCACAGTGAGTCACAAAGTGAGGTGGAGACAGAAATCATGTTGGTGCCCGTGTCTTCTGCAGTTAATTAAATAAGAGACCGAGTTGGGAACATGTGCCAGGCCTTCGGAAGACAGTCACACTATTAATTTTTTTTTGTTTTACAAGAGCAGGAACACAGAGAACACCATTAATCCTCACCCTTCCCAGACGCAACTCTAACCTGCTTTCCCACATGAATCACTTTCTTTGAAGGCAGACCCAGCCCACTGGAAACTAAGGACTTGCTCCCTGTTGCTCCAGCTTTTGGTTTCGTCTTTCACCACACTTTCTCTTCCCAGAGTAAGACCTGCTTTGGTACCCTGCAAGGGCCCCTTCCTTCCTCCCATCAGGGATATGCATACACTATTCCTCACACCTGTGAAGTTATTCACTGTCTCCTTTCATTCTTGCTTTTTCTCTTTGGGGTCTAACACAGACATCATTAGTTTCTTGGAGCATCAGTAGTTTGCATGAATGTTCACTCTGTGTTTTCATGGTAACTTGTTCTCACCTCTCTCAGAGTACTTGCCCCAGTGAGTTGATGCCCTTTTCTGATGTGTGATAGATTTCATCATGATCTGCAACATACCTTTCAGTAGCTCAGCTTTATACCAGGTAGTACCCTGTAGCTGGAGTTTTCTCCATTCCTGCCAGGGCTAGCAGCCACTCAGATCCAAGTAAGCACACAGAAGCTTATATTAATTACAAACTGTATGGCCTAATGGCTCAGGTTTCTTGCTAACTAGATCTTACATCCTAAATTAACCCATTTCTATAAATCTATACCTTGCCACGTGGCTCGTGGCTTACAGGTATCTTTACATCTTGTTTCTCATGGCGGCAGCTGGCAGCGTCTCCTGACTCAGCCTTCTTGTTCCCAGAATTCTCCTCTCTCTTTGTCCTACCTATACTTTCTGCCTGGCTACTGTCCAATCAGCATTTTATTTATTAACCAATCAGAGCAACACATTCACAGCATACAGAGTGATATCCACAGCAGTACCCATTCAGCATTCATCCAATGATTATCATTTCTACAGTTTTTTTTTTAAATGTACATGAATTCTTTGCCTGGTTGTATGTCTGTGGACCATGTGTGTCTTGCCTAGTGACTGTGGAGGTTAGAAGAGGACATTCAATTCCCTGGAAATAGAGGTATACATGGTTGTGAGTGGTCATGTGGGTATTGAGAACCAAACCTCGGTCCTTTGGAAGAGTAGCAAGTGTTCTTTACTGCTGAGCCATCTCTCTAGCCCACCATTTATACATCTTTTAAATATCTCAATTTATTCAATATTCATAGTAATCCAATGATGTAAGAACTATAATAATAATATATGTTACATTTTAGATTTAATATATTTAAATATACTATTTGTAAAATGTTTTGTATATGTATGCTTTCATGTATGTATGGAATTATATTTATATTTAATTATCACTATAATTAAAATGTGTAAACCTTGAATGTCTGGTAGATACTTATTTGGAGATGTTGGAACTCAAGTTTCAAAGTGACATCTGTTTACTTCCAAGGCCCAACTCTCAACCATGACAAATAGGAGTTAGGTGAATCTCAAGAATGCTGCATACAAGGTGCCTCAAAGCCAGGTATGGTGGTCACAGCTGTGACCCCAGCACTGATGAAGCTGAAGGGCAGTCATCCATTTGATAACGACCTGAGCGATGTAGTGAGGTCATGTCACACAATAGTTGGTAATTGGTTAATGTCATTAATATTGTAATCAGTACAGGCGAGAGTGAAGCAAATGAGAACTGCAAGGGAACACAGTTTTGAGGAAAGACATTTTTCTGTCTGGGTTTTTGGCCTATAAATTACCAATATATCCTTCCTCTGGAATCTCCAAATTCAGATTAGTGAGTTCTGGGTAAGTGTGTGTTACTCTGTGTGGTGTGTGAAGAAGATAAAGACTCACAGAGAATACTGGGAATTACACCATGAAGGTGACCTTCCTTGGTGGGACTAGAGGACCCATGTCATCTTAACAGAATCTACGGTGTTGTCAACCAAATGGTGTCCCCCTAATTCCCTATGCTGAAGTCTATATACACCTCAGCCCTTAAGCATATGATTGTGTTTGGAAACAGGACCTTTAAACAGCTAATTAAAGTAAAATAAAGCAATTAGAATGGGTCATTTCCTGACATGAAAAAGGCAAACAGTGTAAGGGCACAGGGAGAAAAGAGCCTGTCATATGAGACAAGGAGAGAAGCATCAGAAGAGGCATGTCTCCCAATACCCAAACCTAGACTTCATGAAGAATACTCTGGAAGATGGACTCACATACCAAAAATACTGTAGAAGCCACGCTGTGTGAGGAACTGGTGATATCTGCTCCCCTCTTCCCGCCTGTGGTGGTTCCTTGGACTGGTTTTCTCCCTCCACCAAAAATCACTGCTCCTCTCGAGTGGCTTCTTCACATGACCCTTTCCTTCTGGTCTTCAGTGGCCAAGGGGTTAGTAATGCGAAGTCTGTGGGTGGGCTGACTTTAAAGGTCTGTGAACTTTAATAGAGGAACTACAAATGTGTTTATAATCACCTATATCTAACCCAAACTGACAGTTTCCTTCAGTGACTGAGCCCCACCACATAGGAGCATAGACTGGCCAATGCCTGTGGTTGTCCTTGTGGATCCTTCCATATCACTTCATGGAGACACAATCATCCAAAGTATCCCTTGTGCTCATCACTGTTGTGGATTTGCAGTGGTCGTTATCTCCACCTCTGGGTCTTGGTAGGTTGGGTATTAGTAACAGGGGCATTTATCAATATGTTCCAAACTTTTTATTTATATGTTTTATTCACAGGCCTTTTAATATTATTGCCTTTTAAAAATAATTCTAGAGGGTAAGGCCTCCCTTGGATAGTCAACACAGGCTGGTACACCAGGTTGGGGCAGGATCTAGCCCCTTCACCTGCATCAAGGCTGAGTAAGGCATGGCACCATAGAGAATGGGCTCTAAAAAACCAGTTCATGTACCCGGGATCAGTCCTGGTCCCATTGCCAGGGGGCCTTACCCTCTATGAGGAGGGGATGGGGGTGGGATGGGGGTAGGTGAGAGGTAGCAGGAGAAGAGAAAGGAAGGGGAACAGGAATTGGTATGGAAGAGAAAAGAACATTTTTTTAAATAAAAAATTATAAAATTTTTTAAAAAAAGAATATAGAAGAGAACAAAACAAATGAAAAATAATTCTAAACACTCTGTCAAATCCATTAAAAGTACTAACTGAAGATGGATGGTGCTTTAGAGAATAACACCCACAAAGTGTCCACTTCTTCCTAGGTCCCTCAACATGGTCTTGTAATGGGCCCGCCCTCACTGCCTCCCCCATACCTTTGTAAACCAGTCCGTTATTAGCTTACTTCGCAGCCTGTCTGTCCTTCTCAGACACTGAATGATTCACCCTGCATACTGTTTTTACTTCATAGTCAAGACTGGCAGTGAAACTTGGCAAGTCACTGCATCTAAGTGAGCCTATGTTTTCTTATCTGTAAAAGGAAAATAGTATCAAATCCACTGACATCAAAGTCCTGGGGATATGACTGGTCAAAGCAAATCAATAGACTAATTGGAATATAGCTTAATAGACTGAAAATATTGTAGAGGCCATGCTGTGTGTAGGAGTGTCTTCTGTCCCTCCTTTTTACCTGTAGGGTGGCAGGGACAAAATGGACTTTGATGACCTCAAGATAATAGCCATTTCAGAAGGGAATGGGAACTGGTGGCATTTTGTAGTCAGAACTTCGTGCATGAGGCCACACTGTGTTTACTCTCCCTTTATCATTTTAAAATTAAGTCTATATGAAGTAGGTTTCTTTGTTTGTTTGATTGATTTTGTTTGTTTGTTTGAGATAGGGTCTTGCTGTGTAGCCCTATCTAGTCTGGGATATAATAAAGCAAGCTGGCTTTGAACTCAGAAAGATCCTCTCAAGTGCTGGAATTAAATGTGTGCACTGCCACACTTGGCTTCAGATAGAGAAAGTTTTCATTTACAAGTCCAGAATGTTTCTAAAATACAGGTAGCTATAAACAACCTTTCCAAGAAAAGCCCCCAAACACCTTGACTTCTTGGTATTTTTCCACCATTTTAATTGTAGCACTGCTTAGAGATGTTCAGAAAAAAAATGTATATATAACCTATGCACACTGTTCTCATGCAGCTATACATCAAGAGCACACTTGCGAGTTAAATATAAGACAGGATATGGTATTACGATGATAAATGGAGCATCTGCTAAAACCCCCTGTTCTAAACACATGGACTAAAATTATTCATAACAGGGATAGGAAACAAGAAGGGCTATTCTACATAGAGCAGACATGATAAAGAATTCTGTAGAGCTTTGCAGCAGATGGCATATGTATAATTGATGGATCTGGAGTCCTAAGCATACCCAGGAGGCTGTTGCCTCACTTGGGAGTGTCTTTGGATGCTGAAACTCAGGATCAGGGCTGGATATTGGAGCAGGAGGAATCTCTAGGGAACCCTCCACAGTCAAGGTGACTTTTTAAATACCATGGTAGCAAGAACAGACAGCCTACCCCCTCCTGGACTTACCATCCCAATGTCTGTTTATGAAGGTCAGAAGAATCTGTTCTTTACTCAAGAGCAGTAAGTGGAGGTATTGAGAAGTTAGAAGAACCCTCTGAGTGACTGGTGATATTCAAGAAAACAGAAAGTATCTAGGACCAGAATACTAGCTACAGACCATTGTAGTGAGTCATGCATCCCGTCTTAGATGCCTCATCACTAGCAATAGGCAGTATATTGTAGCTCTCAAGTAGGCAGAAATATATGTCTCATTTTGTTTTGTTTTTTGAGACAGGGATTCTTTACACAGCCCTGACTGTCCTGGAACCTGCTATGTGGATCATGTTGGCCTTAAATTCACAGAGAGCCACCTTTCTCTCGATCTCTCTCTCTCTCTCTCTCTCTCTCTCTCTCTCTCTCTCTCTCTCTCTCTCTCTCTCTTGAATTAAAGGCATGTGCCTCCAAACCAAGAGTCATTAAATTCTTAAGACTGTCAGTCTTAACAGGAGTTAGCAAACTCAAACAAAATTTGAATATGTTCTTAAAGAACTAAGGAATTCAAGTGGGTGGACATTGCATTCAAATAGGAAGAATCAGGAGGGGAGCATGTATGTAGGGAGTTGCTGCTATAAAAAAAAAAAAGTGGTCATTCTGCTGACATTAGAATGCACAGAACCAAAGAGAGCATATGTAGCTAGAATTTTGAAAATTTTGCCAAGAAGGCAAAGTAAAATAGCAAAGGTTCAATAGGCTGGATGTCCTAAGAAAGTTTGTGAATGCCTGTGTGTTGCGGGGGTGGGGGGGTGGGGTGAGGGGTGGGGGTGGAGAACACAGAATAAGTGTAAATAAGCAATTTTTAAAAAAAGAAGAAGAAAAAACTGTTTTGAAAAGAAATGTATTTTCAGATTTAAAAGGATGATTAGATGCAAGCAGGAGCTGACACCTAGACAAATTGTGGAAAATTCCAGATCATCAAATGAAAAGAAAAAGAAAATAGAAAAACCAAAGTTTGCTTACTTGACTGGTGAGATGGATCGGTGGGTAGGACTTGAGTTCACCTCCTCAGAACTCACGTAAAAGCCAGGTGGGTAACGTGAGTCTGCAGTCCTAGTGCTCCTATGGTGAGAAAGAAAGATTACAGAAGGCGAGGACCGGTGGCCACAGTAGTCCTCTGACTTCCACATATGCCACAGCAATCGAGTACACATGAACACGCGCTCACATGCGCACACATCACATGTAATTGAAAAAAAATTAAATGTTTGTCTACAAAGGAGTAGGCATAAGTCCTCTCATGCATCACATTAAATGTAAAAAGAAAATATAGCATTCTTAGAAAAACTCTAAATCCGGACAGGTATTATCAGCAGTTTGGGCAAATAAGAAAATAACTAGAAAAGGTGCTTAGAAAAGCAAGTCCAAAGAAATCTAAGAGGAAGACACATAATAAAAGAAGAAAAGAGGACATGTCAAATATGTATCATTAATGACAGTGTTATCTAATATGTGAATCCCCAATAAACTCAGCAGAGTAGCTGAAAATAGACCAAAGGGAAGGGAGAAATTAAAATGTGCTTAGGTGTGTCTAATTTTGGAAGGAGCTGTGAACAGATATTAACCTAAATATTTATCTTAAAAAGAAACAAACCATGAACACAATGGACATGTTACAAAATGTACACAAAGGGCCTGGCCAAATGCTGTGCTGAGTGACTTGACCATGCACCTGGCCAGCCTTTGCCCTGCCCCAGGCCTTTTCCTGAGCAGTGACCTCAGTCCTCAGGAAACAATTTCTTCCCATTGCAAGATGTGCACTGTCCCACTACCCACCATCCAAGCATTTTCATTATTCTCTGCTTTCCTTCTCTGTAGTCTTCCTTTTCCCCACACCCCTCCCGGTGACTCCAGTGTTCCTTTTACACTTCTCCAGTCACTTTCTCTTCCTTCCCTGTTCTCCCTTTAAAACTAGTCACTTTTGTCTTTACTATAGTTGAATCTAGTTTGCAGCGGGATTTCTCTCCTTCACTGCAAAAGCTGGAATCTCACTGCCTTACTCAAGTAGCTGGCCCTGTTTCTCATTGGCCATACTAAAAATACGTAGCTGCAAATGAAGTTGAATAATAGAAGGAAAACTATGCTTTCTGAGTCTGAGATGACCCACTTCAGAGAGTGTAGCCAAGAACTGAAGGAAAAAAAAAAATAAAATAAACAAAGCAGTGTTCTCTGAAGTGTCACAGGTAGTTTAGAGGCAATGTAACTGCTCCCCACTGCTGTTTGGAGTAACAACAAGACACATGTGGAAAAATACCAAAAGAAGAGCAAGTGGGAGAGAGGCTTGAGGCTCAGCTCGGGAGGCACCTGGGGGCTTGCCCATCACTGGACTATTTGGTATGTTTAACCATCCTTATTTCTGCCTGGAATGCTGCAATCATTCTGATTCATAATTCTTGTTCACACTTATCTAGCACTCTTCCTAGGTAGAACCTTGAAGAAGGCACAGACTGTCTTAGCCATCATGATTTCCCGTATGTTCCGCACATAGCCAGCTCTTAGTAAGTGCTCTCTAGATAACTATTCAGATGGGTGTTTGTGTATTAGGTTTCTTTCACACATACTTGAAGTTTTGGGCATATTGGAGATGTAGCAGATGTCTTTCTCCAATTCTTTGAGAAACCTTTGGGTAGTATGAGAAGAAAGCTGTAACTAACCGCAGACAAGTTCCTAACACAAGGCCAAGCTTCAGAGAGAAGGCTCTCCTCTCCAACCATACCCTCCGCCCCAGCGCCAATGTTCATCCACCTTAACAGACAGAGAGCTTAGACTCAAGAACCTGAGCAAAGTGGCTCCCGAACCTAGAGCACCACAAACTACTTGAACCATGGGCAGGTTTCCAATATGAGCTCTCATACTATTTACTATCCCATTCATATTGCCAGACCCAAAGGCTTACCTATAAAGTCCTTAAGATTCTCGTCAGAAAACAATTAGGTGGCATGGATGGAGGGGACAGAGGGAAACCAGACTCCCTCTTTCCCTTGGTAAGACAGAGTGGGGTGAGCTAACATTGAGCTCAATAAGGTCGTTATATTCTTAGAAGAAGCATGAGGGTCTCTAACTTGCTGTTTCTTTAGCATTGAGTGAGTTTGCTGACTAGAATCACTAGACAGAGGCCAGGCAGGCCATTAGGCCCCTCCCCAAGTGCTACAGAGGGTCCCAACTTATTCTTTGAAAATTTTCTCTCTTTCTCTCTCTGTCTCTGTCTCTGTCTCTCTCTCTCATACACACACACACACACACACACACACAACACAACACACACACACACACACACACACATCTTATGAGACTGAACCCAGGCCTTGTACATAGTGGACAAGCACTTTACCACTGAGCTAAACCTCTCAACCTAGTTTTGGTGTTTTGAAGATTAACAAACAAAAAAATGTCCCCAGATGACTGTTACTTCCCCATTTGAAAAAGAACAGAATGTATTTTAATGATTTTTTTTTCCCTCTCTAAATCCTGAAATCAGTTGATTGACAAAGTGCCCAAACTTAGCCTCTTAGACACTGGTTGCCTATGCCTGTGGCAAACCTTTTTCTGATTTATCCAAGAAGATTTTAACCTTTCCCTCTTTGGGCCCTCTCTAATACCAACAGACATTTATGTCTTGTCTCCTCAGTCAACAAAGAACTTCTCCATGGAGTGCCTCAGAACGCTTCGCTGTAACTTCAACTAACCCTTGCACAGATGTTTGCTGATTAAATGAGGTTGAGCGGGTTGGGAAGTATGGCCCAGCCCAGGGATTTCTAATATGTAATATAGTGAAAAGAATAGTAACTGGGGTTCATAAGCAATGTTTAATTTTAATTAATCTTAGTGAATGCTGCACATCTGTCCCCAAGAGTTTGGCTCTAGCTCCATGAGATTTCTTTTTGCATGGTAGTTATTGTGTTATTGATACTAATACTGTTGTCAGATGGGATATCACTGGCTACAATTGAATCAATAATGAAATTATTACTTAGTTGATAAGATTTTCTTCATGGGTAGACAAAAATCATTGAAAACATTATGCCTTGTGAGGGAAATAAAAACACCAGAACAATTTGGCTAACAGGGGTCATTGAGCATTTTCTCACTAACTCTGTAGCTGATTGCAGGTTAGAGCTGGTAGAAATAGTTGGCTCTGGTATCTAAAATAAACTGAAAAAAAAAAGACCTTTGGTTTAAAAAATATAAAGTATTCTTGATTTCAGTTTTACCCCATGCATTCTCAAAAGAAAACACACAGAATCATCAGTAGAACAAAGAGACATGGTTGTTTTTTTGTGTGTGTGTTGCTAGGAAACAGAGATATCACAGCCTTTGATTTACTTATAAGTAGGAGAAAGATGAATTCCTGCCGAGCCCTCACCTGTTCCTAAGACAGTGAAATAGAAGAGGCTCAGGAGTCCAGAGGAAGAGAAGAGAGTGCCAGAAAACTGAGATAAAGTATAAGCATAAGAAACCCAGGATGAAAATCTAAGGTGCTAAAATATAAAGGGCAAGCAGCCACATCCACCTAAACTACAATACATGATTAGAAGTGAGAAAAAATAACATGTGGATGGAGTTCTTACTAAGCAATCCAACCAAATGTGAAAGAAAACTCTAGACGACTATAAAGCAGCATTCCAAAGACAGTCAGTTGGGGAATATGGAAAAACAAAACAACAACAACAACAAAAAATCTGCCTTGAATCATGATAGTAACTAGGGTGCAGGAGGGAAATGGTATCCTTATCTTCAGTGGCAGAAATTCTGTATTCTACAAATAAACCCCACTCACACTATGCAAACAACCAAAATTAAATTCAGTGGTTTTTAAATACATCAAAATAGGAAGAGGCTTGTTGGGAAGAAAATTTTTAGTGCAAGAGAGGAGGAGATAAGAGAGAAAATGTGTCTGGGATATCCTGCCTCTGGGTCCTGGCCTTCCAGGGTCATGTCAAACATGGGCTCCCTCTCATGGCATGGGTCTCAAGTTGGACTAGTCATTTGTTGGCCACTCCCACAAGTTTTGTGCCACCTTTACCCAAACACATCTTGTAGGTAGGAACAATTGTAGGTCAAAGGTTATGTGGCTGGGTTGATGTCTCAGTCCCTCCACTGGAAGCTTTGTCTGGTTACAGAAGATGAGTGGTTCAGACTCCATGTCCTCATTACTAGGAATCTTCACTAGGGTCACCCTTGTGGGTTCCTGGGAGCTTCCATTGCACTAGGTTTCTACCTCATCCCTGAAATGCTACCCAATTCCAGTGTCTCTCCCAGTACTCTCTCCCTCCAGCCCCTACCTGATCTCTTCTGTTCCCATCCCCACCTGTCCCCACTCCACCGGGGAAAACTATTCTTTCCCCCTCCCAGGGAGATCCACGAGGTCTTCCCTCCCCCGACCCCCACATGAGCCCTTCTTGTTACTTAGCCTCTCTGGGTCTATGTATTGCAGCATGATTATCCTTTACTTTACAGCTAATGCCCACTTATAGGTGAGTATATACCATGTTTGGCTTTCTGGGTCTAGGTTACTTCACTTAGGATGATTTTTTTTCTAGTTCCATCTATTTGACTGCAAATTTTATGGTGCTTTTTTTTTTTTAACAGCTGAGTACTCCATTTTGTAAATGTACTACATTTTCTTTATCCATTCTTTGGTTGAGGTGCATCTAGGCTGCTTCCAGTTTCTGGCTACAAATAAAACTGCTATGAACATGGTTGAGCAAGTGCCCTTGTGGTAGGATGAAGTGTCCTTTGGGTATATGCCCAAGAGTGGTATAGCTGGGTCTTGAGGTAGAGCAATTACCAATTCTCCGAGGACCTGCCATATTGATTTCCAAAGTGGCTGTGTAAGGTTGCTCTCCCACCAGCAATGGAGGATTGTTCTCCTTGCTTTATACCTTCTCCGGCATGAGCTGTCACTTTTGTTTTTGATCTTAGCCATACTGACAGGTGTAAGACAGAATGTCAGAGGCATTTTGATTTGCATTTCCCTGTTAGATAAACCAAACATGACTGGAAAAAAAGTCAATGAAATGATTCTCTGCTACACTTGTAGACTGGAGCCTAGCATAATCATCATCAGAGAGTCTTCATTCAGCAAATGATAGGAGCAGATGCAGAGACCCACAGCCAAACATTATAGGTGAAGCTTGGGGAATCCTGTGGAAGAGGGCAAAGAAAGATTGTAGGAGCCAGAGGGGTCAAGGACACCACAAGAAAACAACCGACAGAATCAACTAACCAAGGCTCATGGGGTCTCACAGAGACTGAACTGACAATCGGAGCCTATATGGGTTTGACCTAGGTCCTCTGCATATATGTTATTGTTGTGTAGCTTGGTGTTCTGGTGGGACTACTAACAGTGGGAGTGGGTGCTGTCTCTGACTCTTTTGTCTGCTTTTGGGACCCTTTCCCTCCTACTGGGTTGTGCTGTCCAGCCTTAATATGAGGGGATTGTAGGGTTAAAAAGCCAGTCAAAGAAACACACCCTGACCCTGAACCCAGAGCCAGTAAAAGAAACACACCCTGGCCCTGAACCCAGAACCAGTGAAAGAAACACTTTGTTCCTGAAACCAGAATAAAAAAAAATAAAATTAAATTAAATTAAATTAAAAAAAAAAAAAAAAAACAAAAAATGCCCTGACCCTGAAACCAGAGCCAAAGAAACATACTTTGGCCCTCAAACCAGAACCAAACCTGCCCCTGACCAACTGAACAAACACAAAACCAACCAATCCCTAAGCAGAAAAATCAACCAATCCCTGAGCACAAAATCTAGCCAATCTGAGCTTGTCTAAGTTCAAGGGGATCAAAATCTGACCAATTCCCTCCCTGAAAAATCTCTCTGGAAAAACTCTGCTCCTAAGAAGCCATATATAAGCCCCTCTGCCGGCTCAGTTTGCAGCTGTCCTTCTCCACCCTGGCAGAGGCAGCCACTCTCCTGGATTCCTTCTTCCCAAATGCATCTCTTGAAAGAGTTTTGGGTGAAAATCTTGTGCCAACATGGAGCAGAATCCCTGCTGGGAAACTCCCTTAGGAGAGCAGAGCAGAAGTAACAACTTTTTGCTGGAGCGGAGCACATTGCTACATTTCTGCAGGGGTTTCCCCCTTAGCAGAGTGAAGCAGAAGTAACAACTTGGGCCAAAGCTGAGAAAAAAATGGATACCTCTGCTGGGAAACTCCCTTAGGGGGGAGGAACAACACTCACTTGCAAGGGCTTTCCTCTTGGAGAGGAGCAGGGTTGCCACATCCTGCAGGGAGACCATCCCTCACTGGACTGACCCCACCTTCAGGTATAGGCTGACTTCCTGGAAAGTCAAAATACCTTTCTCTTGACAGCTGTATGTATCCGGGATACCTTCCCTTCACAGCTGTAGGTATACCCTGACTTCCTGACAAGTCAGGATACCTTCCCTCCAGAGCTGTAACACTTGCCTAGTCTTATTATAACTTGATATGTTGTATTTGGTTGATATCCCTGAAAGGCCTACCCTTTTCTGAAGGGAAAGGAGGAGTAGATCTGGAGTGGAGGGAGGTAAGGAGCTAGCAAGGATAGGAGGGAGGGGAAACTGTGGCTGAGATGTAATATATGAGAGAAGAATAAATTAAAAAGAATAAAGAAAAGAGAGAGAGAGAATGTGGGAAAGATGACCAAAAAATGTAACACACACACACACACTCACACTCACACACACACATGTACACCTTTGTCAAAAAATAAAAAGGTGCCTTCCAAAAAGACCTAAAAGGAAAAACAAAAAGCAAGAATGGATGGGAAAACGAATACAACATGAGACAAAATTTTATACATATTAAACACCAAATTATCAAGTACCCATAAAAAAAGGAATCAAATGAAGATTTAATGAACAACATTGAAAAAAACATCAGAATTCAAAATCACTAACATGACATGAAGCACAAATTAAACAGGCTTGGAAGAAAGTGATTCAAGTACAAAGCAACCGTTAAACAAGGTCTAACATTCCTATAATTGTCACGTCCAAGAAAGAATATTGATGTGATGGCTAAAACTCATCTTCGTTTCTTTTCCTGTCACTGGGATAAAATATTCTGATGGAAGCAGCCTAAGAGGGAAGAGGTTTATTTGGCTCATTAAAGTCTATCACAGTAGGGAATCCACGGGAGTGGGAGCTTGGCACAAGTGGTCACACTGCTTCCTTAGTCAAGAACAGAAAGTGACAGATGAGAGGGCTGGAGAGATGGCTCAGAGGTTAAGAGCACTGCTTGTTCTTCCAAAGGTCCTGAGTTCAATTCCCAGCAACCACATGGTGGCTCACAACCATCTGTAGTGAGATCTGGTGCCCTTTTCTGGCCTGCAGGGGTGTGTGCAGACAGAACACTGTATACATAATAAATAAATAAATCTTAAAAAAAAAAAAAAAAAGAGCCGGGCGTGGTGGCGCACGCCTTTAATCCCAGCACTCGGGAGGCAGAGCCAGGCGGATCTCTGTGAGTTCGAGGCCAGCCTGGGCTACCAAGTGAGCTCCAGGAAAGGCTCAAAGCTACACAGAGAAACCCTGTCTCGAAAAAACCAAAAAAAAAAAAAAAAAAAAGAAAGAAAGAAAATGACAGATGTCTGCTGCTGCTGCTGCTGCTCAGCTCCTTTTCTCTACTTGTGAAGGCCGGAATACCAGCCATGGGAAATGTGCCACACATAGTGAGTGTCTATCTCTACCCAAATTAATATAATCAAGATTATCCCTTGCCAGGCAGTGGTGGCACACACCTTTTATCCCAGCACTCTGGAGCCAGAGGCAGGCAGATCTCTGTGAGTTCAAGGCCAGCCTGGTCTACAGAGTGAGTTCCAGGAAAGGCACAAAGATACACAGAGAAACCCTGCTTTGAAAAAAAAAAAATAAAAAGATTATTCCTCATAGGAAAGGAATGCCAAGAGACCCAGGTCTCAGTCAATTCTAGATTATATCAAATTGACAATTCACACCAACTCCACAGAACTAATATTGAAAAGTTCCAGAAGATATATCTCTTATCTATCTATCTATCTATCTATCTATCTATCTATCTATCTATGATGAAATTTAAATGTTATGGGGTCTGGGAGGTACTAAGACTATTTGACCTGGTATTGGTGACATAGAGACGTGAACTCCTAAAACAAACGAGTTCAGAGAAAAAGAATTAATTTCTAGGTCCTCCAGGAAAAGGGAAGAATATTTGGGAAATAATTAATTCTAGCAGAACTATTATGCTGTTAACACTTTCCCCAATATTAAAAAGACATTACAAATAGAGATGGAATGCAATAAGTATAACACAAATATATATTAATTATGTAATATATATACACTATATAATGTAAAACAATAAGACAAAATGGAGTCCAAGTACATCACTCATGTCAATAAAGTGTGAATGGACTTTTTATACTTATTAAAAGAGAAATATTTCAAATTGATTCATAAAGCCAAACTCAACTCGATATGCTATATGAGAGAAACTCTTTAAATGATTCATTAAATAACATCCTACCTATAAAAGTACAGGTGAGATTTATCAGGCAAATGAAAGCATTCAAGTACAGTCAGGCACCTGCCCTGGGGAGCATCATTTACAGGTGTGGCTCTAGTATAGGCTCATCCCATCTTCTGCTATTCCCCCACCACTCATTCTGTTCCGGTTATACCAGTGTTCTTACTGCTGTTCAGCGATGCTCAATATCCCTGCAGTACTCTCTCCTCCACCAGGTACCCACTTGTTTTGTATTTCTTCCCTTAAAGAGATACCCTATGTGTTTATAATGCAATGGCCACCCCTAGCACTGAAATATTAAAATAATCTCTACAGAACCTGTCACCAGATGACAGACACTATGTATTAGTCAACTCTGCTTGTAACAAAAGCCCACAGACTGAGTGACATAAACAACAGAAATTTATCCCTGGCTTTTCTGGAGGTTGGATGGTTCAGATCATGGTCACCTAGTATTCAGGTACTGAGAAGGACTGTTGTCCTGGTGTGTAGATTGCCACCATCTCATGGCTCACATGACCTTTCCTTTGATTGTACCTTCTGAATTTTTCCTCCTGTAAGGCCATCATTCCCTATCAGATGAGGATTATGACCATACCTATGACCTCATTTAACCTTAATTGCTTAAATGTCTGTGATGATTCATTTTAAATGTCAGCTTGATTGGAATAAGAATGCTTCGATGATTAGTAAAGCATACCACTAGGTATGTCTGTGAGGGCATCTCCAGGCATGATTAGGTCATGAGGACTCTGACCCCATATTAGTAGATTAGCAATATGATGGTATTATTGGAAGATTGTGGAAAGCAATTAATGGGACTTAGTTGGAGGAGCCTGGTCACTGAGAACATTTCTTTAGGAAATATACTTCTTGCCATGGACCTTCTCTGAATTTTCCTTTGCTCTGATACTTGTATGCAAATGCTATAAAGAACACATTTGTATGACCATGATGATCTGCCCAAACCAGAGGCATTCACAATCTGAACCATCTGAAAACATGAGCCCACACAAGCAATTGCTCCCTCCAGTTCATTCTGTTAGACGATGTGGTCAAAGCTTTCAGAACTAATTTATACATTTCCAGACATATTCACATTTGGGCAGGGGGAGGCTATGGCTTCTGCACAGACTTTTTGGAAGAAAACAATTCAGTCTATGTTATGATTTATTTTTTTTGTTTATGATCTGCCTGATATAGTTTCCATGGGTGCAAGAATGTATATTCTGTTCACTATTGTCTCAAATTTGACCTAATTTAACCAGCACTTCATAAAAATGAGTAATTGAAAAAAATGCTACATGACTTTAGTGTGTCCTTGTCTTTGCTTATTTTTCTCTTCTTATCTCTAAAACACTGGTAATATGTAAACCTGATCCACAACTTCACTGGAAATTAAATGAGACAATTCATATACAAGGTTTCATATTCAATCTGGCATATTGCAAGGTCACAAGATACATTATGCTTTACCCTTTGTATTGTCACTAATATCACAATCATATTATGGTTGATCATCCAAATTATGAACAAGATGAACAATCAAGATAGTAGAGGCACAAATTGGTCCCACACAATCTAGAGGGATGGTGGTTGTTTCTTCAAGATGCTACACATAGGCTTTCTTCTTTTTCCTTAGTTTGCACTTTTAAATGAAATTTGAGATGCTTATGTGGCTTCAGAACAAAGAGATCCATGCCTTTGGTTTTATAGGTTGTGTGGGTAGTTAATATCCTCTTCTGCCATCCTGTTTCAAGTTTTATAATGTGACTGTTCTCTGACCTACACACACATCTCAGTTTCCATGGTATGTGGGAAAAGCCTTCTGAAATTGAAGGGAGAGGGAGATAAGACTTTTTGTTCAGCTCTCTGTTGCTGGAGAACCTTTTTCTCCAGGTCCCATCAAGTCCCGCCAGTCCCGGAGCCCACTTATAAAATAAACACACAGATGCTTACATTATTTAAACTGTTTGGCCATTAGCTCAGGCCTATCATTGTCTAGCTCTTACTCTTATATTTAGCCCATTTCTATTAATCTATGCTTTGCCACGTGGCTCGTGGCTTACCGGTACCTTACATCTTGCTTGTCATGGCGGTGGCTGGCAGGTCTCTCTCCCTCCCTTCCTGTTCCCTCAATTCTCCTCTCTGTTAGTCCCGCCTATACTTCCTGTCTGGCTACTGGCCAATCAGTGTTTATTGATACAGAGTGATATCCACAACAGCTCTCCATCCAGACCCACCTCCGTGGAGAGGACCTTGCAAGTTCTAGATTCATCATACTGCAATATTTAGTGCCAGGCACCTGCCACCCCTCAGAACAGACCTCTCAGAAGAAAACTGCCAACTTCCTTCTCAGAATTCTCTGTATTTCCATTTTACCTCAGAGAAAAGAAAACACTAGAATATCTTCCTGTCCCTACCTCTTTGTTCTCTATGTCTTCACTAACAGAATTCTTTGTCCAAATGGACCCCCAATTGAATCTTAACTCTTTGAGCCTCTCCTCTCTCTTAGATAACAATCACCACAGAGCAACAGGTCTATGCCTGTAGCCACACTAACACTCCTGCCAAGGTTGACCTGAGTCACTCAGTGGTAGCGGGGTCATGGAGAAGAAGCTGTCACCAACACCAGCTGATAAAACATCTTCATAGGACATTCAGGTCCATGGCATCTCTTCCAATTGCCTAACCCAAAAGACAGAGCCTACTTCCCTGTACAGAAGGCAGCTGCAGATGCATGAGCTGTCTACACAGGTGCACATGTGACGAGCTTGTCAAGTGTCTGTCGACAGAGCAATAATATACTTGTGACAAAAAAAAAAAAAAATCCAGAGAAAAGGCAAACCTTGAACAGCACCTTTAAAATAAAAAGAAAAATGAACGAATTATCTGAAAAAAAAAAAAAATCTGGTAGTTACCGCGATTGCTTAAGTCTGCCAGAAGATGGGGCCATGTGTACTTTTCTAAAGTCTTGCAAACTCCAGAGGTTGGAAGGGAAAGCTTATGTATGTCAGATCCATACTACAGAATGAATTTGGGGGAGGTTTTCTTTTCGAACCTTCTTTCCTTTCTTTCTTTTTCCTCTTCCTCGCCTCCCTCCCTCCTACCCTCTGTCCCTCCTTCCCTCTTCTTTTCTTTCTTCCAGTCACTGTGCATTCTTAGGAAACTACTAGAGAACCCCTGCTTTCCTTTTATTTTTAAGTATACGTAATAACAACTTCTCAAGTTGGGCTTTGAAAATGAATAAAGCAAAAGCCTTGGCCCTTCCACTAGGGTGTCATTTCTTTCAGTTTTTTAACCCATAAAAATAGAAGTTTAATAACATCTGCTATACACATTTGGTGGAACCTTATTTTAAGCCATGGAAAGCCTCGGAAGAAAGGTAAAAACACCAGCCAACAAAGAGGTATTATCTATCCTTGGGGACTGGCCTGAGAGATTTCATTATCACACCACTCCCACCCCAGGGAGGTGAAATAACAAAAGGCAGGAAGCAGGGGCCATTTGTGAATGGGCAGAGGAGGGCTTTGAAAGGATGAGCTAGAGACAAGGGAAAATGGGAAAGCACAGGAAAATGGTATGTCTTATTTTCTCCAGCTTTGTAATTTACTGTATTCATCCTCTGAAATGCTCTATTAAGTATCTGTTTTCTTCCTTTATTAAAGGACTAATTTCCCCCTCTTACTCCTCTGCTTTAGTCTAAAAAAAAAAAAAATTGATTGTCGTAAAATACAACGATAATTTCCATGACAATATCGAGAGTTTCAAAATCAAGCTCACAACTTCTGAGTGCAATTATGTCACAGCTCCTGGAAAATTGGCCTCACAGAACAGACTGTACTAAATCCTAAGCTTGTTCCTAATCAGGGCACAGCATACAGAGTGCCTTTGTCAGCAGAGGGGGCGATTTTGATGAGCTCCATTGAGGGTTGGACTATCTTCTCTTAGACATCTTAGCAGTCTCAAACACCAGGAATTCACAGATTTTTGTAATACAAATATGGTCTGGCCATGACTAATCTTGCTTATTTTGGAACCATTCTCTGGATATATTCTGAGATATCTTCTCTGGTGAAAACTATCACCTGTTTTACACACACACACACACATACACACACACATTTTAAGATATTCTGATGTTTCTCAGTGTGAGTGAAATAAGGGTTATAGAGAGGATATGCACTGGCTAGAGACACTTGTCTTGTGTATTAATATGTGAGCTGACTGAAAGAAGGTTCTTTTGGGCTCGATTAAACACTGAGTTCTGAGTCATGCTGTGGTCTGTTGGTGAGATCTATAGTATTGCCAGGGATGCTAAAGACTGGGATGGTTAGCTCTAGTGGAGACCTCATAAAGTCCAACTTTCTGTCAGCTTTCTAACAGCATAGTCACAGTGATAAGAGCAGCTACTCGGTCAGGGTATTTCAGATGATATCCTTATTCAGAATGTCATATGAAGTAAAGGTTAGCCAGTTCAACAAACAGTTATGAAAAAGACCACAGTCATTTCCATTGTCTTCTTTCTACCAAACAGGCAAAGGGTACATGAATGAAGAATGTTCCAGATACTAACCATTGTCCCTAGAGAATGCAAAAGGGCAGTGTGGTATCTAGGTTATAATAACCTCACATCACATGATTTCATTCATGACTTTCTAATCATGCATCATTAGTATAAGCCTATATATGTTCCTCTAAAATGGTAATAACCAGAGTGCCTGCAGATAGCATAGTGCCCAATACAAGGAGGCAAAAGACTCAATACATGTTAATCATCATTACCCTTCATGCCCCTCAACAGATTAAAATGTGGAAAAGTTCCAGGACACATTGGAGTCCATTGACCCCAGTCATTTTCAAGTGTTTTAAAATCATGAATAACAATCTAGAGACGTGGAACTGTGAGCAGAAGCCCAAACCTGCAGAGCAGACCTGAGAGATGTTTCTGAAAAGCATAGCAGGGCTTAAAGAGAAGGGATCTCTACCTGTGGAGCCTTGCTCCCTTTCCTCTGCCCTGGAATGCTGCTGAGAAGGTTTCTAGAACCTTGAGAATTCCAAGGTTGGTGTTCTGATAACCACTCATTTTAAACCCAGCCCAGTCTTTAAATCAGCAGGCTCAGAGAAAGGAGAAGATTCATGCGTGAGAGATGAAGAGGTTGCCACCCACTGTGTACATGATCTTACAACAAGCAGTGTTTTCTCTCTAAATTGACTGGGTTTTTTTTTAGGTGCTTGGTCACAGGTAATCTCAGCCCCTCTGAGTTTAAAAGCTGGTAGCAGAGAACAGACATCTTCATAGAATAATGACTAAGGCATTATTGGCTTAGAACCAGATGTGTGGTCTAGACAGTCTTACAGGGCTCAGAAAGTGCTAATAATCAGGGCAGGTTTGTGGGAGCAGGCTCCAGGGAGATTATTACGCTCTTAAAGAAAGAGTAGGCCATCCCTGAGCTTGAGGGAGAAGTGGGAAATAAAGAACATTCACTCTAGAGGCACCTCTGAGGGAAAAGGTGTGGACAGAAGAATCTATAGAAAGATGAGAAAACTGACTTCTCTGCCAATTTGCCAGGGGGTTGTAATTCTAGCAGAGAAGTCAAGAGGATACCATTGGTACTGGCAGGCCAAGGAAAGAGATGGACTTCATCAAATGAGGTGCTCTTGGAGACTTAGCATGGAAAAGATGATGCTCATAGTCAGGTTCTGGGAAGAGTAATCACGTTCTAAGCATAAAATGAAGTACTGAGGCCAGAAAAACCAATTGAGAGATGATTATGGTAGTTCAGCAGGACATTATGAAGCCCTGGACCAGATGTTACAGTAGAGTGGGAAGGAAGGAAGGGTGTGGAAGAAACAACAACTCTGGTGACTCAGAGAATAGAATGAGAGAGACTGAGAACTGAGAATGAGGGCAAAATAAGAAGCCTGCCCGGCAGGCCAGCAGGTGGTACTGGAGTTCACAGAGACAAGTGTGGAGGTGGGCTGGATTTTGGCCTGGATGAATGTGGGGGATTATGGGATATTAAGTAGATAGATGCAGAGGGTTCTGTCTGCAGGTTGATTCCAGGGTCTATAAACACCACCACTCCCAGCATTGTGACTTTGGAAAGATCATTTAATTTCTCTTAAGCAGCGGTTGGCTCTTCTGACAGCTGTGCAGCTGAACTCGGTAAGATAAGACTTATCAATGGATAGCACAGTGAACAATACTCAATGACTGGATATTCTCTGTCTCATAGACCCATTAATTTTGGAAGAATGGAATCGTTCAAATTAAGTAAGGAGTAAAGATGAACATATTTGGGTCATTTTATAGATGATAATTGAATGTATTAGTTATGTCAAAAAGGACAGAGATGACAAGTCCTTAAATTATACAGAGCTGTTTATTGCTGCCACGAGTTACCCATGGGAGTCGGCAAAGCATACTCTGGGCCAATCCACATAGTTTACTGACCCAAAGGACAGGGATGCTGTGAAGAGGAAGATGAAGGAAGAAATAGAAAAGTTCAGTGACTGTGTATTTGAACTTCAGTTCCAGTGGGGACTCCCTACCGGATGAAGCATGACACAGACAGGCGTTTGACTTGTCCTACATAAAAAAATGAAGGAAGTCAGCACTCAACTCAGCTGAACACTTTCCCTTTATCCCATTCTCTGATCTGAGCCTCTGTTTCAGGCTTTACCTTACTACTCAAATGGTAATATAGAATAAGGTAAATTGAACCCAAGAGCAGAGCTGCCCCAAAGACTGCATTGGTAGCCATTGATCATGCTATCACCAATGCTACTTAGAATTCAGGTGATGGGCAAGGATAGAGGAAAGGGAAATGGGGTGATTTATATAGTTAACATGCTGAAAGAGACTTACTATTATGACTATATTTATCACTATCATTATTATTATTTTTTACAAAAACTCCGTTATACCCAAGTGATGTTGACAAATTATGTCCTTGGAACAAATCATTTCAAACTGCTGTCCTGGCATGGTGGAGCTGTGACAGTAGCAGAAGTGTCTGATAGTGGGTTATGTCACCAAGCAGTCCATCTACGATGCAGAAGAGCAAGTACAGCACAATTATAGACACGGAAAAGAAAGTGGAGAGAAGAGGCCAGCTTGGTTAGGGGAAAGCAAGAGAGGACTTCAGACCCTCCAGTGCCGAAAGGAAACAAGAACAAAGAAATTGCTTTTGGAGAACCATCGTTGTTACCAAGTGTCCCTATCTTCCACTCTTACATGCATTACAAGGGTATGTTTTTTACATATACATTTGGGTTTTAGGCAGTGCTTCTAGGACTATGGCCTTGAATGCAGATTCCTATAACCCCAAGAAATGAGATTTTGGCATGAGTATTCTAGACCAAGACTAACTGGAAGCCAGATTGTAACCCTGTCACCCCCTCATGTTACTACTCATCGTTTCTTGTCTTCTACTCAAAATCCATCATGGCATTAACCATTTGAGTAATTTCCAAATATTTTCTATTAAAAATTCAATAATTATAGCAAAAAAATCACAGCAAAATAACTTATTGCTTAAGTTGTAAACAACATACTAAAGCCCTGTACAAATGACTTGGAACTTTTCCTCATATTAATTGCAATTTTACTTTATAGGTCATAAGATTTAAAACATTAAGTATCTGGAGATTTGGTTCAGGTAGAAGAGCTCTAAGCTGGGATTCAGAAAACTCAGCTACTGAGCCCTGATTCATGTTCTTGCTCTGACCCTGGAAGGGTAAGAACTTCTTTGGGTCAGAGTTTTCTCCAATGAAGTGGAGTATAATTCTCCTGTGTCTGGTCTAGAATGAGGTGAGGAACAAAAGAAATAAAAGGCCCGAATATGATTTAATGCAAAATATACTGATTAAAAATATACAGAATGTACGCAGGACTGCTTCTAAATTATGATTAAACTTCTGTAGTTCTTGAGTCCGGGGAGATGGTTCAGTGATTGGGAACACTGGCTGATCTTCTAGAGGACTAAGGTTTAACACTTAGCACCCATATGGCAACTCACAGCTATCTGTAATTCCAGCTCCATGGGATCCAACATCCTCTTCTGGCCTCTGCTGACACAAGGCACACATATAGTACATAGACATAAGTGCAGTAAAAATAAATAATACATAAATAAAATAAACTTTGGTAGTTCTTACTAGTGTAGGCATGAATTCAGTTTCTTGATAGACCACTCTGGGTAATGCTTAAAATACCTTTTTTTTTTTTTTTTTTTTTTTTTTTTTTTTTGTGGTTAACAGCAGATCTACCCAAGATTATTTTAGATAGGCTATGCTGAGAAGAAATACAGGGTCTTCAAAACAACAAAGGTTAACTTCTTGTTCTGTTGTATGTTCATAGTTGGTTCTATTCATTACTTAGGTACCCAGACTGACAGAGTAGCTACTACCTCTGATGCGTTGGTTAGCATACTTGAGTAATCACTGCTCTGTGGGTATTCACTCTGCAATCGAATTCCCAATCGGAAATGACATTTCTTATTTTTATCCACAGAGCCAGGGAATGTTATTCTAGGAAGACAGAGAACTGGAAACAATACTGTCAACAGCTACAGATACCCCCCATTAATTTGTAGATATGTAACATTGAACTCTAACTATATTGATGGAGTCATCCTGCATCTGTGTTGTAAAACCAGTTTTCACTGAACACTGACCAGATATCTGGAATGGTGCCCAATGTAGAAAGATGCAAACAAAGTCTTAGCAAGCTCTTTGCCTTCCAGTACCACCAGAAATACATATTTAATATACTATGAAGTTCAACTGACGAAGGAGTGGGAGGAATGGATTCCCGGAAGTGGCATGATCTATTGGAGCACTTGC
The DNA here is from genome assembly GCF_004664715.2 of Peromyscus leucopus. Taxonomy (NCBI): domain Eukaryota; kingdom Metazoa; phylum Chordata; class Mammalia; order Rodentia; family Cricetidae; genus Peromyscus; species Peromyscus leucopus. The sequence goes on along the minus strand of NC_051071.1, from coordinate 31,959,677 downwards.
CAATGAAGAGCCAGAGGAAGAGAGAGATGTTGGGCAATCAAGACAGGATAGTATGCAGCAAAGCTAGGCAAGGGCTCGCTACAGGTGTGTGGTCTTCCAGGTAGTATTTGCTACTGGAGAATCAAAGGCAAGGTAGAGATGGTTGGGAAGACAGAATCTGGGTGGACAGACAACCAGTTAGGAAGTAGTAATATCACATGGAGGAAAGGCTGCTGCTGGACAGTGAAGGGGCCAGAGGAGAAGAGCTAGGCTCAAGAACTCTGTGATGCTGGTCTTAGCTCTGAAGTCTCCAGAGCAGCAGAGTAGATAAAAGGTTCACCTGTACATAGTGGGAGATGTCTGCTGCTGTGTCTACCTGCTTAGAAGATAGGCTTGGATTCAGCCTCCCCCAAACCCCACCCCACAATGACTGGGGCACCATGGACAAGCTATTTGTCTTCTGTATACACCAGCATCTCCATCTTCAAGATGAGAAAGCTATGGTCAATCTCTTTTGTCAACTTGATTACATTTAGAATCACCAATGTGACATACATACATTTGGGTGTGCCTAGAAAGATGGATCCAGAAAATTAACTGAAAACAGAAGTCCTGGGCTGAGTGAAAGGAAAAAAACCTTAAGTACCCACATTAGCTTTCTGCTTCTTGACTAGGTTCATCATGACTACTGCCTTGTGATCCTGTCTCCGTGTCTTCCCTACCATGAAGAGCTTTGGCTTAAATTCTGAGCCCAAGTAAATCTTCTTTAAGTTGATTTTGTCATATAGTTTTTCACAGAAGCTAGAAAGGTGACTAGTAGAAGGAACAGCACTAGACAACTAGTGTTTGAGATGTACTGGGTTAACATTTACAGAGAACTTGGGACACAGGGTCTGTCGTATCCTGCTAGGGTTGCAGAATGTTGGACAATGCTCATACCTGCATTCTCTGTGTGTGTGTGTGTAGTCCTGCCTCTTCTAGCCCAGCCCAGCCTACCCAACCAGCTGAAATGTCACCATAGGTGGCCCCTGTCAGAAGTCCCTGTAGACAAAGGACATTGCACCCAGGGGACCTGAGCAGTATCCTTTTCTGTTTGACTCATATAGCTTCCTTTTCTGGCCACAGCTGGCTGGAGGGTGGGTGGACTCTGAGTAGTGAGTTTTTTTTTGTTTTTTTTTTGTTTTTTTTTTTTTTTTTTTTTTTTTTTAACTGCTGAGTCACACTGCCAACTTCCCCTGAATGGTGTCACTGAGTTCCCAGTAGGAGGAGCTGCCAGTTCTGGAACATAGGAAAGTCAGACAGGGTGCTGTCTTTTTATTTAGGGGGGATCAAAAGGCTTCTGATGAAACAATAGAGGTTGCTCTCTGGAAAGGGTGGGCCATTTGCCAAAGCCTGGCCTGCCAGAGCATGCCAGGGGAGGAGGGGCTCTTGTCGCTGGGCTTTTTGCCATGAACTCACAGCAGCAGTCCCGAGTGGGAGGCCACTGTCTAGGAGGCTTGGGTGGCGTCTTCATAAGGATGGGCCCCGTGGTTGAGGTTCTGTCTCTCTGCTTCATCTTCTCAGCTCTGCAAGCTGGTGGAAATCACTGCAGACTTCTCCAAGCAATTCGCTGGGGCCAGCCTCCATATCCACAAGCTTTCCGAGTGTCCTGTCATTCAGTGCCCCACCGACTTAGAGCTGGCTTTCTTCTTCCTCCTCTTTAACCTGTGCAGAACTTGGGAGACAGAGAGCAACGCCAGGGCTAGTTCTCTGGAGGTTGCAGTGACAGATAGGGTTGTTTGAGCATGAGTCACACACGCAGTGGCGTAGAAGTCACAGTCTCCATTGTGCTGTTGCTGTTATTTATTCCTTCAAATCCAACAGCACCAACAGCACAATCCAACGTGGTTTGGCTGGGCTGGTTTTACACTATGAGCAGTGAGGCAGAGGTCTCAGACTTTGTGCTTTACCTTAGCTGTCCTTGTTTCTGAACTGTCTCAGACTGATCCTGTTTTGTAGAAGAAATGACCTTCAGTCTCTGTTGCCTTATTTCGTGGTTTAGAACTCCAGTGTGTAGGACATAATAGACATTTCACAAATTCCAGAAAGGCTTAGCTCATTAGAAATACCACTTCCAAGTGTACAACGCTTACTTTTTTTTTTTTTTTTTTTTTTTTTTAAACTCCATGTAGGTCAGACACCTATGACTCCCGGGGAACAAGAACTTCTCTAAGGCAACCCAGAGCTGAGAAAATTTGCTTGCCCAGCTGGTACCCTGGTTCTACCAGAATTTCTTGGGGTAGCATCTTAAGAGTTTCCAAAGAAACTTTTTCTCCCCTCCCACCCATGCAGACTAAGCTGCAAAAGCCCAGAGCATATTTTTTCCCTTGCTCACCATCACACTCAAATTACAGAGAAAGCAGGTGTTGACAAAGACTGGCACTACACAAAATTAATTTAAAAAAAGAAGTGACCCAGTGTCCTGCGGCAAGTCATTTCGGGACTCAGAGCACCCCCCACCCGGTGAATCTGAGACTCCGAGGGTGATGTCAGTTCATTCTGCAAGCGACAGGGAGATGGGTTGGCAAGATCTGCAGTGTGCAGCCAGGTCTCCCACTGCCATTTGGGCTCCTGTCAGCGACACCGTGGAGACCATTAATCTTCAACTTACGGCTGAGCCTTCGTGGGGCTTTCGAGTCTTCTCGTTCTGTTTTGTTCAGCGTGTCATTCAAGATTCCTTCAGAGAAACCTGTGTTGGGGCAGGAAAATGCTCCGTGAATTATGTCCTCGTGAAGTCACCATCTGGCCAATATTCATCTTGCTTAACGAAATACCAAGGATATCTTTCAGACCAGCTGCTGCAGGGCCAGAACGCAGCACACTAGTGACCGCAGCCATAAACCAACATGCAATCAAGTGTAATTAATGCACCTGGTGCCATTTCAGAGCCCAACCCCCACAGTCCAGTCACACCTCGGCTGGCTTTTCTCTATCAAGCTTGCCTTTTTTTTTTTTCAAACTTTGTTTTCTCACTTTTTGGGTGGGAGAGCCCAGCTTTTTGGCTTTTATCAGCCCCAGCACCTAAGTAGTAAGTACCATCATGGGGCTGGTGAAAATGGGAGTGTCTGTGTGCCTTCAAACCCACAAACAATACAACACTGAGCTGCCTTCTCTGGCCAGAAAGGGCCTATTGTCCGGAGTCTGCTCTGCTGACCGTTCTCACTGGCTGTGCAAGGCCAGGCCCAGGTACTGGACTGCATCATCTCTTGCAACAGATGAGAGAAACAGAGGGACCCCCAAACAACCATGATTTCTTTATCAGCAGAGTTCCACAGCTCTTTCTCCTCCCGGACACACCCACGTGCCCTTGAATTCGTGATAGAGAAGGGGCTAAAGCCATCTGTCTCTGGAACTGAGATTCTGGAAGCTTCTTTGGACAAGGATTAATTAGCCAGTGGAATGGGCTGGGAGTCAGAATATGCAGATGGGCCGGAAGTGGCAGTGGTGGTTGGTTGCCCTGCCCCAGAGCCTCCTGGAGCCATGTCAGGCATTGGGGAGAAGAGAGAGAAGGCCCCAGCCTGGGTTCACCGACAGCAGGGAAAGAGACCTACTCCTCTGTAGTAGTACAGCGATGTGCACAAGCGAAGCACATACTGCTCTGGTGACCTTACTCTGGTCACGACAGCCCGGGGCATATGGCTAGGCGAGCTTATCCTCTGTGTCACATATACTCAGAACCAGAATCGGAGGCAGCAATTAAAGGTTTCCACGGCCCTCGAGTGTCGTTAGGGGCTTGTCACTGCCTTTCTCCAGCTCCACGATGAATGGCTCCCAATTGTCCCCTATCAAATTAAAGCTCCTTCTCAGAGGTTGGAGCATCCTCTGCTAATTGGCTCCTGCTTCCCTAATTCATCTTTTATTCCAAAGCACCTTGTCCCATCGCCGGAGAGCTGGGTCTCCAAAGCCTTCTAATTGCCAGCCCTCTTCAAATCAATTCTATTCAACAGATGTGCCTTGGATTTCTTCTGCAGAGTCAGGGCCCTGATAGAAGGGAGGGAGGCGGCTAGGTAAATGAGTCAGACGTCACAGGTGTCATAACACACGACACTTTCATAGTGATGGAGACAGGCGACCAGAATTTGAGTCTCAGTCTGTCTTTAGAAGCTGAGCCCTGAGTTTTTGTTCAGGAAGCCTGGGGTTCATGGTGTAGAGTTGCTTTAAGAATTCAAGGAAATTGTATGTGTGTATGTACATATGCATGCATGCATATGTGTTTGTATGTACCGTCTCATCTATCTCTTACTTATTTCTACATATTTCACAAAAAATCTAATGTGTGTGTGTGTGTGTGTGTGTGTGTGTGTCTCCCACAAAAACACATCACTACTTCTACTGGGAACATGAGGAAGGAATAGTCACTTCTGTCTACAAAAGTCTATTAGGCCTTCCTGGAGGAGGAGAGACTTGAGTGGCATTTTCCTGCTTTAGTAGATATGGGAGAAAAGGATGGGCTGAGTGTATGCAGCTACATGCTGAACCAAGGAGGCAGAAAACAGACAGGTGGGGCCAGTGAGATGGCTCAGTGGGTAAAGGCACTTGCTGCCAAGCCTGAGAATCTGAGTTCAATACTGTCCTCCACATGGTAGAAAAAGAGAAAAGACCCTTGAAAGTTGTCCTAATCTCCACATGCTTGCCCTGCTCCCCAATAAATAAATGTAATTTTTTTTTGGCAAGGGACAGGGTCTCCTATGTAACGCCGATGACTTGAAACTTGGTATGTAAACCAGGCTGGCCTCAAACTCACATAGACCTGCTTCTGCTTCCCAAGTGCTGGGATTAAAAGTGTGCACCACCAAGCCCTGCAAAATATTTTTTGCAAGAAAATAGTTAGCTGCATTCTGGCTGGGTAGGTACCCAGTGTAGTACATTTTGCATGGGCTATTGTAGATGGAGATTGACAAGGTAGCACTAGTGAGGCAGTTTGTAGGGATTCACTCTGCCCAGGCCCCAGCTCCCTCCCTGGTCAAATGCTACTTGCCTTCTTGGTCCAGGATGCGGACCTTATGTGGACTTTCCCTTAAACAACCTCCCAGCAGCCCTTGGCCTATTCAGCAAGCTCTGTGCAATTAGTTGCTGCCCAGGTAGATGCACCATTAGCAGATGGGGATGACGACATGAAGGATCAGCCTTGGAGATGTGAACCCAGCAGCTTAATACAGGTAGGGACCTGACACCTTTTTTCCAGGTGACCTCAAATGAGTCATCAGCCTCTTTGATCCTCCTCATATATCACAGGACAAGGGCCTCCTGTTCCTAGGCAGATTCTGAGAACCAGGGAGGTGGTAATGCAAGAACTTGCAAGGAAGGGCGCAGCCAGGGGAGAACCTTTACTTCCCTAACTGGAAGAGCCTGTCCGGTTTATATTGGCTTGTTTGCCTGGAAGGGCCTGGAGCCTCTCTCGCCGCACACCTTCCCTGTCGTTCCCAAGCAAATAAAACCTAGCCGGGCCTTTTCCACATGCCACACGCCACAGCTGTCATCCTCCCAGTCCTGTTTAGCATGAGGTGGTGTGTACAGCAGTGAGTAGCACCACTCTAGCCTGAACAAAGCCCCTAGGAGGACAGAACCAAGGATTGGGAGGAATGGCCCTTTCCAAAATTCCCCTGATGCTGGTGACTGATCTGGGACTGAAGTTGAGCTTGTTGTTGTTGTTGTTGACACTGAGGACACTTATCTCACCCAGAGAAGACACTGCACTCCCAAGCCTGAAGCACTCTGGTGCCAGGAGAGGGTAATGAGACACATGGGGGAGGGGGGCTTCACTGGGAATTGATTCTTGCAAGGAATCATAGGGAACAGAAAGGTGTTCAGCCAACAGAAAACAGGAGCAGCAAGTGAGAGGGAACGTAAAAGACACATGGAGCACCTACTGTGTAAAATGTGAGAGGAGAGGCAAAGCACAGGGTCCTGGTTAGCAGAATGTGTTCCCTCACTAATGATGCTCATGGGTCTGGGAGGGCGTCTGAGCTTGGGAAGTCTGATCCTAGCGTGCTTGGCAGGTCACATCCTTGCCAGAAGACCAGGTGGCACGAGATGTCTTCATCGTCCCTCCTGCTCCTGCCACCCATGCGCAACTGACCCAGGGGCTACTGGGTGTTTGCTTCTCTTGCAGCCTTCCTCTCATCCTCCTGCTCCACCCCTCATGTCCATATCCCAGCAGGGGCTGCAGCAGAGCCTGAATGCCAATGCCTGCCCACTTCTTCAGCTTGCTGCTGTGGGACTGACCATCCAAGCTTGGATCTTTCAGTTCATCACCGCGGTTTGAGACTGCTCTGGAGTTCATATTCTTTGTCTCTCCCCGCCCCCCATCTCTTCTCTCTCAGATTTCATCATGCTCAACGTCTCCTCCTCCCCATTTATTTACGTGGCTCTCTTGAACATGTCTTCGTCGCAAAGGATAGAAAGAGAAGGCCAAAAGCGCTTAAAAAGAAAAAGACTGTTTAAAAAAATGTCAGATTTTGTGAGGGAAGACACGTGACCATTTCTTCTATGAAGTTGCCTCTGACTTCTGTGCATGCTTCGTGAACATGGATTGTGCTTGCTTGAACTCTCAGCTGGCTTCTTTGCATGGATCCCTCTCCATCAAAACGGCTCTATAGGACAAGCCCCTGCCTGGTTTGTGTTTGATAACCTGTACACACAGCAGATCTCTAAGAGGGCTTTTAGAGCGCTTGCCATGCTGAATATGTAGCAGAAGGCAGTCTGTGACTATCCTAGTCGGCTTTTCTATTGCTGTGATAAAGCAATCACCAAAAGCAACTTGGGGGGAAATGGTTTATTTTATTTTATTTTTTTTACCTTATAGCCCCTCATTAAGGGAAGCCAGGTCAAGAACTCAACTCAGGAACCTGGAGGCAGAAAATGAAGCAGAGACCATGGAGGAATGCAGCTCGCTGGCTTGTTCCTCATGGCTTGCTCAGCCTGATTTCTTATACAACCCAGGACTGCTTGCCCAGGGGTAAAACCACTCTCAGGGCAATCCCACATCAGTCCTTAATCAATAAAATGCTCTCCAGACTCGCCTACAGGCTGATCTGATGGAGGCATTCTCTTAACTGAGGTTTCCTTTTCCCAGTTAACTTTAACTTGTATGAAGCCAATAAAACAAAGAAACAAAAAACTAGCCAGCACAATGATATTTCACAAAAATGTCATGTCAGAATGCAGATATTTCACATCTCATACTATAGACCTTCTATCAACAAAGCTGAAAATCCGCACTCCTCTACTTAGCCAACTGACCCCATGGGGTCATCTCTCGTCTCTTAACATACAAAATGTAGAGAATAAGGTTACTTCGTAAGTTTGTGGTACACATCAGATAAGCTTATCCATGCATGTTGTACTGGGCCTGTAGAAAATGCCCAATAACTCAGCAATTACCTTGTTTCTATGAGGCTGAGGGGGTACAGAGGGAGATGGCTTCTAATGGTTAGGGGCATCAAAGCAGCTGGCTTTGACTGACCTTGACATTGGGAGAAGATAATACTAATTAAACCCTTTGTGTGTTAGCTTTCCATCACTGTGGTGAAATACCTGAGATAATCAACTTAAAAACAAGAATAGTTTCTTTTGACTTAACATTTTTGGGGATTTCCATCCACAATGAGTTGAGTCCATTGCTTTGGAAGTATGGCGAGGCAGGAACACATGGAAGGCGACACTGCTCACACTTCTTGGCAGCCAAGAAGCAAAGAGGGAGAGAAAAAGGGGACCAGGGTTTGAATGTCACTTTGAGGGCTAGGACCTAATTTCCTGTCACTAGAAAGGAAGCTTCAATCTAAAAGGTCAACCCAATTCCTAAAGGTTCTACCACAAGGCGGCAGAACCATGGCCTTTGGAAGTGGTTCTGTTTGTAGCACTTGTCTCAGACTAGTATGAAGAAGATGCTTCTTTCATTCCCTGCTCAGCAGAAGTCTGCAAGGAAGGGACTGCAATTTCACATGTCGCGTTGAACAGATGGAGGCTCAGGGAACTTAGACAAAGCTGACAAAGGTCATGCTGCCAATAAACCACAGAGCTTATTTACTTATTGTTTTTAATCTTCTTTATTTTATTTTATTTTATTTTTGGTTGTTGTTGTTTGAGGTAGGGTTTCTCTGTGTAGCCTTGGCTGTCCTGGAACTCGCTCTGTAGTCCAGGCTGGCATCAAACTCACAGAGATCCACCTGCCCCTGCCTCCCGAGTGTTGGGATTGAAGGTGTGCGTGCCACTACTGCTCTGCTACAGAGCTTATTTTCAAACACAAATTTACTTGATCTATCGGTCTAGCATGGACAAAGGCTCAGGAGCAGGAAGGTCCAAGGTGATTAAACTGTGAAATCAGAGAAAGGGTGAATGTGAAAGGCAACTTATAGAAAATGATGGAAAGAAAAGGCCCTGGACCTACACTGACCTGGGAAGTTCGGTGTAGGCTGAGGAATGAGAGTTGTCTCCCATAAATACTAGAATATTCCTTTTGGAGTCAGTACAGAAGAGGTGTGGAAAGGGGCAGATTGTGCCTTGTTTCTTGTGTCTGGCAGTTGAAGGCTCAACAGGATCCCATTGTAGGGGGAGTTGGGATAAGCCAGAAGGGACTGGCGCTAGCCCGTCTGTTGTCTGTGATCACTGGAAATATATTTTGTCTCTTGTCCACTGATGATGTTTGTAGGTTTCCCAGCTCAAATATCAGTGTCTAGGCTCTCTGCAAACAGCAGTTGGACAATGCTGGGAGGCAACACCTGCCCAAGAGAATAATACTGACCAGATTGACACTCCTTAGAGAGAGTGTCCTGGGCTACAGGCTGCTGCTCGGTAGCAGCCACTGTTGGGCTTAGTACTACCATCCCAAGAGGCTTGGTCCCAAGGTTTGAATGGGTTCTCCTAGGGCTGAGCCTTGCACAGTTCTCTGGCCTCTCAGAGCTTCTGATTCCTTTTGTAAAGTGGGGAAAATTCAGAAAGATTGGCACAAACTGGATAGCTTGAACTAGCACCTGTTGGTGAACAGCCCGAGCTCCTTTTCCAAGCCTTCCTATTCACCATCTCAATAAACTTCTTCCTTCCACCCCTACCCCAAAGTAAATACAATTAAAGACAGTGATTAAGTTTAACTGGGGAAACGCGAGTAGAATAGTGAAGTAGGCATGGGTATGCAGAAGTTGTTTTTGCCCTTGCCTTTTTCATTTCCAGACACCAACTAAGATGATTACAGGCATCTCGGATTCCTCCCTGAATCTTCCTTCTATGGAGGCACTTTCAACATGTAAAGTACTGGCTTCTTTTACCCTCACTATTTTTTATTGATTTTTTAGAACAATGTGCCCAAGGCCACCAAGTCACGGATGTGGCACAGTCAGAATTCTACCTACCTTCTGCAACCACGAAGCCCCCTCCTCTGATAAGTAACCTAATTGTTAGTTCAATCCCCACTCCTTCCAGTCACACTCGTCCATGCCGGGCTGACCCCATGCTAAGGCCTCTCATTTGTCACAGGGACTTTTTAAGTAGCCAGCATCCTGGGCTCCTGCATGTATCTGTCTTGCTACTTCCTAATCCATGGCCATTCTTTTCATGGCCACCAGATAAAATGCTTGTAGTCATGCCCCTGATTCCTGTGCCCTACCTATACCTTCCAACCAAGAAAACAAGGCCATAGATAATGTCTTCCCTGGGTCTCTGAATTGAGAGTCTATTGTCTCTTTCATGAATCTGTGGAAATTCCTACCCAGGCCTTGAAATCTGCCCCTCCTACATAAAGCCCCTCAGAGCCATTAGAAGAAGCCCATCTGTACTACTGTCTCCTGTCGCTGCACTAGCAGGGAGAGAGACTTGGTGATCTATGACAGCAAAGTGTCCCTGACATGAGATGGGGCAAAGGGCAGAGTGTTTTAGCCATGTGGTTAATACTGCGGTCATCTGAACTGGATTTTAGAGGAAGGACCGAATGCATGAAGTTCACAGTATCCAAGATTCCCAAATGTCACCGGTGAGAATGGCAATTTTAAAGTCTGTAGAAACAGAAGAAATATTCTCTGAATATACCAGGCAAGGTGGTATCTTTTCTTTCTTCTGGAGGGCTTCTGGCTGGTAGCTCATCTGGCATTGATCCAGGCATCCTTCTGCACATTGACATTTACTTACTGTTTTAAAAGACTTTACTTTAAGTGTGTATGTTACAGAGTTATGTGCATGTAAGTGCAGGTGCTTTTGGAGCGGCACCTGATCTCTCCAGAGCTGAAGTTACAGGCAATGTGGATGCTAGGACCAAGGTCAGGTCCTCTGGAAAAGCAGTAAGAGCTCTTAACTGCTGAGCTATTTCTCCAGCCTCTTTGTTTTTCTTTCTCCTTCTTCCTTTTGAAGAGTGTGCGGACAGTTTAGAGACCTCACTGCCTAATTGAGGAACCCCAGATCATAGTGAGAGGCTCTGACTGAGAAAACATGGACAGCTCCCGAGGATTGACACCAGAGGCTCATCTCTGGCCTTCACATGCATGCCCCACACATCATCACAACCACGAACCACCAAACAAAACCAAACCACACACTCCATGTCTGCGCCTTGAGCAGCCCAGGTCTTCCAGAAAACACTATTATCAGGACATTTATCTCTGGGCTACCACAGCTGAATTCTGTGAGCCTCTGACAGTCAGAGCCAAAGAGAACGAGGAAGCCACCACGATCATCAGGACTGTCACACTATCTCCTAAGAGCCTCCGTGAGGATGCTGAGAACTGTCTTCTATTTGGTCCTGTCCAACTTGAAGTGTGCCAGGTGTGTCAGGAATCAGGTTCTTCATTTGTGCAATCCTTACTTCAACCTCATTACAACCTGCCTTTGGACCTCACCCACTCGAAACTTTCCCACACACACCTTCCACTCCAACCCTTTCATTTGATTGAAGGACTACTAGCTTTGGTGCCCTTTCTGTATTTTGAATACATTGAGGCTATAACTGTGTCCTCTGCCTGAAACATGCCTTTTGCAGGGGGAGAGGGGGCTGATTACTTTTTGTTAACATGAAACCCTGAGTTCCCTCATTTTATTCACGGTGCTTCTGTCCTTTTTAGACTGTGGCTTTTGCTAGAAGGCTTATTAATTCCCTGCTGCTAAGAGCGGATTAGACCATCTGTCAGGGATGCTCACCTGACAGAGGAGATGCTAACAATAGCAAGGAACACTCTTGATCGGCCTGCTACGACTCTCCTAACACTGCATCTGATTTCAGACCCAAATTCTCTATCTCATTTACCCTGAAGGTTCGGTATTACTATTGTTACCAACTCACAGGTATGAGAATGAGGCTCAGAGGGCCTGGAGGACATGTTCAAGGTCAGTTAATAAATGAGAGAACCTACCTACCTCTGACCCAACATTTGGTGTTCCCAGCAATAATTTACCTTGAACTTTTTGTTGAAGGGTTTTTTATTTTTCCCTCTTAAAAAAAAAAAAAAGCACAATAAATGAAAAAAAAATTACCATAAGCACACAGACCCAAATAAGATCTGGCAGTTAAAAAAAATCCTAGCTATCCTGTAGTTTTCCTTCCTCCTCTCTCGGGGTATTTTCTTGGTTATATCCATCCACATTCATTTTTAGAAGCTGCAGTTTGACAGGCGTCTCTACAACACATTTCAGTGAAGGTTGGAACTGCAGCCGCCTACCAGGTCTGCCACGGCCTGACTCGGTTCCTCTCAGCTTTGCTGGCATGATTGTCCTTATAAACCAGCCTCGTCTGGGAATGGTGTGCATTTGTTAATTACCTTTGCAGAGCCAGCAGATGGTGCAGAAAGCGCTGTATTGTCGGAGGACCCAAGCCAAAAAAAGAGATGAGGGAGTGAGGATGGCATCTGTTTATTTGTTTAATTTCTTTGCAAGGAAATGGTGGGTATAAAAATAAAACCGGTCATCACTGGGCATTTCAAAATGAGGAATGTTTACCCATGGTTCCAAATAAACCTCTGTTTTAGTCCCTGAAGTATTGGTGAACCAAAGAAATATTTGAAACTCAGAATTGGCCATGCTGGAAGTCAGTATGGAGCTATTAGCCTTGGAAGCTAGCCAAGCTTACCTGTCAGGTGGAAACAGACCTGCTCCATCACATTCCGGATCCTCCCTTGATATGGAAACTACCCAGCAAAGCAGGTCCATGTGAGAGCCCTACTCCCTTCCCTGAAGGCCTCTTAGTTTCAAACTAAAAGAACGATGGCCTGTCTTTCTACAAGTTTGTCAATAGACCAGTCTGTCCTTTAACTCTTTATCACTGTCCCTTGGAACAGAAGATTCCAGGTGGAGGGATCCTTAAAATCATCTCTGTAGAACTTCTTTGTTTCAGAGACTAGGAATCTCGAACCAAGAGCAGCAGTAGGCTTTACTTCATTTATTGAACATTTTCGTTGACTAGCTCCTACCCCCCAACCTTTTTTCTTTTCTTTTCTTTTCTTTTTTTTTTTTGACTGCTGTAACAGAATATCTGAAACCAGGTACTGTATTTATTTATAATATTTTATTTATTCTTTGACAATTGCATTCATGTATACAATGTATCTTGACCATATTTACCCCAACTTCTTCCTCCCGTGCCCACTAGAAATCCTGTAACACATTCTCCTATTCATGTCTCTCCCTTCACCCCCTTTCTTAAAGCACACTGAGTTTCAGTTAGTGTTGCTCACTGGAATGTTGACTGAGCTTGTTGAGTTGATTTGTGCAGGTAACCATAGCTGCAGGGAGCTCATGATTGCAATGACTATATCATGTCCAGAAGACATTTTGCAACACTTCTCCCTAAACTTCAACCCTTACATTCTTTGCTTTCTCTCTTCTAAGTTGTACCCTAAGCTTTGCGGAGGTTAGTAAAGATGTAACATTGAAGACTGAACAATCAATGGTCACTTATTCTGAGCACTTTGATCTATGATTCAGTCTGTGCGTTCACTGTTACTCACTGCCAAGAGAAGCTTCTCTGACCAAGGTCGAGAGCAGCATTGATCTATGGGTAGGAAACAGAACAATTTGTAAAAAAAAATACTTGGTAAAGAAAATTCTGGAAGCTGGAAAGCCTGAGAGCATGGTACCCGTGGCTGGAGAGAGGCTTTGTACTGTGCCCTACTGCAGAAGGGCAAGAGCAGACTCTTGAGAGTGCAGGAGTGAGTTTGGATAATAATCCCACATGTGAGATCATGGTATCAGCTCACACAGGACTTTGGGGCCCTGGTAACCTACACATTTCTCAGTTGGAATCACCTCCAACACATTTGGGATGAAATTGCCAGCACATGAATCTCAAGCAATACTCTCAAACTTTACCAGGGGTAGAAATAGTATTGGAAAGGGAACTCCCCAGTATATTAGATGTTACCCCAGGCCCACTCTGCCAGGTAAGCAGAAAATGAAGAGACCCAGTACAGTTTCAGAAGATGCTAGCAATGTGCATAAAAAAGAGAAAAAAAAATCTCAGAAAAGCTGCTTGTTGGGAGAAAGAAGAAAATGACCCAGGACCCAAGCTGACAGCCCCATGGTTTGAGAACAAGAGATGATTTGGAGTGGTAAGAATCCTGGGAAATAGAGGAGGAAGATTGTTTGGGACTTGACTTAGAAGAATCTTGACAACAACAGAACTAAATGGGAAACTGTTATGGCTAAGTCTTGTATTGACCATGAGGACGATGTGAAGAACAGCTAATGAAAGACAGTGGGATGGCTATGTCACTCAGGCCACAGATGAAAATCATGGATCAAGGGAGCAGTGGAGCAATTCCATGGGATCTTCTTTATTCGAGGTCACCAATGGTCTTGGGCTTGTCAAATCCAGCAGTTAGATTCTGATCTCATCTTTTGTACACTGTTGTCATGACTACCTTCATGGACTTTGTTACCTTAGCTTCTAAGTTTTCTGCTTTCCTTCCTTACTCCATAGCCAATTACCCTCCAATATCTCAATTTTCTTTGTTGTCTCTAAATACTGGTAACCACAGGAATCATATCTTGGCTCCTGGTCTTGATCTGAAATTCTTCCTAGAATTTAAACATCATCAGTGTGGTGGTAACTTCAAAACTTGAAATTTTATCTTTCTAATCTTAGTATCTGCCATATATATATTTATAGTATATACAACCATATACCAAAATTTGATCTGTACGTATATAAAATGTGTGTGCATATATATCATTTGTTCATACACATGCATTTCTTTGGGAATGAAATGGAGCTGTAGAGCTTAGAGAGGAATGAGCTAGAATGCTGAGCTCATGCCATATGGTCATAGTTGATGTTGACCGGTATAACAAACACCTTCATAGATAGGTTTTTTTTTTCTTTTTTTCCTTTCTTTTTTTTCTTTTTTCTTTTTTCTTTTTTTTGCCTACAGTCTCAAAAGGCAGAAGGCCCTGCCCTTCTGACATATCTCATTAAAGACACAGGTGTCACCTGTCACCCATGTGGATTTGCCCTTATTTCCTAACTAGTCCCTGAATCCCATTCTTCTAATACCATCACTTTGGAGGTTAGGTTTCCATATACATTATTCTGGGATGGGCACAATCACTCATGTAATAGTAGTAGCTACACCAGCTCCCATCCCTACTAGCTGTGTACATGAATTCTCTTTGTTGTACATCCTTGCCAATACTTGAGATTGCTTGGCTTTTAATAACCTGTACACTGAATTATAGGTAATAAACACATATCCTTATGTGCTATATATAACCAACAAATTGAATTAGATCTTGGTTTGTATTTCCTGATGACTGATGAAATTGACCAAGGTTTTAAAAGTTTACTGATTTTGAGTGTTTTTTTTTTTTTACTTGTAACACATTTTATGTGTTCTTTTACCTGTTCTTTCTTTTTTGTCATATTATAATTGAATTTCAAATATTTTAAGTATTTTGACATTTTAAGTGCTGATTATTTGTTTTATACACAAGTACATACACACACATATAGTTCAGTGCACAGGTGACAGTTTTCTTTAAGTATTATTTGTATCAACAGAATTTAATTATAATGCACTTAAGTTTATCAATATGTTATACTTAGTGCTTTTTGTGTATTAAAAATATCCTTCCCTGCCTTAACATAAGAAATATACATTCTTTTTTTTTGTTTTTGTTTTTTGTTTTTCAAGACAGGGTTTCTCTGCGTAGCTTTGCGCCTTTCCTGGAGCTCACTTGGTAGCCCAGGCTGGCCTCGAACTCACAGAGATCTGCCTGGCTCTGCCTCCCAAGTGCTGGGATTAAAGGCGTGTGCCACCACGGCCCGGCCAGAAATATACATTCTTTAGTATATCATAAGAAGATTGAGAGTGTTATTACAACCCCGGTGTCAAATGCACCTGGAATTTAGTGTTGGCATTCTTTGGAGTCTAAGTAATAGGTTTATTATCCCTCCTTAATGAGTGATTTCTTATTCCCCTCTAACTGCCCATGCCTCTTCATTCATGCAGTGTATGTTCTACATATTTGTAACTTGTTCTGAGAGGCTGCAAAGGGGTGTCTCTATCATGTCCAATTGGAAGTATACATTTTATTGTCTTGCTCATCCAATCTACTTTTCCTTTTATTCTGGTAGATTAGTTTCTTCTCAGAGGCTGCCTCTCTTTCATTGCTATAAGCTCAAATGTGTCTTTTGACATATTGAAAGAAACTTGGTCTTCCTAGGTAGTAAGTACTAAGAGAAGGGCTCTTTTGGGAATTGACTAGGTTGTAATGGTACCACTCTCATAGATGGAGGAATGCCCTATGAAAAGATTGGAGAACTACTTCTGGTACCTTTTTGCATTTCTGTCTTCCAGCCTGTGAGGAGACAGCATTCGTCCCTTCTGAAGCACCCGTCAACAGAACGCCATCTTGGAAGCCGTGTCTAGGCTTTTACCACACACAAACTGCTCTCACCTTGTTCTTGAACTTTCAGCGTCCACAGCTATGAGGAATATAGTTCCTTTTCAGTGAATTACTCAGTCTCAGGTATTTTGTTACAGCAGCAGAAACATATTAAAATACTACCTATGGTTTCACCTCAGACATGAACATATGAGCCAGGCTGATTAGGATTTATTCTCCATTCTTTCATCAAGGGGATGAATTGAAACTTGGTTATCTGACCTTGATTAGTTAGGAAGGCAAAACAAGACAAAGCATGCATGAATGAGAATATAGTTATTTGATGCTAACATTGGGACAGTTGGATCCTGCCTTACCTGGGGCAGATGACCCTTTGAACTGCTTAGTGACCTAAAGCAGTGAATGGACTTCTTTGTTAGGCAAGTTGAGGAGGGTTTTAACCTTTTGCAATGAACAAACACAGATGGTCAAGACAGGTCTACCTGGCAGTGAATCAAGGGAATATTCATGGCCAGAGTCAATATTTTCCTCAGATAGTCTGTTTCCCAAGGACATGTGGCTGCCATGATATGTAATCACAAGTTTGGAGACTTAACACAATACAAATGTTTTCTGTCTAAGTTCAATGGCTTGGTACCAAGGTGTGGATGGGGAAGTGCTCTCTGTCGAGGATCTAAGGAGTCTCTTCTGCTCCTTGAGGCTGCTGGCAGTCCTTGTCTTACAGCTCTGTTTTCTTCTCATCACTTTCACACCCTTGTGTCTCTTGTTATTGGATTTGGGGTCCATGAGGATAATTTAGAAGGATATAATGATAAGACTTGAATTATATCTACAAAGACTCTTTCTATAGTAAATAAGATAACAATTACAAATTCTGGGGATCAAAGTGTGCACATATCTCTTGGAGGGCCACCATTTGACCCATGGGAGACTAGTTCTACCTTCTTTTTTACTGAAGCCCAGAAAGGATAAGGATATTTTTAAATTTTCATAACCAGTTATTACTGAAGCTAGGATTCAAACACCAGGCACCCTGCCTCAGTGTAAGGACTTAGCCACCATTACTTTATTGTTTTGAGACAAGGTCTCGATATGTAGCCATGGCTGGTCTGGAACTTGTTATATAGACCAGATTGGCCTTGAACTCATATTTATCTTCCTGTCTCTGTCTCCCAAGTGCTGGATTAAAGGCATACTCCACCATGCCTGCCATAGTATATATATATATATATATATATATATATATATATATATATATATATATACTGTCTCCTTCCACTGGATGAGTCCTAAAGATCAAACTCATATATATAATATTGTTTGAAAATTTCACATAGTACACAATGTGTTTTCATTAAATCTACACCCACCACTTCCTCTCCAGCTCCTCTCACACCCTCCCACCTCTCTCAGCTTTATGTACTCTCTTTTTTTTTTAACCCGTTGAGTCCAGTTGGCATATGCTGGTATGAATGTGGATGTAAGACTACCCTCCTATTCTCTCTCTGTTGTCTCCATTCATTTCTAAATCTTCTTTAAACAAGCTATATTTGTGTCTTTATTGAGTGTGTGCACTTGTTCCCATGTGCTCATGTGTGCACCAATGCTGACACCCAAATGTGGAGTCCAGAAGACAACTTGTGGAAGTTGACTGTCTCCTTCCACTGGATGAGTCCTGAAGATCAAACTCAGGTCATCGGGCCTGGCAGCAAGCACTTTTGCCTGCTGAGCCATCTTGACAGCCTTGCATGCATTCATTACCATAACTTGATGGGTCCATCAGAGTCAGTGGGTTTAGGCTTTGTGTCTTAATGGGTAGTCAAGTATTTAATTAAAGGCTCTGTCAGGAATGTTTTTCATAATCTGCATCCCTTCCAAGGCTAGTGGCACTTCATCCTCTTCTGCATTTTGTTGCCCTTTATCATCCACACTAATCTTTATGACCTTGACTTGAGTCATTTGTAGTATCCATCATACTTTGGTCTCAAAGAACTAGTGGCTCTGACCGTAGAATTCATACTCTTATTACAGATCAGTTTTCTATAAATGACTAGAGTCACAGGGACCTCTTCCTCCTCCTCCTGCTATGCAATGGGGTTTTTGTGTTGCCTAGGTGGATCTCAATCAACTTTCCTGCCGCAGCCTCCTGAGGAGCACTTGTATGCAACATTGTATTTGGTTGATAACCATATGACTCCCCATGTCAAATGAGCCCCAGCCAGGCCTGTTCCCAACTGATGCTTGGCTTTGGTGGCATTTCCTACATCATCTTGTACCTGCTACTTCTTTCTGCCTAGGATCTCTGCTTAAATTCTAACTGTTATCTGACTTAGGCAAACCAATCATTACAATTTTTGTTGAGAAGATACAATGGAATTTGACCACAGTTTTTAACATTGAATAGTATTAAAGAGTGCTTATTTTTAAGATGTTTTAGTGAGATTATGACTTTGTTGGTTACTTTGTTTTTATCTATTTTTTTTTATAACCTGCTAGTCCAATTAGTGCTGCCCAAGTATAAATAAGTATGAGGATCCACTGAAGCATGGCCAACCTACTAGGGACTGCATTTTAATGTTTAATTTCTTTATTTGTTAGATATGCTGGTAACTATGGTAGAAATAATATGATCAATTTTCTATAAAATATGGTAAAAACAACATGAAAAGTATAGGAAATATAAGAGAGATAACAAAACAAGGTTGCCAAATTGTTAATGGCAATGGAGGGTAAAATACCTGGGGGGTATGTATACTATCCCCTGACCTTTGTGGGTGCTTTCAAAAATACCAGGATAAAGCCATGAGTGTGTATGAAAAACTGAATATCACATTGTACAAACCATTTACAACCACACAGTCTAAGGAGTGTACTTAGCCCTTCATAAAAGTAACACCCTGTCTAAATTCTACCAGAACCCACCCTGTGTTATATTCCAGTGTTTTTCTGCTAATTTCGGTAAATGTGTATGTTAAGATCTATCTCCTCCTTGCATTAGTGCTTCTATAATGTAAGCACTGGCTTCTTCAACTGGAAAGTTCACATTATGAGTACACAGACTATTTGAACTTCTGCTCATGGATACATATAAAGTGGCTAGCTCTAAAGAAATAGCAGCATATGGTTGCTGCTGCACAACCAGAATTAACACAGTGACTCTAGACTTTAAACATCCAGAGACTGAGCCCACACACTGTATGTCAACATGATACATAACATAGCGTAAGCATCTTGAACTGAGTGTTTAGGAGTGGATTGTTAAGTGAATTCTCATGTGCTCTGGGCCACACCTTATAACAGGCTCACTGAAGTCTCCTGCTTATTCTGTCTTGTGTGTGAAAGCAATTTGGATACCATGGAGGAAATCCTGGGGTCAGGGTTGTGCTGTAAAAACCTCTTTAGGACTTCCTGAAGTATTCCTTAACTTGTTTTCTTATTTAATTTTAACTCCCACTCAAAGCAACACATACTTTAAGGCTTTAAGGATTGAATTTTAACACAGTCAAGGCTACTAATGAATTACTTAGCCAGATTTTGATATTTGATGTGTGTGTTTGAATTTTTCTTAAAGTATATTTTGATTTGGAAAGCCTCCTTTTTTATTTGATTTTTTTCCCATTTCAGGTTGAGCCTAGTCCTGTCACATACAACTGAATATATAGGAGCCTTTATGTAATACACATATGTGTGCATCATATATTAGGTAGGGGAGGTTGACATGTAAGTCATATCATGACAATAATCCCAACACAGTCAATTTCTTAGCCAAGTGTACATTTTCAAGCGCCAGCAATATGACTTGACTGCTTAAGTTTATTATAAGGAATATGGAGTGGTACTTATATACTAAAAGTAATCCAACCTTACAACATTTGGATGAGTTCTGCTAGGACTCACACGCATGTGAAGACTCCAAGATGAGCTTTTTAGGACCTGCCAATCCTTGCAGCTACTTATCTACATAAAAAAGGAGTTTTTCAATTCTCTGCAATAACGAAATTCAATAACAGATTACATACCAAAGGATCAAGAATGATGTCACCTTTGTGCCCTCAACTCCAATTTTGGATGTTAATTAGAACTAACTCATTTTTTTTTTCAATTATCTTTACCTAAATGGCACAGATTTTTAACAGAGTGAGTTTATATTGGCATATCAATTATAATTTTAGACATAGTTTGCATATTTGTGAATAATACCTCATGGTGAAAAAAAAAACAAATACTAATAGCAAACAACAGGATGTTGGAGCTAATACACAGTTTAAAGGTAGATAGACAGTCCTGGGGTAAAATTCAAGCTATCTCCAGTGTAGTCTATGTGTCCCATAAAAGTACTTCCTCAATGTTTGCTAACTAATAGTGATGTTTGCATGTCCCTATATCTGGTAAATCAGCTACAAAGCTTTCAGTCCCTTGGGACCATATGCATTCCTTTTGTTTCAGGAAACTTCTCATGTGGGAAAACACTACCCTGCAAATCAATATTCTGTCATGCTCAAAGCCTAAAGGAATCGAAGACAACAAAGAAGAGCGATGAACAAGCCCTTAGTAACCAGACCTATTGGGTTCTAAGTCCAAGTGCTCAGCTCAGCTCTTTGAAGAGTTTTGTTTCCTCACAAGAGAGTGCTGAGACAATGCAGGCCTTATGCTAAGTCAACTGACCAGACCTTACCTCCTGCCACCCTGACCCCCCCACTCAGCTTTGGGCACTGCCCGGTAATCTACCAGGGACAGACTAACAAAGGCCAGTCTATTTCCCTCCACCCCAGAGATGCCATCAGGGGAAACAGAGCATGTTTTCTTCAAAATCCAAAATATTCAGCTTTTAGCCAGAAGGCCAAATTTGCTAAACTGGGAAGGGATGGGTTCAGATGGGTGGTTGGCAGGGAGGTAGAGTGTCTATAGATTTTTTTTTTTGACTTTGGATAGAGCCTGAGTTCTGGGAGCCAGTTGTGGGTGGGGCTTCAGCAGGAGAGTGAAGGGAACACTGCCAGAGCATCAGGCACATTCTTAGCAAGAAAAGCAAAAGCCCAGGAAGCCTGGCGGGAGGGTGGGGGTGTTTCTCTGCCTATGTGCTTGTGAAATGTGAAAAGTAATCATGTGCTTTATTAGATTTTTTGAGCCAGAAATCTGATGCGCTGCAAAAATGGAGCTGGCAAGCAAAACCGAACTCTCTGACCCTGGTCATCAGGAGAATTTCCTCGGCTTCAGCAATCAAATTTCTTCTCCACATTTCACTTGTATATGTGACTCAGCCTCCCTGAGCCCAGGATCATTCTCTGCTGCCTGGTTTGTACAGAGCAGCTATCTTAGGTAGCATTTTGATGAAATAGTTCTTGGATTTAGCTTTCTATTTCTTTCCATTGATGCAAAATAAGTATAGAGACTTGACCCTGCATTCCAAATATCCTCAAATTTACCCTTAAAGTACTTGCGAAAACTTAATTTTCCTGTAATGTTTAGTGACTTATTTAAATACAGTTTGATTTGTTGCCCGTTTGTGCTTTCTGCTTTCCAAAACCAGGTCTCACCTCCTGCTGCTCACTCTGCCCCCAAAGGGCTTCTCTCTCCTCACCTACCTCTTCGTGTCCAAGATCAATCTGTACGAAAACATCCACTTTCATCAGATCCACACTTCTGCTTCCTCAAAGGCTTCCCAAGAAACATTTCTTAAGGAGCCTTTCCCCAGACTTGCCTCTCATCTGTTACAATTATGAGTGGGGACTGACTAACTCCTGTGAGCCCTGGTGCGATCAGCCATTACACAAGAGCGCTTTCTGGGTGCTGTGCAATGCACTGGAGAAAAATCTTAGGCAATTAGCCTCATGCCCATCACATAAGTATGTCAAATGTCTCTTTCTTTATTATCATTTCTTCCATGTTCTAACTTAGTTTGTGGTGCCCAAAATGTACTTACTGTTTTATTCTATCCTTGAAAGAATTTCCGTGAGGCCTTAGAAAGCCTATGGAAACTTTGAGTTTTCAACAGTCGGTTGTAAGCCTGCCTATGTGGTTATCACCACGTGGCAGCATCTGCTAATTCACATATGGGATCCTACAGGGTGTCTCATTTACCTCACATTTTGACTAACCATTATATTCTACCTGGTTCCCAAAGGGTCTGGAAAACTACCCTTAAAAACATTGAAAAGAGAGAGCTACACTGGAATTCTAAAACAAAGCCCAGGCCACTCCTTCTTAATGATGCTATTTGGAGGAAGAAATCCAAGTAGCTGTGGGTATTCTGTGGTGGCAGAGACTGCCATCCTCCTATTCTAGCCCACAAGCACCAGGGGCCTCTAGTCACAAATTCCCACTAAGTACTTATCGATTGTCAACCTCCGTCCGGTCTTGATCTTTAAACCTATGATTGTCTCACTGAGTTCCAGAAGCAGTTATGCAATTCAGTTCTTGTGTGTCTGGAACTGTAATACAAAATGAACTCCTTTTTTAAGTCACGTTGGCCATGGAGTTTTATCAAAAACAACAGAAAAGTAAGTAAAACAGCACTATTCACTAAGACTGTTTGGAAGAGAGAGTAATACAATGGATTGGAAGGAATAACTAGATAAGCTGTTTGGGTTCCATGTCAAGACACTTGAGGATGCTTATAAATCAGAAGATGGCTCATTGATGGCTCTGCGGGGGGGGGGGGGGGCGACTTCATTTGAGAAAGAAATAGGAAATTTTGCAAGACAAAAAGATGGTTGGTTGCCTTTCCCTTGATGGCAATGTCAGTTTATTACCAAACCCTTGTGTTGGCTAAATTTTATTGTCAACTTAATACAACCTAGAATCACCTGGGAAAAGAGAACCTTAAAGGATTACCTCCATCAGATGGGAGAGTTTGTCTTGATTGACGGTTGATGTGGGAGGGCCCAGCCATTTCGAGTGACACCATCCCTAGCAAGCATTCATGGGATGTTATGAAAGTTGGCTAAGAGTGAGCCAAAGAATGAGCCAGTAAGCAACATTCCTTCATGATTTCTGCTTCAGTTCCCGCTTGAGCTCTTGCCTTTACTTCTTTCGGTGATGAGCTGTGACCTGGAAATGTAAGCTGAAATAAACCCTTTCCTCCCCAAGTTGCCTTCTGTCATGGTGTTTAGATTACAGCAACAGACAGAAGAAAAAAAAAACCTAGAACACCCTCCCAATTTCCTCTTCCCTAATCTTCACAGAGTGGTTGCTGTGAGTGGATTTATTGTCAAAACTGGCTAATGGACCAAGCTTCCTAAACAGCGAGTCGGTCACCGCAGATGTCACAGCTGCAGAAAGCATGCTGACATCTGGTTTGCATTCCTCTAATCACAGGGTGGTGATGGGCTCCCTAAACAGGACTCGAAAGGCAGAAACTTGAAAGAAACTAGGGCTAAATGGCTGCATCACACAAAATAGATTGTAAGTGGTGAAAATATTACAGCCAAATTAAAATGTCAAAGACAAACTGGAGTCCTTTTTTCCAATTAAAAAGGCCAAATCCTACTATCTTTACAAAATAATTTTATAGTAAACAAAGGCACATACTCCCACAGAGACAGAGAGGATTAGTTGGTCATTTTTAAAAGAAAAATATGTACCCTTGATTCATAAGCATATTAATACCAATAATGAAAAATGTAACTTTCTATAAAGCAATAATGAAATACCTGTTTGCCTACTATACTGGGGGAAAAAAAGGAAAACAAAAATTTCTGGTGTTTGCCAAGTGATGGATAGAGGAACAGCCCCAGATACTGCTTTGCAGTAACATTTTGCCACTATGTCCTTACATATGCATTTATTTTCAATGAAATATCACCTCTTGGGAGTAATCTTTAAGAAATATCTAGGCAAGTATGAACAGTATGCATGCAGAAGCATCCACTCTAGCTCATTTACAAAAGTGAGGAATTAGAAACACCTCGATATTCAAAGGCCACAGGTTGTTTAGAGGAACTATGTTGTGAAATTCAGAGTAGGCACTAAAAGTTATGATCTGAGTAAGTATGTGTAGATCTGCAAGGACAAGCGCAATAGGTCCCAGGGAAGCAAAACCACAACAGGAAATGATGCACAGATCATGTGTCTAATTTTAGCAATACACACAAATACAAAATGCCTACGTAGAAGAAAAAAATCCCCCAAGAGCATCAGCCAGGTGTTTTACAGAAGTTAATTTTGGATGGTTGGTTTGCAGGTGTTTCCTAGTCTATTTGTGAGACTATAATAGAGTGCCACTGACTGGGAACTTTATAAAGGACAGAAATTTAGTTTCGTAGTTCTGAAGGTGGAAGAGGTCAAGATTAAGTTGAGAGTTTGTACGGAGGGCTGTTTCCTGTCTTCCAAAGGCCTCACCCCTTCACAAAGCTCATTCACTGGAGTACTGGAGACAACACTCTCAAATCCTATCATTTGCAAATATACGTTGACTTTTTGTTTTGTTTTGATGTTGTTGTTTTATTGGATTTTTGTTTGTTTTGAGTTTCATCATTGTTTGTTTTCATAGAGGATCTGGAAGGTGTTAGGTGTGGGGAAAAGTGTGATCAAAATATTTTGTATGAAAAACAAACTTTAAAGAAAAAAATTTAAAAATTCATCTTCATGTTATAACTCCTTTAAAAAGAAAGTTAGAAAGTGGGGAGACGGCTCAGTCTGTAGCCTTGCCATGCAAGCCTGAGGATCTGAGTTTGGCTCCCCAGTGCCCATGTAACAAGCCACCGTGGCAGCACACATCCCTGATCCCTGGGAGACAGAAGTAGGAGGTTATGGGGGACTGGCTGAGCCACGGTGCCGCTGAATCAGAGAACTCCACATTGAGAGATCCTGTCTCAAAAGATAAAGTAGAGAGCAAGCAGAGAACACACCCAATGTTGACCTCTGTTCCCCTCCCCACCACTCATGTTCACAAGTGCTCACACACGTATGCACATACATGTACTCACATGGATGGAGAAACATATATTCCATATAGATACATAAAGATAAGCACGCGTTTTAAAAAGCTAGACTCTGACACAAACAAACGCTGTTGAATACTCAGCTAGAGTTGTGATGTTAAGATATGGAAGGCATATAAACAATGTGCTGTCGAAGCACAGGAAAAGCTCTGTGGAGAAACCTACAAGTCCATTTTGAGTCATTCTCCTTTGTGTTCCCCTTCCTCTAGCTACTCATGTGTTCTCTTACCATAGCCTGGCACCTATAGACAGGGACATCTAATTCTGACTCTAGGACATTTCCAATGATGTGGACTGTTTGGGATTCCTAGGCTGCATCAAAACTTCCCATTCTTGTGAATTCTTGTTCTTTCAACTTTGGCATATGCTGGTCTATTCACCAGCAAAGGCATTCCTCCATTCTTTCTTTGCCCAGTGGTTACCTTACAGACTAAATTATCCACCAACACTCTCTAGGCAAGCAGACTAAATCCTTTTGAGGGAGATTCCCCCCATGTGTTTCCTAAGACCAATCATAAAGGTGCAATGGGATGACAAACTGTGACATCCAGGCAGATGTTTGATTAGAGCTGCCTTTAAGGAGATCTCTTGGACCGTGTAGATGTGAGAGCAGTCAAGGGCCTTTATTTCCCATCAGGTCTGGACAAGAGTGGCAGGAGTAGAGAAAGAGAAGTAGATCTATTAGGGATGCATTTTGAAGGTAAAATTCATAGGAGTTGATAATATATTTGATATAGCAAATGAGACTCTAAAACAATGTTGATTTGGTTTTAGACTTGGCAATTGTAAGGATGGTAGGTGGCATGTTTACTGGAAGGAAAGGGATTACAGTGGGTCAGGTAACTACTTGGAAACAATTTACAGCACATTGAGAGGAAAAAGGAGTATTCTGCTTTATCTCATCATATTTGAGATGTTTGAGGCATCCAAGCGAAGACAGTAATTATTGTTTGCTTATAGGAAAACACAAGGTCTGTGTTGGAAGTAGGAGTCCTCCAACTATCAGTGTTGGAGTGGAATTTAAAATCATGTGAATTCATGAGTGCAGATAAGGGAGTGTAGACAGTACCTGACAACAACCAAGAGAAAGCTATACCATGTGTGAATGCCTGCATCTCTTTCTTCATGTAAAATATGGACACTGAAAAGAGGGGAGCTTATAGAAACATGCAAATTCATATTTCATTGCCAGCATTGATAAAGGCAAGTAATAAAAAATGGACTATCAATGAAGATGCAAAGGAAGAGTTTGTGATATCTGAAATTGTAGACCGTATAGACCCTCCTAAGGAGTGTTGGCACCCATCCACATGTAAGCTCATGTGTGAATTTATATATACACACACACACAAGTTTATGTGTATATATGAATGTGTCTATGTGCAGACACTTATTTATTGTTCCCATGTATGTATTACATACGCACAGGTACATGTGAATGTATAAGTGTGTGTATATGTGTATACATGTTTGCACTGATCTGATGATTAATCTTCACAGTCAACTTGGCTGGATTTAAGACCATCTAGGGCAGTAGTTCTCAACCTTCCTAATACTGCGACCTTTTAATAGTTCTTCATGTGGTGGTGACCCCCAACCATAAAATTATTTTTGTTACTACTTCATAACTCTACTTTGCTACTGATATGAATTGTAATATAACTTTCTGTGTTTCTGGATGGTCTTAGGCAACCCCTGTGAAAGGGCTGTTCATCACAAATGGGTTGTGACCCATAGGTTGAGAACCGCTGATCTAGAAGTTAGGGTGGCAAACTTCTGAGTGTGCTAACCAAGGGGGGGCATCCTTATTGTGAATGGCACCATTTTATGGGCTGGGGGCCCCGACAGAATGAAAGTGGGAAGGAGAAAGCTAGAAAAGTACTGCCACTCACTCCCCTCTGTGTCCTCGTTTGTCACGACACAACCCGATCTGCTCATACTGGTTTTCTCTACCGTGAGAGGCTGAACTCTCTGAAACCCTCATTCAAAATAAAACTTCTCCTCCCTTAAGTTATTTCCATTAGGCATTTTTTTTTACAGCAATGAGAAAAGTTACTAATACAGAAAACCAGCTCTAGGGGAGTGAAATCATTGCTGTGTCTAACTCTGCTATTTGTTTCATAAGCCTTTCAAATGAGATTTTTGGAGGAATTTGGAGAAATGAACTATAGAAAACCCATAGTCCTGTAGTTTAAAAAAAAGTTTAATGGGTGGTTCTGATAGGCTCCTAGAAGACCAAAGTATTTTTTCATCCATCCATCCATCCATCCATCCATCCATCCATCCATCCATTCATTTTTAAAAATATAACATAAAATTCAATAAGATAAAACAAAAACTATCACATTGAAGTTAGACAAGACAAATCAACAGAAAGAAGAGAGCCCAAGACAAGAAGGTACAAGAGTCAGAGACCCACTTGTTCACACACTCAGGAATCTCATTAGCACTGAACTGGAAGCCATAATATAGATGCAGAGGACCTGGTGCAGACCCATGTCAGCCCTGTGCATGCAGCCTCAGTCTCTGAGTTCACGTGAGCTTTGATCAAGCTTAGAGGGCCTTGTTTTTTTGGTGCTATCTATCCCCTCTGGCTCTTATCCCTTTTCTGCCTCCTCTTCTATGGCGTCCCCTGAGTTCTGAGAGGACAGATTTGATGGAGACATCCAATTTAAAGCTGAGTGTACCAAGATCTCTCGTTATCTGTGCAATGTCTGGCTGTGGGCTTCTGTATTTGTTTCCATCCGCAGGAGGAAGCTTCGCTGATGATAGTTGAACAAGGTACTGATCTATGAGTATGGCAGAATATTATTAGAAGTCATTTTGTTACTACATTTTCTTCTTTATTCTCTTTTTTTAAAGACCAGTTTTATTGTTTTGTTTTCTAGGTCTCTGGGCTATCTAGTCTCAGGTTCATGGTCACCTGAACAGTTGCAGGTATGGGTTCCAACTCATGGAGTGGACCTTAAGTTAAATCAGTTATTGGTTGGTTACTCCACAAGTTTTGTGTCCTCAAAGCCCTAGCATATCTTGCAGATAGTATACCACTGTAGATAATGGGTTTGTGGCTGGGTTGGTGTTTGTTTCTTTTTGACAGTGTGCAGAGTACCTACCTGTATCAAAGACACTGGAATATAGAGATGAGGGTTCCAATTAGGCACTAGGTTGATACCTCCATGCTCAATGAGTTATGTAGGTGTGGTAGAAGAACAAAACATTGATAGAGACGTAGATTATAAAGACTGTTCTGATGGGAACAAGGACTCTAGTGGGACTTGAATGAGAGGTTAGTCTCGGTACATTCTGCAAAGTTTTTGCTTCCATCTTCTCCATGTTCCGAAACTTTGTGGCAGTCTGAATTTGACAGCGACAGAATGATTACATTGACGGAGGAAATGTAAACCAGTTGAGCGTGCCGACAATGCTGTAGATGTCGCTAGGTGGATTTAGAAAGACTGAGAATACAATTCAGGGAGGGCAAAGCAAATCAGAAGAATTTGAGAAACAAGAAAAGGAACAAAATGATACCTGTAGTGGGTAGCTGTTCCAGCTTTGACCTGGAAGTTCCAACCCTCATTGAGGCTTCGGTAACTGTCACACCTACAAGGCAGGGCTGAGACAGGAGCCCTTAAGACCTGAGATCCAGATGTGGCAGCTCTCTTGGTTCCTGGATCCTGGACGATGGAGGTAGACTGAGAAGGTTTTCCAGAGAACACCACTGGATTGTGCTACACCTTTCCCAGACCCTGTAACCTATCCCTTTACTTGTAAGCTACCCCACAAAATAAACCTCCCTTTTAACTATGTGGAGTTGTCTTAATACTACAACCAATAGATACCTGTGGGCAAGGAAGGTGTGGCTGTCAGAAAAATTAAAAGCCACCACTTTGCCCTGGGACAGTAAGAAGCCAGCTATGCTAGTTACTTTCTATTGGTGTGATAGAACATCATAACTCAAAGTGACTTACTGAAGAGTTTATTTGGCTTTCCATGCCCAGAGGGAGAGTCCATAATGGTGGGGGAAGCACGGCAGCAGGCGGCTAGAGCAGGAACTGAGAAATCACATCACAGTCATGCACAGAAAGCAGAGGGAGCGAACTGGAAGTGGAGCAAGGCTGTGAATCATCAAAGCCCACCCTTAGGGACTACTTCCTCCACAAGGCTGCATTTCCTAAAAGTTTCGTAATCTTTCCAATCACTGCCACCAACTGGGGAACAAGTGTTCGAACACCCATGGCTATGGAAGACATTTTTCCTTCAAACCACCACACTGACTAAGTCCCACCTATCACAAGTACAAGAGTGTAGAACTCTACTCATTTTAAAGATTTTTCTTTAAGGCAAGAATACCAGCAGGGTGCTCTGCTTACAATAGGCCACCTGTGGAAGTACTTTTTCTGGGCTTAGCCATGTAAAAAGGAGAAGCCACTGCAGCCATGGTCCAGGAGCTGCAGCTGTTGCTTAGGCTGGCATCATACTTACTGTTTTGCTGTCATGCAGAATACAAGAGTCACGAGGTCATAGAAGCTTCTACCGGGATTTTAAAGGACTGTCTTGGAGGGCAGGAAACATGTAGCAAGATAGGATTCCCTACAAGGGGCCTCTGAAAGGATAAGCCATGAAGCTATAAGGGTAAACCCTAAGCCATAATAGGGACACCAGAATGTTAGAGATGCCAGAAACATGGAATGTCTATGTACTAAAAGCTACAGGCCGTGATCAGCACCAGTACAAAAGAGACACCATGTAGTCTGTAAATGGCAAGGCCAAAGGGGCAGGCTGCCCATATCAGCAGCAGCTCAAATAATACCCCTTCTCCCTTCCCAACCTTTAGGGGTTGAGGAAGGAAGTGGCTTAGCCACACAGTTTCATAAGTATAAGGGCTAAAATAGGAACCCATTCAATGTAATTCCATTAAACACATCAAATTTCTAAGGAAAGTCTTCCGAGGTCACAGCTAAATCACCCAATACCATGATCTCCTGTGGCCTCTGGAGAACTGATTGTCTAGAACATGTTGAAAATAAATAGAAACATTGAATGAGAAGGAGAGATGGACAGATGACCTTGGGGCTGTCAATTTCCATACCCCCTAAATGCCTGGGCTGCCCTTGAACATGAGAGCCCATGGTTATTAACCCTGTCCAGCTGTTCAGCCAAGTCAGCAAACTCTGAGCCAAGGACACCCTCATCTCCCAGGTAACAATTCAGGCTCTCTGCCACAACAGGCACATTCCAGAGGCTAGGGAACATGGTTGGTGGTGGGGAGCTGGCACACAAAGTAACACCTCTCAGAAAGCAGCTCAGAAGGCAGGCACAAAAGCCGTATTTGCCTGTCTAATATTTGCAGTCCCAGGATTTCCTTGTCTGCAAACATCAGGGCTGAGGCTACAGCTACAGACACAGCTGAATGCTGGTACCTTCTGTTGTGACTTGCCATGTTTTACAGGGACCGTAGGGGGTCTGTCTTTCAAGACTGTTCCCCTCCTTCCTGCCCCTTGACTCTTGTCATATGCATATACAGAAATGTCTGGAAGAAGACATTTAGCAGGTTAATATTAATGGAGTACTTCTTGGCCTTTAGGCATCGTTTTAAGCTCTGTCTTTTAGGAATATGACGCTTTCATTTGAGTCTCATGCAGTCTCATGAAAAGGAGGCTAGGACCCCAATGGAGGGCAAGAATCACTAAGTCCAGAAAGGTTGAGTTGCATGCCCGAAGCAGCACTGCAATTGGAGCTTGTATCCAGATGTCCTTAGATTCCCACTGTTTCAAACCTAACTTCCCAACAGAAAGATAAAGCAAAAACTAATCACTAGGGAGTACTTTCTCCAGACCAGAACTTGGGGTGAAACCTCTTCTGCCTAATGTCTACCTGGGACTTAACTGTGCCACAGTACCCATGTGACAGACAGCTTAGGGGCAGGTTGGGTCAGGATGATGTCCCTCCTCTACTCATTCGTGCAGGCAGACCTTTTCTGAAGTCTTGAGGACCACAGGAGCTCAAAATACTAAACTCAAGATAAGGAGACAGTTTACCTTAGTCATCTCTATAAAGGCCAACATGCTGCATCCATTGTTCTGTCAATGAAAAAAAATGACAAATAAGTGAAAGATTTTATCCTCTTTTTACTTAATGTTAAACCATATTAAGACACAGCTAGCACGTCCACCTTGTAGGGGAGACGACAAGAGTCATAGTCCAAGCAGTTGTCCAGGGACTCAGCCACTGCCCAGGGGTGTAGAAGCTGGGCAGTTCCAGAGAGCACCAGTTCTATTCGTGAGAGATGTTTTCCTGGACCAGGAAGTGGAAGGGTCCTGATCTCAGGACACCACTCAATTCTTGAAAGTTGTGAGGTTTTCCTTTATTATTATTTTTGTCTCATGTCGTAACAGTGAGACCAAATATTCTGCTGTCCAACTAAACTTGGGTAAGTAATCCTGTTACTGAGTTTTAGTATAGACACAGAAACTTTAAAGTGGCACATTTGAATTACTCATACCTTTATAAGTGACTTATTATCCACAGAAATTACATCTGAGCTTTCCCAGCATGTAACTGGTATCCAGTTCCTAAGGACTTGGCTACGTGTCTCTGATTCAAGAGTGAATTAACCATCTTCAAACTTGCTATGCAGACAGTTGCCACCTCCACCCTCCTCTTCTGGAGCTCTTGGTGACTGCTGAGTATCCACTGTGTGCAGGTACGGTGCCAGGCATGGAGTGTCTGCCTTTTAGAAGGTGTGATGATTAATTTTAGGTGTCAACTAGATTGTGCTCTTGGGCACACAGAGAGCTGATAAAAGACTCTGGATGTGTCTGTGAAGTGTTCCCTGAGGTGAGTGTTTGAATCGGGAGGCTGAGCAAATGAGAGCTGTTCACACCAAAGTGGGCAGATATCATCCATCTCGGGGCCCAGACAGTGGGGAGAAGGACGCAATTCAGGTCCTCTTTGGGAACTTCTTCAGCATCTTCTCTTGCTCTTGCGTGCCAAAGCTCCAGACTCATAGGCTTCCAGACTTGGACTGGATAGGAGTCATGGCTTCTTAGATTCTCCATCTTGTAGGCATCTTACCTGGGACTTCTTGGGCTCCATAATTATATTATTCATTTCCCATAAGAAATCCCTCATATGCCCATATGCACAGCCTTTGCTCCTCTGGAGAAATGTGGCAAGTGTAGGGGACAGTGGAAAGAAGAATAAAGTAAAGCACAAAATTATTTCAAACACTGAAAAGCTCCCTAAAAGAGAAATAGCAGGTTTGCAGGGAGGAGAGCATGTGTGTATTGGGATGAAAGGAGTCTATTTTCTATAGGCTAGCCAGGGTCTTTTATTGGTAGAGACATCCTAAAAGCAAGAAGAATGATTAAGAATTAACTGAGAATCATGCCCCAAAGAGATGGGAGAGGAGGATCCTGAGTGATGGGAAGAGGCAGGAGGAGACTTTGGAGAAGATAGGATTTCCTGTACATGAAAGCTTGAGGGTCCATGTGTGTTGTTGGGATGGGACTCTACTCATGCAAACTTTTAAGATAAGAAGGAATACATTTGGATTGACTTTTTATAAAATATTTTTCTTACTGCCATGTTAGATAATGGTCATAAAGGATTGTTGTAATGTCCTTGAAAATGCTGAGAAGGGGCAGTTACCAGGCATAGTTAGAGCCACAATCTTACAGATGAGGCTTATGAGGTGGGGGTCAGGGAGGGAGAAAAGAATCAAGGCATTTTCTGTCTGCTGTTTAGGACAGATGGTGCAACTATATATTAAAATAAGAAAAAGTACTGTTGAGAAATATTAGAGATGATGTATGCGTCTTCGTGTGTCAGTATATATGCGTTTATGTGCATATGTGCATATATGTGTGTCTGCATATACATGTATATATGTGTATGTGTATATGAGCATGTGTGAACATGTATCTGTATGTATGAGTATGTATACATATGTCTATGTGCATATGTGTGTTAGAATGATGCAACATTTTCATTTAAGATAAATTTTAAAATGTCAAGGTAAAAAAACATTGCCCGTCCTCCCACAGCCCAACAATGTCATGGGGACATTGCTTATCCTTCCAGTCTTTTTTCTTAATACTTATGTTCTATTTGAATGATAGTATGCAGTTATGTGCAACATAACTAAGTGTGTCTTAGTGCTTACAGTTTAGAGAAGCTGAAATTCCTTCTCACTGACCCTACTGTGTAGCCTTGCTAATCTGTTCCTTGACCTCTGCAAACCTCATTCTTTCATCTGTAAAACAAAGGTAACACAAATGTACAATCCCAGGCCTCACTGCAGAGATGCAGGCAAGGCCTCCAGTTTAAATCCTGGAACAAGCTAGGCCCGGGAGCTGCTGATGATCATTATAGCTATATAGCTTTATATAACAGCTTCTCTGGATTAAACTTTTAGAAGTGAAATTGCTACCCTCAAGTACTGGGTAACTAACAACAACAACAAAAAGATATTAAAAGGAAAATAATTTTCCAAACTCTGGAATGATTCCCTAAAATTTTCCCTGAAATTCCCTGAAGTTTTGATATAGCTCAAAGAGATTTATGGACAATATTTTTAAAGGACAATGAAATATTTACATAATAAAATCAATATAATCCAAAACCATCAGTCTGCATTTTTCAGAATCTCCAACTGATAGAAATTGTGTGTCAGGATTACTTTCAGTTCTTAAGTTAATCTAGCATTTCATTCAAATTTTATCAGGAGAGTTTTTTTTAATTTCCACAAATTCATGTCATGTTATCGCTCTATGAAGTTATCCCATCTGAAACAGATGAGCCAATAGTGATCTCAGGTTGGTTGGGATGCTTACTGGCAATAATAAACAGATGGGATAGCAGAGCAGGCCTGAGGCCACTGCAGGGAGACATCCTTTCTACATCCCCACACCACGGCGATGCTTCTAATCACACTGACAGCTACTTGAAGAACAGGCGTCCAACTACAGCAGAGGTTGGACTACATCAGAGGCTGAGCAGGAAGTAAACGAAACTTTCAGTCCCAACCAGGAGTAAGTCAGTCATGAAGTCTAGTGAAGCCTCAAGGTGAGTTGTGGATCCTGCATCCCAGACCAGCTGTGGCTTGTGGAAAGTCCTAGCAACTTCAGTGCATGGAAAAGTGAGTGTGAGCCATAGAACCAGAAAGGTGCTAGCAATGGCCTAGGAACCTGGCTAACATGGGCTCATTACTGTCCTTGTTCAGTCAAATTAACTAACCCAAAAGCAAATTATTTGTTTGCTAATAAAAAAAAAAAAACCATAGTGTCTAACAGGTCACTCTCTGAGGACATTTAAAATGACTTCAGGGCAGGTATAGCATCATGGAAGGAGTCAGAGGCAAAGAAGAATATACAGTAGAGTTCTAGTTCTGTTGCCATCATAGTGTCTTGTTTCATAGGGATTGAGATACACTGTTTTGACAACAAAGGTAAATGCAATGTGTGTAATAGGTTGTAACCCATACAGTGTTCAAACATGTATTACAAATTGTAACTATGAGATCTACACATTGTACCTCTGCAGAACTGATGCTCAAGGAGGGGCTAGCACATCTTCAATTTATTGAGCAGTAGAAGTCCATTTTTTTTTTTAAAATTTCTTGGAATATTGATCATTATAAAGAAAATGGCAGGAAAATGTGTTGTTTTTAAAATTTTTCTCTCATATACTGAATCTCAACTGCAGTTTTTCCCTCCCTTCACTTCTCCCACACCCTCTCCACTTCCTCTCCCCACTTATCCTCCATGTCCATTCAGAAAGAACAGGGGTACGAACTGGACACAGCATAATGAGTATCATAAAACTAGGCACAAACCCTCATATCAGGGCTGAGTGATGCAACCCAGCAGGTTTCAAAAGCACTTGAAAGAGTCAGAGACATCCCCACTCCCACTGTTAGGAATCCCACAAAAACACCAAGCTAACAACCAAAACATACTTGCAGAGGACCTAGCACAGACCCATAAAGGGTCTGTGATTGTCTCTTCAGTCTATCCTGCTTGCAAGAGGTGCTGGGGCAACGGAGACAGAGAACTTGTGGGCATAGCCAACTAAATAAGCAAATAATGGCATTAAAGTGAGCATAAATACAATTAAATTTTATTGATAATAAAAATGCTAAAATACACAAGGTCTTAAGTCTTTGTGGTTAGTATGACAGAGCATATTCCAAAATAGCTAACATCATCTCAAAAATAGAACACCAGAAATTATTGCATTGAATTGGAGGGTAATGCCAAGCTCCTAACATCACTTAATTGTTTAAGTGTATGCAAATGTGCCAAAGTTCAATGCTGGGTGCCTTCCTTAGTCTCTCCACTCTGTTTTTGGAGCTAGGGTTTCTCTGAGCCTGCAGCTCAAAGATTCTGCTAGTCTGGCTGGCCAGTGAGTTCCTGGAATCTGTCTTCACATGCTAGCTCAGAGGTTATGGGATTACACCATGGAGCTTGACCTTTTCTGTAGGTGCCAGGGATCCAGAGTTAAAATCTCCCACTTTCATAGCAAGCACTTTACTGTCTGAACTTTCCCCCCAGCCCCAGAGAATTTAAACTGAAGAAGTATATGTTGTTGTGTCTTCACCACCTGTCAAAGCTTCAGTGAAAATCACTATGTCCCTCCCCAGAAGCTGAGAAGGATCTGAAATTAATATTAACTGAATTGAGAAAAACCACGCATGTCTTTTTCTCCTGTCAGGTATTAGTATCAGTATCAACAGAGGGATAGCAATCAAAAACTGACCCATGAATCTGTATGTGGGTCCTAAGTGACATTAACAGATGCCATGTTGCTGCATACTAGAGAATCGGCCTGGTATTTGTCCATATTCCAAGGTACAATCACCATGTAATTTTATGTGTATACCATGAACCATATACCAATGAGCTAACTCAAGGTCACCTCCTTGACAGCTTCAGAAGGGGATCACTAAAGATCACTAAAGAGACCAGTCGTGTGATTAGAATATTGAGACTCTGAGTCAATCTGAACCCGGGACAAGGGGAGTGGCTGGAGAGTAAGATCAGTTCTTTAATGATTTCATCTACCATACATAGTCAATGATCCCCTGATAGAAATGCTAGATATTGAAGCTTGAGGCTTGTTGCAGTTTTCCAGCTGGTGAACATGTCAAGGATCAGGGAGGGGTCACTCACATCCTGACTCTATGGGGTGAAGGTACCCAACATTCTTCTAGCAATCACATTGTGAGACTCTCCTTTGGTTCTTTATGTGATAGATCACAACCACCACCCCTGTGATAAATACAACATTTTCCTAAGACTTCCTGGGACCTCTGTAATAAACATAGCATTTTCTAGAATTCTAGGAACCATTCTAAAAATGGTTAGACTGGAAAGGTTACATGAAATTTTAATGTTAATCAACTTATCTGAAGTGCATGTAGCTGACATAACTCACTTTTAGCTGGTGTCTAAAGTGAGGATAATGTTGTTAGGTGAGGCTATGCCCTTTAAGTTGAAGGTCTGCAGTAACACTGGTGATGAATGCCAGAACTGATTAGTAGATGTCATACTACATGTAAAACAACTTTCCCTGCATAAATAATAATGTTTATTTGTCTTTTAAACAGGTTTACACTATAATGTCAGCCTTTAATAATTGTTTACACTCTATTAGACGTTTTTATTAGAATTTTAAACTTTTAGCAAAGTGTAGACTAAGACTTCTAACGACACTGGTAATATCTCATAGCCAGTCACTAACATTTTTACAGTAATACATATGAAAAATAATACTAAGATCAATTATGGCCTGGTAGCCTCGCTTCAGTCACCATCATGTGAGAAATAAAGAAGCAAATTTTTTGGGATTTGAGGACTGTGGGTGAGGAATGCATATGAAAATAGGCTGTCTGCTGGAAGGTTCTGGAATGCAGCCTACATTACTTGACCATAGAATATGTGGGGTTTTTTGTTTGTTTGGTTTGGTTTCTTTTGTTTAGGAGGTAGCACACTCCACTCCCAGGAGAATAGATAAAATAAATAAATAGAATGGAGATAAAAGGAAATGTGGAATGCATAGATCCAATCTTTAGAGAGATTTATCAACCAATAGATGATTCACCATCCATCAGCTCTTCCTTGAGAATATTTTTTTTTTTATGAACACACAGTAGTCCCATGTCACCATCAAAGAAACTTAGAGGGGTAGGCTCTTGGGTTCTTGGAAACAAAAAGCCTATTTAGGAGTAACAGAAGATTAAAAAATGGGGTAGAGTTTATGGTAACCCTATACAGTAAGGGGTGGCTAGGCATATCCAGGGAGGCAGGCAAGGTGATCTGGGGTTTTTATAGGAAACAGAAACAGAGGAGGCAGAAGGGTTATGGAGGAGCCTGAAGCTGAGTGTCTCCACAGGCGCTGGGAAGTGACAATAAGGAAAAAGGGCCACTTGTGTCACCGCCCTGTCAATCAGCTTCATAGGAACTTGTCAAGGATGCTGCAGAATGTTCCTGGCAGTCTCAACCTGTGCACAGCTGGGCACACGTCACCCACTGACAAAACACGAGCCAGGGAAGCTGCTGCACCCTCAGAGCCTCAGTTACACAAGTCTCCCAATGGAAAGAAGGACCCTCAAAACACCAGGGACTGAGGCTGTGACTGGCAGGCTGAGGGGTTCCAGACTGGAGAATTCCTATACACACACACACACACACACACACACACACACACACACACACACACACACACAGAGGGATGCATGAGTGTGCATGTGTATGTGCACTCTAATATATGTGTGTGTGTGGATGGCATAGGTCATGATACTGGACAAGTGAACATGAGAGGGGAAGAAGATATACTTAGGAAGGCAGAGTGGTAAGAAAATAAATAAAAGAAAGAGTAATGGATTATATGTGACCTGAGGGCAGGGTGGGGCTATTTGGGAAAGAGGATCTGCAAGAGGCCCAGAGGGATGGGAAGATGGATGAGGGAAGAAGACAAGTGAGAACATGCATGGGGAAAGGCTAAAAAGGGAATATGAAGGGAGGCAACTAACACCAAAGGCCGTTTGAAAAGTTATATGGACCACCACTAATAGACTGCTGGCAATGGTCGAGAGACAACCCGAACTGACCTACTCTGGTGATGGGATAGCCAAACACCCTAATAGTTGTGCCAGAAACCCCATCCAAGGACTGAAGAATCTGGATGCAGAGATCCACGGCTAGGCTCCGTGTGGAGTGCCGGGAGTCTAACTAGCAAGAAAGAGGAGGGTTTATATGAGTGAGAATTGTTGAAACCAAGGTTGGATAAAGCACAGGGACAAATAGCCAAACGAGTGGAAACACATGAACTATGAACCAAAGGCTGAGGGCCCCCCAACTGGATCAGGCCCTCTGAATAGGTGAGACAGTTGATTGGCTTGATCTGTTTGGGAGGCATCTAGGCAGTGGTACCAGGTTCTGTGCTCATTGCCTGAGTTGGCTGTTTGAAACCTGGGACTTATGTAGGGACGCTTGGCTCAATCTGGGAGGAGGGGACTGGACCTGCCTGGACTGAGTCTACCAGGTTGATCTCCGTCCTCAGGGGAGGCTTTGCCATGGAGGAGGTAGGAATGGGGGGTGGGCTAGGGGAAAGAAGAGAGGGCAGGAGAGGGGAGAACAAGGGAATCTGTGGCTGAACTGAATGGTATTGTAAAATAAAATAAAAGGAAAAAAAAGAAAAGTTATATGCAAACTCATCACTGTGGAGGCTTTCTAATATATGAAAGGAATCTAAATGACGTCACCATAATGATGTCACAAAAATGAAGATGCTCATGTGGGATGTAGGTTTGGCAGGCATTGATAGG
This sequence comes from Peromyscus leucopus, assembly GCF_004664715.2. Lineage (NCBI taxonomy): Eukaryota > Metazoa > Chordata > Mammalia > Rodentia > Cricetidae > Peromyscus > Peromyscus leucopus. The sequence continues at coordinate 31,921,073 of NC_051071.1, read as the reverse complement.
CAACAGGAATTTGATGACTTGGATAAATGTGTACTTTTTGATACTATTATTCAACCTTTGACAAAATACCTTAAGGAAATAATTCCAAATATGTAAAATCCTTATGTAGGAGGTGAAAAATGGAAACAAATTTAGTTTGTCACATTTAAGAGGAAGTTAAGTCAGCTATGGCACCCCTGCTCTCTCCTCTGATGGAAATATTAAAAGGGATGGTTGTGAAGACTAAATTAGTCATGAGGAATGTCTATAATTTAGTGTGAAGTGACAATATGGAATCACATACACTATAATTATGTTCTTGAAAAATAGCAAATAGTGACAGTGTAAGGAAATGTTACAATTCCCATGCAGTGGAATATGAATGATGTTGGAACTGAATAATGGGATATTTTCTATTCTAAAACTTTACAAATGCAGCTAATGTAGTGAATAATTGTTAAAATGCTGAACTTTTGATTAAAAATGTAAATGGCTTCATGTCATTACTTAAGTTTCTCTAAAGGAACAGAACCAAACAGAAGCAATAGCAAGCAAATGGCTAATATTCATTTTCTAGAGATAGGGAGGTGGCTCAGTGGCTAAAAGCTCTTGTTACACAGGCCTAATAACTTGAGTTTGATCCCCCAAATTTGTATCAAAATTGAGACTTTCTAGCACTTGTAGAGACCCACAGAGGTTTCCTAGTGAGAACTTACTCAGGGTCCAAGAATCTGAGTTTGCTTTACCCAGCAGGGCTGCATAAGGAGATGATTTGACCACAGGCATGTTACCAGGTACTTGGAAGGGTCTACACTAGGCTGTGCCGTGTGCTTTGATCTAGCAAGGGAGAGGTCTTTTGCCCTGACTCTTGGCATTGTTATAAAAAGCACTTGAATAACCAGAAAAGGCTGTTGGGTATTGACCCAGGCCCTCCTGAAGCTATACTGTGTTTCTGTCTTTCTCCTCTTTGCTATCTTTCTATCTAGAAGTTTCTTAGCCCCCTCTCCTCCTCATAGGAACCTCTTTAAAAGATGGGAGCTGGCCTCCCACAAGTGCTCACCTGCATTCCCACAATGCCTGCAGAGAAATGGAGGAAACAGAGACAGGAGGGTCAGCTGGGAGCTTATGTAGTGAATTACAGAACCAAGAGAGACAAGGTCTTGTCCCAAAACAAGGTGGAAGGAGAGATGTTACTCCTGAAAAACTGGCCTTTCACCTCCACATGTATATTGTGGCACACATGCATGTACCCAAACCTGAACCAAATGAAAAGGTGCCTGAAGTTAAAAAGCAAAAATGCTCCTCTGAGACCTCTAAGCATGGCTGCTTATGTTGGCTATGCCTGGAAATGTATGCTCTAAGAAGTACTGTACCCACAGAAGCCTTTCAGCCAAGAAAGCGTAGTGACTGAGGTCTGGCAGGCGAATGACTTCAGCCCAAATTTGACATTTACCAGTTTCACAACCCTGGGAATGTTACCCCACCGGTCTGAGCCTTTCGGTACAGTCTGTTTTCTCACAGCTATCTTGCATACTCAGGAGTCTGTCTGTCACTATCAACAGCCAGGGGTGGCTCCTCTTTCTCTCCAGAGGACTTTTGCTTGGTCGATGTGTTCTGGTGTACTCTGTGGAAGGGGCACACGTGCCTCCATTTCTCCTCCCTAGCTGTTCCTTGTTCTTCCAAGCTGGTTTCTCTAAGAATCTCATATGTCTCTCCAGAGTGAGGCACTCTTATTCAGTGATCTGTTGAGTCTGGTAAAAAAAAATAATAATAATAAAAATAAAAAAGTGACATGTCTAGTCAGTTCTCAAGTTTCAAGCAGCAGCAAGAAGTTATTTGACTTCAGTATGGGCAATTTGCCCAGTCACAATCAAGGCAATGGAAGACCACTAGTTCAGTGGTGGTACTGCAGCAGTGTGGAGATTTTCATGATAGCCTCTAATGAATCTTCTAAGTCAGAAAGTCAGTTTCTACTGGTAAAGTTACAATACTTTAAACCTAGAAAACTATGTGTCAAGTCCTGAACATAGGTTGTTTTGGGTTTGCTACCAAAAAGCCACACCAAAAGTTAATGGGTTTCTGCTTCACTTTCCATGTTAGCCTGTATTTTTAGAGCATGCGGCGCAAAGCAGCCATTTGGAAGTTTCTGACTCTGTCATTTTGTGGTGGAGATTCCCTTTGTTTGAGAAATCTTCCCTGGTGGTGATGCTACCTGTAGTTAGTAGACTTGCATAAAATTTAGGTGCATCCCAGGGCTGACCTTCACATGACCTCATGAAAGGAAGTGTTGTGACTTTACTAGTGGAAACTGACTTTCTGACTTATAATCTGAAGACTCATTAAAGGTTATCGTGCAAATGTCCAAAACGCCGCAAAGCACTCTCTCCTCGGTACCACCACTGAACTGGTGGCCTTGTGATGAGGCAAATTGCCTATACTATAGTCAAATAACTTCATGTTACTGTTGCTTAAAACTCAAGAATTGACTAGACAGATCACTTTTTTTTTTTCTACCAGACTCAGTAGGTCACTGAATAAGAATATAAGCAGGACCAGTGCAAGATGTTCTTTTCTCAGAAAAGTATGCCATACAGACTCGTCCTCAGAGAGGAAGTCACAGACTTTGGGGCAATATTCTAAGTGTTTAACTCTAGATTCCTTCTCAACCCTCCTCTGTTCTGCTCTACGAGAGATGACTATGAATGGCATTAGTACTCTTCTGGTTCCACTGATGCCAACCCATGCTTTAAACCAGAGTCTCTCCAAATTGGAGTCCACCAGGAGCAGTCTTGTGCCAAGCATTCGTCCTGACGTGATAATAAAAGGCAGGAATGCAAGTCTAGGCTTTTAGAGAAGAAAGTGGACTTTGCCTGAGCACTTTACAGCAGAAAGTGAAAGGAAAGAGTGAGTGATTGACCATTGCCTCTGGTCCTCGTTGTTTGAAGGTTGCTTTAAGGGTCCATATATCTTGTAGTCCTTTTAGATGGAGGCTGAGTGGGCTGCCACAGGCATCAGAGAAGGTCTGTGGAGGGTATGAGAACAAGGAAGGGAGATCACAGATAGTGGCAATACTCTCACCACAAAACAGGTAAAAACCTGCATAGGATTGTCGTCAAGCTATGGCAAGTTAGGAGGATAGATGAGTTGGTGTAGAAGATACTTATGCTATGTGTTGATTCCCTTGGGTTCCTGCTTGCAAGGTCACTGAAGTTTATTTATATCATTCTTCCTGAGGCTACAGCATGTATCAAGCAGCTTCTAAAACTGGGACTGGAGCCAGCTAACTTCTGGCTCCAATAAGAGACCCAAGTACCCAAATAAAACCTGGTCTAGGCTGGCAAATTAAATACCTCAGTGAGTGGCAACCTGATAGGCAGGAGTCTCAGAAGATCGAGCCTCCCAGGACTGAGAAATCATTGGTAATTTCCACTTAGATGATTGTGAAAGCAAAAATTGCAAACATGCCATGAAAACAATCACCAGAAAGGACTACAAACACAATGATGGAAACTCCTATTGCAGATAGATGTGTGTGTGTATCACATGTATTCTGAAGAGAATTTGAAGTGTCATGAATTCAAATTTCCAAACAATAAAGGGAGGTGCAATATCCACAAGGAAAGAAGAAGGAAAAAGAAATTATAAACCGGAAACAAGCAAATGTAAGCTAAGGACAGAATAATTATTAAGGATGGTTGACTTTTATTTTAATTCAAGTATTTATTTTAAAAGAGATTTAAGATATCACTGGGAAGAGAGTATGACGACCCTCCCCCCCATGGGCCATGCTATGATTTGGGTGTGGTTTAATTCTCTCAGTATGCCATAATGATTGAAGGCTAATTCTAGGATGGTAGAGGTACCAGCAACATGCAATGCTACCAAGATCAAATTGCACATAGTGTGTGAAGTCAGCCTGATAGAGTAACCCTGTATGGTGTGATCAGCAGAGCAACAGGGAGAGGTACTGCTCCAAACCTTGGGCACATATCTCCCACCACACTGTGCCCAAGATGCTCACATTGACAGACATAAAGCTTTAGGATTTAACCTTTGTCCTGGGTTCTAGTGTGTTTTGGGGGTGGGAATCCCCAGTGGGAACATTGATGTGTCTTATACAAAGTGTACAAAAATAGGTACATGAGCAAATACAGTTTTGCATTTTTAAAATTAAACATTTTTTTAAAAAACATTACTATTTTGGAATTGACATGTGCACGATAAAATTGTAGTTAGGTAGGAAAGTGAGATGTTGCTTCTAAAGAGGGTATGGATGTTTGTGCACACAAGACAACCCTGAAGGGTTTTCAGATATTATTATTTTTAATTGTACAAACTATGTATAAAATTTAGTATCTCAGTTTTAAAGTTTAAGTTTACATGTATGTATTTGTGTCTGTATGTATATGCACATTCATGGGGTAGAGAGAGGGATGGCTGGAGGCCAGAAGAGGTTGTTGAACCCCTGAAGCTGTTGTGAGCTTCCTGATGTGGGTGATGGGAACTCATCTCCAGTCCTCTGGAAGAGCAGCAAGTGCTTTGAATAGCTGAGCATCTTTCAAGGCTCCCATCCTATCTATAGTTCTGTGAATGCTACATACATTACACACGTTCACAGTTTTATATGACCCTCACCCCATCCATCACCAATTCTCATCCATCCCAAAGTCTGAACCAAACAATAACTTGCCATCCTCCGGAAAACTCCATTCTGTTCTGTCTGTAAAGGTCACCACTTTTGATACCTTGTATTATGGAATACTTTTGTGTTTTCAATCAACTGAGTTATTTTCTTAGTGTAATGTCTTCAAGGTTCATCCATGTTGTAGAAAGTATCAGAATGTCCTTTTGAGAGGAGTAATTTAATATCCTAAGTGTTTTGCTGACTTTCCATTGACAGACACAAGTAGCTTCTCTTTGTGTATTGTGACTAGGCTATCATCATAAATAGAGACATAGAATGATGGTTGGATTCTCAATTTAAAGAAGCTCCCATTTCCTGGCAAGAGTTTTAAAATACAGCCTGAATTGATGTGGAGTGAAATCACACAATTACAAAAAAAGAAAGAAGTCCTGAAGATCTGGAATTTGGTTCTCAAGGGAAATCTGAGACCTGAGTTTCAAATTTCTTCTGATAGTGTCCCCTCTCTCTTGGTCTTACTATTGGAGCAAGCATTTGCTTTTCCATCTACCTGAAAGTATACTTCGTCAGCGAGATATAAAACAAGTGGGTAAATGAGTGGGTAGAATGCATCAGGATAGTCACAAGATGAGCACTGTGGCTTGAGTATGTGCATGCCTAGCACATCTGAAAGGAAAGCATGCTTATTTTAGGAAGTCAGTAATAGTGGAAGGGCTGGGGAGATAGCTCAGGTGACTTTACAATCCTGATGACCTCTATTCGACCTCAGGAACCCACATAAGCACAAGTGCACTGTGACATGTGTGTACTCCCCATACCTCATACATAACACATACACACTAAAAATAGTATCTTGAATCGAAAAATAAGGAACAAAAGTTTGCTCCTTAGCTATGAGTAAGTAAACCATGTAACTGCAAAAATAAACCTAAAAGATTACAATGGTCACCTAACTGGAATCGAAATTTTATTCCCAAATGATACATTAGATGGCCATGTTTTCCCATGCTGTTATCTAGCACTATCCTCTTTTATTTCCTGTATATATCCCTTCTTTTTTTGTGAAATTTGTCTTCATATAATTTTTTTCTTTTAAAAACATTATTGGGGGAAGGAAGAGAGAGTGAGAGAGCGAGAAAGAGCGAGAGAGAGCGAGAGAGAGCAAGAGAGCGAGAGCGAGAGCGAGAGCGAGAGCGAGAGCGAGAGCGAGAGCGAGAGCGAGAGCGAGAGCGAGAGCGAGAGCGAGAGAGAGAGAGAGAGAGAGAGAGAGAGAGAATGTATGAAGAGGGCATTATATTATCCCCTGGAGTTACAGGCAGTTATGATCCACCTGGGTGATAGGAACTGAACTCTAGTCCTCTGAAAGAGCAAGAAGTGTTTTAACTGCTAAGTCGTATCTCTAACACCACGTAATTATTTTAGAAAGTTTTTTTGGGTGTGTGTGTATTGTGTTCATGTTCCTGTGTTTATGTATGTGTGCAGGGCAGGGGTTAATTTCAGGTGTCTCCTTTAACAGATCTCCAGCTAATTTTTTGGTAAGATCTCCCAGTGAATGTGGAGCTCACAGACTGACTAGATTATCTGGCCAACAAGCTCCAGAGATCCAATTTCTATCCACTTCCCACAGTACCATGGTTACAGATGCCTGCCATCATGGCTGGCTTTTTATGTGGGTGCTAGGGAATCTAAGCTTAGGTAGTCATGCTTATGCAGCAGGTACTTACCCACCAAACCATCTTGCCTGCCCCAAGTATATGTTTTAAAATAATGCAAAACTTGAAGACATATATTATTAATATAATTTGCTTAATGAAGTCAAATTGTTTCAGGAAGAAATTATTGTAGCAGTTCTTTCTCCTCCAATCCTATTTTCTAGCCTATTTTATCTTCTGTAGTATATTCCTTCGTGTTTGAACTAAACCGACTTTTCACTTATACAGAGGGCTATAAAAGGGCATGGTGGCAAGGAGCCTGCTTAGTAAGTGTCCAGTGCTTAGGTTGTATTCAAAATTTATTCTTTTGTAGCTGAGTGTGGTGGCTCACACTTGTAATTGCAGCTCTTTGGAGGCTTATTTCTAGGCCAGCCTGATTTGGGGGAACTGTCTCAAAAAGAACAAACAATTCTTTTTTCTTTTGTTAAGTGAAAGAGGAGCCTAGCAAGTTAAATGATGTGTCAGCACCAGAGAAGCCAAGACAATGTAAAATTTTTACTATAATTTAAGTTAGAATGTAGATGAGAATATTTGAGTTTTATAAGATCTCAAATAGAAAAATTAGTAGCCTGTGTTGAGACAGAGCTGAGTGCAAACCCATGATTTGGGAGGCTATGGGTGATGGAGGTGATGTAGACTATGGGTGATGATGTAGGGGCCATAATGTTGACTAATCCATCAAAAGGGCTTGATCATTGTAGAATATGGGAAAATGTTAACTTTTACATCTTAAAAACATTTTAAAGACAACTTATATGTATGATCATTTTGTCTGCATGTATGTCTGTGCATCTATTGTATGCCTGGTGCCCTTGGAGGCCAGAAGAGGATGAGATCCCGAGACAAGAGTTACAGATGGCTGAGTCACCATGCTAGGTATGAATGTGGGTCTTCTGGAGAGCAGTCAGTGCTCTTAACCATTGAGCCAATTCTCCAGCCCAAATTTTACTTGGTAAATATAGCCACTATTTTTGAATATTCATACATATATACAATGTACTTTGGATCATATTCACCCCTACTCTCTCCTCCAACTTGTCCTGGCTCTCCTCCCATTCCCATCCCAATTCCAACTTCAAGTTTTTATTTTTGTAACCCACTGAGTGTAGTTAGTTATGCCTATATGTACATCATGTAGCCATCCATTGGAGCATGGGCATCCTACCAGGGACCACAACCTTGAACTGACATTCCCTCCCCTAGTAGCCATCAACCTTCCAACATCTCCTCCTGCTGGATGGGAGACTGTGTGCATGCTCCTCTCCCACTCCTACTGGAAATCTGACTGGCTTGATCTTGTTCAGGTCTTGTGCCTATAATAGCTCCTATAAGTTCATGAGTACAACAGTCCTATCATGTCCAAAAGGCAGTTTCACCCCAGCCCTCTCAAACCTTTGGCTCTTACAGTTTTTTTAAATGTATTTTCATGTTTATTCATGTGTGTGAGTGTGTGTATTCCACATGTGTTCAGGTACCTGCAGAGGCAAGAGAGCATAGGATCCTCTAGAACTGTAGTTAAAGACAGGCAGTTGTGAGCTGCCCAGCATGGGTATTGGGAACCAAACTTGGGTTCTCCGGAGGCACAGCAAGTGCTCTGAACCACTGAGCCACCTCCGCAGCCCCTTACAGTCTTGCTGCCCCTCTTCCATGATACCCCCCTGAGTCCTGGGGAGGGGCAGGCTATAGATGCCATGAAAATATAAAATTTCATTTTGAAATACCTATTATTCTCTCTGGGAGCCTGTATGCTAGTAGACAAAACAAAAATCTTCACTATGATCAACTACTGCTCACATTTTCTAAGAAAAGCAATGAATTCTTCCTTTCTCCCCTCCCAGAAGCACATGTTGGCTTTAGGATGGAACTTCAACTTTAGGATAAGGTACCCAGGCCTCAGACTGCTCAGTCTACACATCTCTTCCTTGCTCCTCCTCTGCCTAGTGCACTGAACAACCAACAGGATGTACAGAGAACAAGGAGAAAATGATAAGTGGGTGCATGCACAGTGAATCTAAAGCAGCACCATTAGACCTGTCTAACAGTGTGATTTAATTTTTAAAGATTTACTTAAATGTCTGGTTGTAAGTACATGGGCATGCTAGTGTCCTAGCTCCTGTGGATCTGGAATTTCAGGCAGTTTGTTAGCTGCCCAACATGGTGTTGGCAACCAAACTGGAGTCCTCTGGAATAACATCTGTATTCTTAACCTTTGCACTATGTAGCCAGCCTTGAGTACGGCATCAAGTCAGATAAGGTGACACTTCAGGGGCACTGTGAGAGACTTCTAGGTGTGTGAGCGCTAGGTGCAGGAAGGTGCACAAAGGGCCTTCTAGGATTAAATACTGAGGAATTCTGCATTGGTAGTCCCTGGAGCTTCTCCCACCTGTATACTACACTGCGGAGTAGCTTAAGGTTCTTAAGATAATGCTTTTGAGTAAACTACAATTTCACTGCTCCCGATAGTGTGTAAGGTGTAAACTGTTTGTTGAATAAGGTTCCACAGCTATGCCAATAACTTAATAGTTTATTAGTCAGTCAACAATATTACAAATATTTAAAAATTACTTAATATAAATAGTTGGCAGCAAACTATTCCATTACAGAGTTAAATTACCAGTACAACAGACAGACTGGAGATTTAGACACCTGGAAGATAACAATAAAATAAACTAAATTATTTAACAAAAATTTTAAGCTGAAGGCGTTTTACCTAGTGTCCATAAAAGCATGGGTTCTCTTTTTATTTAGAAAAAAATAAAAAACGGCTTTAACACCCCATTAGGAATATAAAATAAAATCAACTGAAAATATTAATTTGCATATCAAAGAACCATTTATAGTTACAATCCAAACACTCCATAAACCACTTGTGCGATTCTATACAGAAACTGGGAATTAGAAACTAGTTGCTTTAATATTACAAAGATTTCAGCTCCAAAAATAATTCAACATAAAATAAACTTTAGCAATTAGTGTCATAAAATTATATATTTTCACATAAAAATACAAAATAATATTAATGACAAGAATATGAAAAATTATTCCAAGTATTTTACTACTATTAAAATAAAATAAAACCCAAAAAAACAAAATAGAAATATGCATGAAAAAAGTCTCTCCTTTTGTTAGCAAAACACTATCCAAAATAACTACAATCATTTACATCAGTACAAAGATTTCTGGGTTTAAAAAATAGTTGCAATGACAAAAGGGGCATCTTTTCTGACAGTAAAAAATGACACTGTGGATAAAGTCTGCAAAATATGCAATGAAAAAAATAAATTTGCATTAAAAAGGTTTACACTGTATCTTTATACAAACATTAGAAACAGTATTGCACATCACAACACAGAATCGAGGTTAGTCAGCCTTCCAAAGTGTGTTAGATTCAAGTTTTGCGGCATCTGTGAGGAGAGGCTCGTGCAGCCAGATGCAACAGGGATAAAATATCAAGTGTTTTCCATACACAAATATATAAATGCTAAATGTCTCCTTCTTAACAAAAAGTGTGGATTTGTAAAGTACTTTTTTCCTCCACAGTCATTCATACTTTTGGGCAGCAATATGAACATTTAGGGAACACAAATGAAGAAGCTTTGAAAATACAAAAATACAATCAAAATTAATAATTTTCTACAAAAATAGTAAAATAAATATGATCTGTAAATTAAAAAAAAAACTCTAATACAGTGTTTAACAGTTAGAAAATAAGAATGTAGTACATAAAAGGAAAAATAATCCCCAAACAGAAAAGGAAAGAAATTAGAGGTAGGGGCTAGGCAGGGAGGAACAAAATATTAGACCAATAAGCTCTGTCCTAACAGAAACGAAGGTGACACAAACCAGCATTTCTGTCACATTCACCCTGGTGGGAAAGGGTATCCATTTCATTTCCCTTCATTTCAAATTTTCATTTCTGTTTAAGAAGGGAAAATGATTTTCGGCATCTCCAATTATTTCATCATACAATTTATTTTAGAGTTCATTATTTAATACATGAAAAGGCTCTTCAATTTTAAACATTAAGCAGAAATTATGAAAATAAAGTTTAAAAATCTGCGAAATTAAATATCTAAATAATTAACATTGCAAAACTACTGATTTCTTTTCTAAATTCCAAAAATTGAGGTATAGCAAAGGAGATGTCATCAGTCAAAAAAAGTGTGCCATAAAATAGCTGACTGTTGGAAAAATCTCTCACAGAGATATAAAAATAGTGCATAACAAATGTCAAAATGGATCAAGGTCTGGCAGGGCGAGGGTAGAAAAGAATGCTCCAGAAACTCTGGAGGGTCATGGGAAGTAACAAGTAGGGACATTGACAAATAAATTAGTAAAGAGCTCCTCTGAAAACAGCGTCAACTTCAAACATTAAAAACTTGAGCCACAACCACAATAAAACAGCAGAGTTAGACATGAACCACGTATTTTTACAGTACAAAAAAGCATACCATCGACAACCAATGTTGAGATCAGCACTTTGCTCATGTGAAGGATTGTCCCAAGGGTTTGCTGCACAGGCCATACCCTTGTAATTTTCTCTCTTTAGAGTCAAAAATCTTAGTTCTGCATTAAAACAAAACAAAAACAAAAACAAAAACATTTACCATTGTGGGGTGCTTTGCTTCCACCGCAGAGTAACTCCTGCGTTATCAACACAGGGCTAGCTGCGGTTAGGATGCTCTAAAGAGGAAAACCACCACGAACGATGTTCTAGGTCAGAACTGTGCATGTTTCCATGCAACTCCCTCAATAAAGAAAAAAGAAAAAAAAAAAACTGCAAGCAAAGTCATTACTGAAATTCCTTCATCAAAGTTTTAAAAAAGCAATTCTTAACCATTAAGAATAACAATGCTCCATGCAACAGTGACCCCAGTTTAGACAGAAGACCCCATATACATAGGTCAAACATGTAAGCAAATTTAAGCCAGATTTCACCATTGTCTTAAAGGTAAATTTTATGCAACTAGCCATCTGTTATATTTTCCCATCTCCATTTTGACTTCACTAAAGTTCTGTGTTCTTCTATAAAACCCTCTTTTTAAAGTATGGGCTTCTCATGGGTCTCACATTCGGTGACTGGTTAGCAGTGTGCTGGCCATCTTTGGTTTTTAAAGGATATCTTAACCATGAACTATCAAAGGGGCTAAAATCAACTTTCTTTAAATTTCCTGTGTTTTTCTTTTATTCAATCTTTTATCTATACTATATCACTGCACATGAATTAGAACCGCACATCACAAAATTGCACAGGGATTACAAATATTACATCCAGTCTGCATAAAATCGAATTCCACTACTGACCAGATCACAAAATGGCTGCACTCTCTAATCTAAAACTAATTTGCATATTGTACACATGTAGGACAACATTTTTAACTTGAAGTCACAATAATGCATGCAAGTTTGCTTTTTTGTAAAGAAACAAATTTTATAATTTGTCCATGCTACCTAGATTCAAGAGAGCTTTTTGAACATTTGCAATACCTCACCTCATTAGTTAATGTCCTAGTGCATGCATATGGTGGACACAGGTTAAGTAAACATGCATTGTTTCACATTCTAAACTATGGCAGTTTCGGCCATATTGTGCTGCCTGCATTTCATCCGCAATGCAGTGTGTCTCTAACGTTTTTCAATCCCGTATTAATAGGTGACATTTACACATAACACCTATATAGCAGCAAAGCTAATACAGCTTGTGATTAAAAATGTTTAAAAATAGCTAATAAATCAGATTATCTTGAGGTATTATTTCTTGCAAGTCAAAATGGAGAGCAACAAAATCAACCCTAATTTTTAGTTTATGTACACACTGAAAACAGCAACAATAAAAATAAGCATTTGTAGCAGACATATTCCATCTTCACTATTATTTTGCTACCTTTGGTAAAGTACTGGGGCAGATCTTGAAGTTAAAAACCCATGTTAAGAAATAAGTGCACGCTTCACCCACTATATAGCAGCAGACTGTGTTGCCCCTACGCAAAACATTCTCATATCTAATTTTAACTTTACATATAAAAATAACTTGGAGAAAATACAAAAAAACATTTTATTTTAACATGAAAATATCACAAAAATTAGTAAGCCTGAGATGTAGGGTTTTGGTGAAAAACAAGAGGCTTGTAGTGTTTTGGCTGCTGATAACGATGCATGTATTGAGAGCTGGGTGAGAAGCAGAAGAATGCACTTATTTCTTCTGCAGGTCAGTATCTTCAGCACAGTAAGCCACATGCACCCTTTCTTTCCTTGTTATACGGAGGCCAGTTTGCTGTACTTAATTCCAGCGAAAGTGGATCTGACGCGGACGATCAGCACCTTCCTTCACCAATGGCTTATGGAACTCACGTCCTGCACGAGAGTGGATATTTGCCCAACAAAACTCACAGTAATACTGCAGGCAAGTGACATTGGCACAAAAAAAGGGGGCAAATTTTCCACCACAGCGTGCACCCTGGCATTCATCACACATCTGGTCATCCAGCACATATGGCTTTACCTCCACCTAGAAATAGAAAAGACCTCATTGGAGTCTGCTTGAGAAATCAAAATTTGGAATGATTTTAAATGTTTATAGTGTTCTAGAGAAAAGGAGGAGAAAGTAGCGGTGTCTTAGGGAAACCATTCCCCTCCAGAGGAGGGCAAACGAAAGCCAGTTTGCTTCTGTGCTGACTACATTTGTGTATCATGTTTCATGTTCATAACGGGCTGCGAGCTGAAGTGGTTCAACACTAGTTCACTTATTTCAACATATTTCGTTCAGAGGTCACTAAGTGCTATTTTACTCTATTTTCCAAAGAGAGGGGGGAAAAAAACTTTTACAAACTAAAGATTTAAGACGTTCTCCTCTCACTTTTGTAACACCTGTATGCTAGCATCAATACCTTCAAATTGTAAGCAAAACTCATAAGGGGTTATCACAGAAGACAGACTTCTCAGATTTCTCTCTCATTCTATTATCATCTGTAAGCTGGAGAAACTCAACAGCCACTAAGATGCAGCAGCTTTCTCTAGTGCAGGTCAGGGCTGCACCTTGCTTGCAGTAACTGCTGCAAACAAGCCACAACTGTGGCTAATCTGATCCAGGGCATGTGCAGACGTCTTTATAAACTCTTAAGAAATAATGCCCCCCTGGGAAGGACTGATTCAGCCAATGATGTCAGGTTTGAGTTGGCCCTAAGCAGCAGACTCTCTTGACCTGTTTCCACATCTATGTGAGAACGACCGACTGTTGGAGTGTGAGACCTGGGGAAGGCTCACACTGTGGATCAGTGTCAGCTGCTTTCAGCTACTGCAGCCCTGCTTCCCTGTAACTTATGAACATCCCAGGCTGCTGTCTCTGGCTGACTGGATGGGGTCATTGTTTTAGAATAGTTAGTTGTGTGTGAGACTGGTATGTAAATGAGTAGCTTGGTCTCCTATTTTAGACAGCAATGAGAGCTCATAAGTATTCAACAGGATAACTTCAAGCTGTCATTCACCAGACTTCTATATATAGACCCAATCTATGCTACTAATGAACTAATGTTTCCAATTTTAGGTTAAATGACTTACAGAAATAGTGTCTGAATTTTAGTTTTTATAAATGAAAACTCACTCTTTTTTTTTTTTTTTTTTTTTTTTTTGGTTTTTCGAGACAGGGTTTCTCTGTGTAGCTTTGCGCCTTTCCTGGAGCTCACTTGGTAGCCCAGGCTGGCCTCGAACTCACAGAGATCCGCCTGCCTCTGCCTCCCGAGTGCTGGGATTAAAGGCTCGCGCCACCACCGCCCGGCCCGAAAACTCACTCTTAATTAGCACTTCCTGGGGACCAACTTCTTTAACAAGTGCTTGTGCACTTGTGAAGTTCATTCAGTCCTCAACATACCAGGAAGACTAACTAGAACTCCTTCCCACGTTGGAAGTCAGGAAAAGCGGCACAGAGAGGGCTGTTTTCCTGAGATTACAGAACCAATGGCAAACACCAGGCGTGGTCCCAAGCACTCTGTCTTGGGCACGAGCTTGCATAAACTGCCTCCACAGCTAGACAGATAGCTCAGACTTAGTGGCTGATAAAATTTTTTGACATGGCTTTAAAATCACATCTATACTTATGTCTCTTATGTCTCAAGTTTAAAGTACAACAAGAAATTTGTATTTCAAGGATATAACGCTAGGAGACAAAGGAAGATAAAAGTGTTTGAGTCATATTATTAACTCCTTATGGTAAAAAGCACCTACAAGTACTAAGTAAGACACAGATGACCCCCCACTATTGTAACTTACACGCTTATCAATATCACCATGCTGAAGCTGAACAAATCGAGCACTGATGGCAGCGATGTAGCTCTGCTGATTGGAGAAAGCAACTCGCCCAGCACCTTTTGGGTATTTTAGTTCTGGATCCGTATCAATTCCAGCGTAACACACGCCACCATACAGCCGGTCCATGATCATAGCAAGTTCCACTTCAAAAGAAAAGACATTCACATTGAAGGTGAGAAGACAGTAAATCAACAATTACCAGTCAGGAGAACACTAACACAAAGCAGCTGTTAAGAAAGCCTGGGAGCCAGAGCTTTGCACAGGCTGGCAGGCATGCTACCACTGAGTTCCATTCTCAACCCCACAAACAAAACAAAACAAAAACCCCAAACCACTTGCTTTCTGTAAAGTCATTAATTACCACCATAGCACTGGCTAATGACCTGGGATAGAAATAGTTTTGTGTTCTATTGTTAAAATCCAACTCTTTCACACGTACAGCCATCTCGTTCATTTTCTTTATGGCAGGACAATCCCTCCTCTCTCCCAGAGTTCAGCTTTCCTCTCATACTCATTTCAACAAGCATGGGTCTTTTTCTTCCTTAAGGACAGTCCTTGTCTACAAGAAAATCTTTTTTTTTTTTTTTTTTTTTTTTTTTGACAGAGTATACAGGTTGGAAGGGAAACACAGTGGTGTGAGGGAGGCCAGACCAGCTCAATCACCCTGGTGACCAATGGGTAACAGATTTCATAGCCAGATTGGCCCCATATCTGTCTGAACAATCTTTAACGATCAGAGTATCACCCTGTGACTGCACTCTAATTGATCTTTTCAAAATCAACTTTCCCATCTTGTAAGTCCACTGTCCCATCTTCCTGCTGGCAGCACTGATAATTAGCATAGATAATCTACTATTTTGTCCAAAAATATTTTTCCATATGACTTGCACGGTATTTTATTCTGCTGATAGTTCACTTCACTGATGACTTCTTAGTCTCACTTTTCAATGTCAGAACACCTTACGTTTCAGTCTTTGTTCCTTTGCCTGCCTACACTTGGGTTTTGGTGATCCCAGTCTATATCATGTATTTAAATACCATCTGTGTACCTAAGCTCCTGATTTTGTGTCTGATTTCCTCATAAAGCAACTATTACTAGACTATTTCTTGTGATACTGCAACACACAGCATGCTAAAAAAGGCTATACATGAACACGTTATTCCGCTATTTAATGAAACATAATCTGATGAGTTTTTGTTGACTCAATTGTACAAACAGAATTTCTGCCTCCATCCTTCACTTTCACTATACAGATAATCTCATAGACTTGCTTTTCGGAACATAGTGAGAACCCAATCCGTCCACTTCCATCAGGCAGGTCTGCTTTAAAAGCTAGTATCATTTTTCATTTGGTTAATGGAAACAAGCTTATCTGCTTGTCTTCAATCCTTCCTCTCCCATTTATTTCCAAAACATTAGAAATAATTATTTTTTTAAACACTATACTAGATGCCACATGGTTTAATTGAAATTTCTACTTGAGACTTCATAACCCAAACCACAGTCTCCTTTAACCTGCCCTTCCTTTGCTGTTTCTCACACTATTTACAAGCCATCACCAACCACCCAGCAGCTTAAAGCTGAAACTGGAATTCAACTTTCTATTTTCTACCTGAGTATTCAATTATCTGTTTACCTGGTTCTTTCTCCATTACCACCACCAGTCCCTGTACCTGTACCTGGCCTACCGTTATTTACTCACAGCTTCTTCTCCTTCATGAATCATCAACTTATCTGATCTTTCAAAAAAAAAATTTACATGATTATGTCTCTCTTTTGCTTAAAAACTCTCTTGCTCTGAGGATCAACATCAATTAGTCTATTAGACTTGCATGATCTAACTTCTGTTGATTTTTTTCCAGTATCTTTTTGTATCTCTCCCATCACTCTATGCAATCCTAGGTCACCCACTCTATGCTTTATACAGTCCCTCCATAAATATACCCTGCTGCTCTGCACTCAAGACTTCCAAATATGCTGTTCGCTTTGTCTGAAACACACTCCTCACAATGCTCCTATTGTCCAAACTCTCTTCAGTTTTTATCAGCTTAAATATTTTTAAGATATCACACCATAGTATATTCTAAATATGAACATACATACATTCACACATATATGGATATATGTCTATAAACACACACATTTCTCTTCCCAATCTTTTCTCTTTGAAGCAGTTATCACATTCTTTGAGCGCTTACATGTGTGAAGTTAATTCCTATCTCCCCAACTTGAGGAGGCTGCTTTCAGAGACAGCAAATCACCAGCACCTTCAGATGGTGTGACACTGCATAGCATGCATATGTAGTAAACACCCACATTTGTAACTACAGCCTACTCGACAGCCTTCAGGTTTTTGGTTACTAGTTACTGAGAAATAGAACTTTGGAACTCATTCCTTTAGAATACTAATGTCAGTTAGTAACTCAAATGTGGAAAAATGCCTACTTTCTTAGACATCAAAAATCAACAAGAAGAGAATACAAATTTTTCTGACTTAGGGATTCTACTTACCAGCCCTTAATGGCCTAGGAACACCGCCAACAAAAATTGTTTTTCGGGGATCCAAAGGCTGAGACCCATCCATGACGAAATCACTATCACTTAAATTCCAAGGACGGATTTGAACCTATAGAGAAAATTACATTTGGGCTTATTCCTTTTACTGTTTAAAATTTTTAATGCAGTCTTAATTTTTAAAACAGTAATTTAAAAATACTGTTTTACAAACCTGCCTTTATAGGCCACAGTTCACATGGTGTTTACTTACAGGTTTGTCCTTGATAGTAGGGCTGGAAACACACAGGTAGAGCTTTCCATCTTCTTCAATGCAAGCGTCAATGAGTGCCTGAACTGAGCTCTCTTCTTGAAAGAGGAGGAATGCATAGCCTACAACAATCATACAAATGATGCAGCATGTCAAGTTAAGCAGCCTGACCTCAATATAAGTACTGTTTAAAGAGACATAAAGCCCACCAAATAGGTGTGAATCATTCTGTTTCCACAGGAGAGCACAATATCCCATCTCTCTCTCTCTCTCTCTCTCTCTCTCTCTCTCTCTCTCTCACACACACACACACACACACCTCTGTGTATGCATGTGTGTGAGTGAGTGAGTGAGTGAGGTCAGCCAGTCTCAGGAAAGCTGCACCTTCAGGTTGACTATACAGATCTATGAAACATTCCCATTTACAGAAGGAAAGACTGAGGTTAAGTGACTTGTTCACAGCAAGTGGTTGAGCAGTTCACCCTCAGGTCAGCTTCAAGGTATTGTAATACTATCTACCAGTGACACTTTTCTTCATACTAGAGGCCAAAGTCTGCTCCTAGAGGGATACTCTGGTTTCCTAGAACCTTTGAAACAATACCAGGCAAGTTGCCTTATAGAAGTTAGAACGAAACATGTTCTTCTTTAAGAATGGTTTAGAATTTTTCAACCACATCTTAACATGGATGAGCAGGGAAACACCTCTTTCAAGCTGTTTAGAGACTGTTTAGACTGGAAACTTGCTCTTGTCATTGTCAGACTTTGCAAACTGTGTCCTCCTCCCACTCTTCTGTGTGAACACCAAATGTCAACATCCATCAAGAAGCATGTATGTAGTAGGTGGGGTCCACACTTATGTGCTGAGCTTTCTATATGTGGTCATTTCCAGTGACTGACAACAGCCCTGACAAGGTCCTATGGTGGTCTTCAAGTATCACAGTCCAGTCCAGTGAAACAAGTACCTCTCCCCGCAAGTTCATGATCAAGCTGACTGTGAAGTCAAGCTACGCTCAGAACTCAAAGAGCACAGTGCCCTGATGTAGTAAAAAGTGCATCATCTGATGTCTTTGTATAAAAAATACCTGAAGTTGTTACACAAATCTGCACTAAATAAAAAATTCCATAGATAAGACTATGCAAGATTAAAAATATACTGAAATCTTTTATAATTGCTAGGAAAATTATATTCTTGACAACATGAAGAGTAGTTTTCTTTAAGGAGTTAATTTTGATATAAACTAAATTTCAAAGAACTATAATTATCCTACAATAACCTAACTCTAGACCAAGATACTAAAATACCACTTTAAAATGAGTATTTTAGCTGGGCGGTGGCGGTGGCGCACGCCTTTAATCCCAGCACTCGGGAAGCAGAGCCAGGGAGATCTCTGTGAGTTCAAGGCCAGCCTGGGCTACAGAGCAAGATCCAGGACAGGCACCAAAACTACACAGAGGAACCCTGTCTTGAAACCTGCCCCCCCCAAAAGACTATATTTTAAATTTGTGATATTTAATATTAATATTTTATTATAATATAATTTAAAAATACCTTAACCTTCATATTTTAAATTTTTAATAGTTTGCTACTATTAGGCAAGAGACACCTATTACCAAAATTAAAGATTATAATTAAATTATGTCCCTAATCTAGAGAATGCAAATTATTAGAGATTGTAACATTTGTACAAACACACTCCATATAATTTTTGTTAGAATTCAATGAAGTAAGCTAATGATCATCACATAAGGTAAATGCTGCTTGCCACAGAAGAGCTAGGCTCAGGGTCTGAGAGCTCAAGCCTCTGATCCAGTAGCAAGGTAGATTTGCCAAATAGATATCACCTTATCTATGTTTCCCAACCATGGGAAATGCTCAGAGGTGGATAACCCTTGAAAGAACCGAGTTTGGACAACACTGGTCAAGGACTACAATTAAAGATAATTTCATCAAAAATTATGATTTACCAGTGTTATCTTTGTTCAGTTTCAGAAAATAAACACTTCAAAAGTTACAGTAACAACGATGGCAACAATGGCATTGAGGACAACTCCTGTTTCATTGTATACTCTTCAACTGTCTTCCTAGGTCACTGTGCCTTCTTTTTACACAGGCAAATGGAGCATGTGAAAACCTGAACCTGTCTCCACCAAAACTCATTCTGAATTCTTTCTAATTTATATCTGTTGCTTGGTACCCATGGAGAACTGGGTCCATGACTCCCCTCAGACAGCAAAGAATGCTCTAGAGTCCTTACATAATAGCATATAACCCATATACATTGTGCATACTTAGCTTATGTCATCTATTACTTACAATACCTGACAAAATATAAGGTAGACACACAGTTATTGCACTGTTCTTCTTGGGGAACCAGGTAAGAAAAACAACCAGTGAAGCCAAAAAAAAAAAAAAAAAAAAAAAAAAAAAAGCTGCCCCTGCAACATTTTGGCTTGTGTTTTACTAAAATTTGTGTGTTTTACTGAATCTGTCTATGAAAGGAACCTGAAGACATAGTTCAATTCCTGCCTGGAATTCTCTTCAAAACCTTTACCTACCTAGAGTACACAGTAACCTTTGCATTTGATCCCAAACTCGGTGAAGCTTTTCTGAAAGTTAAAGTAATTTTTCTACATTGTAGGATTAACTGTTGTTTATATCATTTGCTGGGTAATTGCCAATCTACGAATTATTGATAGAAAATACATGTATTTCCGTAGTTGGTTATGTTTGTAGAGACCATAGAAATAAACTAAGAGATATATTTTGAACACCCTGTTGCAACTGTGAGTGCTATGGAAAAGACACATACAGTGTAGGGAGCTGGGATGGCCTATAAGGAAGAGAAGTTGACGTCATCAGGTAGATTCCCAAAGTTTTCTGTGAGCAATTAAGTCTTAAACTGACACACACACACACACACACACACACACACACACACACACACACGTCCTGCAGCAGTGTGGACTTGGAGGAGGATGAGAAATAACAGAAGCAGGAGGGAGATGTGAGATCAGGTGGGACGGATGGTTTAGGAACCGGCTGTGCTTTCAGAGACTGCTGTGGCTGTGGCCAGACCTCAGGAACAACAGACAGAACACTGCACTGCAGGAGAGTGGCTGGAGCAATCCAGGTCGGGGATGACGGGAGCTTACAGGTGCCTTATCTGGACTTGTTAATCCTCTCAGCCCGGAGAGTATTTTTCTAGATCTGTTTTAATAATACTAAACTAAAAGTTTTTCAATGTATTCTTTACTCACTATAGACAATTTGTCATTTGTAATTCTGAATGAGGAGTAACATCAGTCCTTCTTTGCCCTTTCTTCCCATTGTAGGGAACATAACCTCCTTTTCCCAGGAAATGTATCCTTGATCACATGACTTGTACAGGAACACAAGCATTGCAGGGACTTATCCTAAAAGTAAGTAATCCAAGCAACTAAATTTCCTCCTCGCATTTCCCTTTATTTTTTTGTTTGTTTGTTTTTTGTTTTCGAGACAGGTTTCTCTGTGTAGCCTTGGCTGTCCTGGATCTCGCTCTGTAGACCAGGCTGGTCTTGAACTCAGAGATCTGCCTCCCAGTGCTGGGATTAAAGGCATGCGCCAGCACTGCCCGCCTGGCTTATTTTAGTTGACTAAAGCAGCAGGTTTCCTTGGAGCAAGCATCCACATGTGGCCGTTGCTGACCTCTCCTCCAAGCCCTGACCGCTTGTCTGTCTGCTCTGGGCCCACTTAGCCCTCCCTCAGCTTCACCTCACTGTGCTCCACTGTCTCTCCTTCGCTCCCTCGTGCCTCCTTCCCTTTCTATGGCTCACGGCTCCTTTCTGTTCTCTGACCGCTGAATACACTCATTTCCACATAAATACAGAGATGCTAAAAATTAGAAATTAAGATCTACATATGAAAGAAACAGATGGCATTTCTCTTTCTTGCTCTGAGTAACCTCACTTAATATATTTTCTACTTTCATACATTTTCCTGAAATTTTGACAATTTCATTTTTCTTTATGGTTGAATTAAAGTCTACCATGTACTTGAATGCCACATTCATTATCTGTTCATCAGGTGAGATGTAGCCAGACTGATTCCACTTCCCACCTTTTAGAAACAGAGCAGCAGTAAACAGGAATGTGCGACCTGTCTGTGAGGTTTATATAGAGCCCTCTGGGTACGTGCCAGGCCGTGCTACAACCGGATCAAATGATAACTCTGTTTTTTATATTTTGAGAATTGTCTGCACTGATTTACTTGGTGGCTGCAGTGGATTTCTGTCACCAACAGTGAGTGAATAAGGGCTCTTCTTTTTCATATCCCCACAAGCATTTGCTTGTTTTCTTGATGACAGTCATTTTTTACTAGGGTGAGATGGAATCTCAGAATCTCAAGTAGTTTTAATTTTATTTCACTTCCTAAGTCCATTTCTGGTTGGGTCATGTGCTGTCTTTGGGTCATGGTCTGTTACTCTGCATTCTCTCTATAGACTAGGTACTAATCCCATGCTGCGGGTATAGTTGTGAAGATTTTGCCCCCATTCTGCAGCTGTGGGCTGTCTCTTCACTCCATTGTTTCCTTCACTGTAGTTTTTTTTCATTTCATTAGGATAGGGGCCTAATTCCTGAGCAACTGGAGTCCCACTGGGAAAGTCCTCATCAATGCTCCGAGCTTCATGATTTTTTTTTGTAGCAAGATTCTTAAAAGTTCTTATTAATAAAATCAAACCCAGAGCCAGGTATTGGGATGAACACTGGAAGGTCAGAGAGACAGAACAAGCCACAGCTAACCTCACCTGGCCAACTTCTCAGCTGATCTTGTTTCCTCAGACTGGCAGCCTCTGTGTCCTCATATCTGAATGGCTCTCAGCTGAACTGTGCTGCTCAAAACCTCAAAGCTTAACCAGCCAAATGTTTAACCAGCCAAATGCTTCTAGTTTCTGGTCCTCACGCCTTATGTACCTTTCTGCTTTCTACCATCACTCCCTAGGATTAAAGGCTGGCTTCCTGGGATTAAAGGCGTGAGTCACCATGCCTGGCTGTTTCCAATGTGGCCTTGAACTCACAGAGATCCCAGATGGATTTCTGCCTCTGGAATGCTAGGATTAAAGGTGTGTGCTATCACAGGGTTTCTCTGTAGTTTTGGCGCCTGTCCTGAATCTCGCTCTGTAGACCAGGCTGGCCTTGAACTCACAGAGATACGCCTGGCTCTGCCTCCCGAGTGCTGGGATTAAAGGCATGTGCTACCACGCCTGGCCCTGGTTTTATTTTTATAAAATGTAAATGAATCACTTCATATGCATCTTGACCTCATAGAACAGAAAATAAGTTTGAATCCATGCTATTTTTGAATAATGCTTTAGGTAGAGAAATATTCAAACATATATTCGTTTAAATTTATAAAATTATTAGAAAATTATGAGGAAAGTGTATCAAATCTTATGACTCCTAAACAGCTTCAAGTAAAAGTGGAGTGGTTCTTAAAATCACTCTGTCTCACTCAACTCAGGCTAATGGTCTCTACAAAGGCTAACTTTTAAAAGGTTTATTTATTTATTTATTTATTTATTTATTTATTTATTTATTTATTTATTATTTGTGTGTATGTGGATGTCAGGGAACAACTTTTTCCCTTCATATGGGATCTAGGGTAGAACTCGGGGCTGTGTGGCTAGAGCCTTTCCTGGACAACCCATCTATCTCCTCAGTCCATAAATCATTAGTATTAAATTAAAGGTTCTCATGGTCAATTCTAAGAGAAAGCCCAAATAAATAATTGATATTATTCCTTTTTCTCTCATACAACCTTGCAAATATTAGTAAAAAGCCTCTTACCTTTTGGTGGAAAATAGGATTTGCTTTCTGCTTTATGGGGCCAATCTACTACCAAAGGTCCAAATCTTCTGAAGCTGGCAGTAATCTCATCTTAGGAAAGTACAGAATGTGCATCACAAATTAGTTCTAATGATTCATTCCAAGAAACCCTGTACTTCTAAGTATTTGGAAGATTTAATGTCTAAAGTGTCAAATACCTTAAGATTAACTCTAATGTAAAAGGAAAATATGTCTTTATAAAAACACAATATAAAATTTAACTATTTTAGTCAAATAAATTCATTTTAAAGCAGCACCCTAGTTAGACTAATGTATTCAATGTGAATTCTAGTATTCTGTAGGTCACCTGAATACTAATGGCTTTGTAGTATACCCAATCACAACTAGCACTAGGCTGAAACATGTCATTTTTATCAAGTAAACTAAAACAGCTATTGATCATGTTAGGATAAGGTCTACTGAAACAAGACTAGCTATATGTCGGTAAAACATACCAATGCTAATAAAAGCCAAGTAATTTCATTGACACTCAAATATTATAAGTTCAATTTCAATGATATACTCTATGTTAAGTTGATGAATATGCAGAATACATTTGTAGATATATGAACCATAATTGAAAAAATTATCCAAATGTAGCAAAATATTCTCTGTAGGCTATTAATGAATGGGTAGATTTCCCATGGCATTATAAACATAGTTTAAATATTTTTTAATCTTTACCTTAAGTTACTTTTCTATATTATTATTTACAAACATTTGCATAGTTCTAATTTCTTATTTTATTTTCAATTTCTATTTCTTTATTGGATTTTTTACTGTGTTTCTGTATCTTTAAGTAAATTGATAAATTTAAAGAAATTTAATCTTTGGTTTTTGCACACTGTAGATGAGAGTCATAGCTGGTTCCATTTATTGCACTGTGTATGTGTGCATGGGAGTGTCATGTGTACGTGCTACAGTCACACAAATATTGTCATGTGTGTTCTGCATTAAACACTAGGATATGAGCTAGAATATGGAGACCTTTATAAAAATGTTCAGTGATGATTTGCATATGATAAAAAACCCTCTAAAACTTAAAAGTACTTGTTCAAATACTTGTTGAAATACTTCCATATTTCAACAGCTCAAAAACTATTTTTTATTGGGTTTTGTTTTTAAGGCAGGATGAACTTACCTTCATCAATATCTGGAGGAAGCCCACCAACAAAAACTTTTCGAGAAAAGCGTTCTATTCGCTCTCCATTTTGATGGGCTGAGTAACATGTGGGTGAGTTTAGAACACCAACTTGATCACTGTGACCATCGTCCAATAAGCTATCGTCTATTGGAAACAGGGAGGATCGGCCTAAAATATAAGGACAAATACAAACTTAATCTCATATCGAAAATGGTCAAACAAAGGCAAGCATACAAATGTCAAATTGAAAGGGTTAGACATTAAGGGGACACTGTCATAAAAATGAATGGAAATGCAGACAGTACAATGCCAGGGTTCAAGAGAGAAGTGACTGCAAGTATGACTTAGAAATAAACAAACATTGGGCTGAGAAGTGGGTCAGGAACAGATGCTTGTCTAGCATAGATGAGACTCTAAGTCCAATCCCCAGCAACAAAAGGAAAAGAAATAGTCACATGACAATACTATAAGCACAAAAGAAACAATAAATCTACTAGCTCATTCCAAATGTTTATAGATAGCAGCAAGAGCCTGATGTATAGGAAACAGGCCTGAATGTGTAACTGTGTGGTGGTAAAATGGAAACAGCATAAGTTAAATAGGTAAGAGGACACCATGAAAGAAACGTAACAGAAAAACTCCAAGAAACTAATTAAGATGCTATAGTAAGCAGCAAGCCATACTTGTCTGTAAGGTCTTGGAAATAATTTATCCCATGTGACAATCATATGACTTTGTAGAGGGGACTTATGCACATGTGGAAGGCACAGAACAGCATCTTAGGATTCTAGTTCCTATGTGAGCCCACTCTTTAGGAAGGATCCCTTTACAGGGCATGATCTTGTTCAATCTTGTCAAGCAATGCTGATGCCCTGTATGCTCACACAAATGATCCAACAATAAATAGTACCCTTGCCCTCACGAAATGTACACAAAGGCAAGGTAAGATCGATACATGTAGGGATGGTATATATCTCTAAGAAAGCCTCAAAATGCTTCAAAGGAAGTAGACTAGAGGAAAGCTGTAGTGTACTGAAGACCATGGTAAGTTCTTGAATCTCCAAGGGTGCTAGGCAACACCTGACTGAAACATGCCAGACAGAATAAAAAAACGCCCTCTGAGGTTAGCAGAATTTACCCTTCTAAGAAGACATTTTATTGCGTGGGTGGGCAAAAACAAAAACAACAAACAAACCAAACATCTAGGTGCAGGGGCCCCAGCAAGAATGAATGTACCTGTGACTGAGGACTGAGGAAGACAAGGGAGCAGCTGAGGGGAGGGGAGGCTCCAACTACAAGAAGGGCAGGACACAAGGATGGGAAATGAAAGAGAAACAAGGGACAGGAGGGAAGCAAAGACAGTCACATGCTGACTGAATATGAACAAGTGAGGGTCAACACCGGTCCAAGGAAAGGACCTGGGTGAAACCGCACATAAAGCTTCAAGTGCTGACTGGGTGCTCAGAAACAAACCCCAGGAGAAGGTAGAAACAGAGTGCGGAAAAGAAAGGGAACGTTCTGTCAAGAAAGAAAAGGATTTGCAACCTCACTGACAAAGACGCCAGAGGGCAACGAGGAGGGCAGCTCCTTGGCAAACACAGAAGGCATGGAACTCCCACCACAGAGAGGACAATAAAGAAGGAGAACCCCAAACAGCACCATGACAGAAATGGCAAAGAAAAGTCAGGAGGGAAGAGGGAAAGGAACAGTTAAACAAAATGAGATAATTTCAAAAAATGAAAACTCTGTTTGAGGGTGTCCTGACATTTGATGGTAGCAATTTTCGAGAAGCTGGGTGGCTGTCACATGTTGTGATATGTTGTATTGTACATGCTTAGTACATGCAATACAGATATCAAATAAAACCTAGTCTTCAGAAATTTATTAGAGAAGGGAGAATGGAACAGTGCAGACAAGCTGTTCTTTGAAGATTAAATCAAGGATACATTTTTTTTAGGACAGAGACAAGAGCACACATATACCTTAATCTAGAAATAAATACTTATATAAAATATGATTAACATGTTACCATCTTGAAATATGTGACCCACGATGATGTGATATAAATAAAGAAAATTAGGAACATGGCATCTAGTGGAGAACTGGATGGGGAAGAAGGGGCGAGCTACATACCTGTGACAATAAGCAAGCCAGTCTAAAATGGAGTCCCCAGGAAGAAAAGCCACATCATGCTAAAGATTCTACAAAGCTGACTGAAGGAGCGTGAAGAGCTGGAATAGCTTCCAGGAACCCCTGAGCTAATACCGTGCGTGCGTGCGTGCGTGCGTGAGTGCGTGCGTGCGTCAGACAGCATCTGAGACCTGCAGCAGGCATCTCTCACTTGGCTCTACCATACCTACTGACATTAAGGAAAACTAGTTTTTTCTGGTCAAGAAGATGGAATCTCTGGTCTGGGTGGAGACTGAACTCCACACTACCCAAAACATAAACAAGTTAATCCAGCTGTGCCACCTGGCTGAGTCCACCCCTCAGAAGGGTGGGTTTACTTCAAGTCACACCACACAAAACAGACTGCTGGAATAACCAGCCTTTTAATGAGATAATCAACCTCTCCTTCCCAGAACCTCTTCCCCTTAGTACCCCTTATAACATGTCATTAAGTTTGGCTGGGTCTGTGCAGCAGACTCAAAGGTGTAACTATTTCATTTTTTAATTCTTTTCCCAATGCTTGCCAGACTCTTAAGTATGCTTTTCTGGTACTCTGGGCTTCCTTACTCTTTCTCTAAAGCTTCTGTCCCCATGAAGTGCTTGTCCCCTTAGTGTTGCCTTAACTAAAGGTCCTGGCTATTTTCCTTCTTTCCACTCCTCTCCCTCTGGGCAGCTGCTGAGATTGTAGCTTGCCTTCCCTGAGGGCTTTCTTTTAAATTGTAATGAAATTGACTTCTTTGAATAAACTTTGTTTTTGCTTGACTTTCAAAAATTTTTTTTGCCTTTAAATTCTTTAATCTTAAAAACAAAAACAAAAAAACACCTCATTCCTGTACCCCTACAAGGTACCATGGCCTCATTATTCCCACTACTTTATTTGACTTTCTTTAGTTCTGTGACTATGAAAGCCATATAAAGTCTTCCACACTGGAACATATCAGTTGAGGCAATCTGAACTAGTGTTCCTGCACTGTGGCCATTCCCATTTGGTTCCCAAATGAACTCTCTCTTCTTCCTTTTGAGGTGAAAACTGTGTTTGTTGCAGATACTCACTAGATATATGTTGGATATAAGCATATAAAAATTATAGGCCATAACAACAGGAAGAAAGAGCCTACAGGAAACAGGAACTACCCAAAGATGAGTTCAATTGAAATAAGATGTTCTGAAAGAGACCCATGGTGAGTAACAATTTAAATTTCTAAATTTCTGTTATCAGAAATAAGGGCCAGTGAGAAATAAATGTCTATATTTTGTGATCAATGGAAAAAATTCAACATGAAATTATAGGTCAAAAATTCTTTCTCTGAAACACTTGGGACAGTAATGTTTCTTACTTTGCTATTTCTTAGAATTTGAATTTTCAGATTAAAGGTACTCAACTTGCCTGTTCCCTCCTTCCCTCCCTTCATCCTTCCTTCTTTTTTTCCCTCAATAAAATGACCACCAACAATATCCACTAAAATTAATAATAAATTGTGAATTAATTGCTCAACTCATCTTACTTTAATTGAATAATTATACATTTTAAGAAGAGTAATATGAGTAGGGAAACAACTGCCTAGATTTTAGGGAAATTAAAATGACTAATCCAAATGCTGGACTGAATTTAGACATGCTAATATTTTGTAAACAGTATCATTTTGAAGTATTTTTTATGCAAAATTAGCAGGTCATAAATACAATAAACAAAACTCTAAAAGACTTCTATCTCGGGGGAAAAAAACACAGATCACAAATATTTAGAATCTAAACAAGAATAAGAGATGACCTAAAGAGACTTAAGATTTTTCTGAACTGTAATGTGGTACATATACTTAAATGATAAATGCACTGCAACAATACTAACTGTCAATCGGTAACTGAGTACTGTATGTACATATTGTATAATCCATTAACTAAAGTTCAGCTGAACAAAGGATGCAACACAATGGCTAAAAATACTTCACATATTAGCCATACACATAAGAATCTTCATTTCTAGAAAACAATGATTGCTTTCTTTCAAAATGTCATAAAAACAATGAATTGTAAAACTCACTTGAAAGAGTAACAGAACATATAGATCACTGATTTAAAAATATAAGTAAATGAAAAGAAAATCCAAGTTTATCTTATTAGGAAAATGCAAGCTGGATGCACAATGGTGCTGGTATTAATGTTGAGGGCTGTTTTCCCCCAGCCCCATCTCATCCACCTGTGTGGACAGCATGTGTGTAGCACATATGCACACATGTCATGGAAGCTGATGTTGATGCTTTGATTTTGTTGTACTTGATTTTTCAGATTTTGAATTTATTCTAGAATGTAAGAATAGACATTTCTCAACATATCAATGAGGGGATTTGGAAGAGAAAAATGTTTGTACAAATCAATCGATTTATAGATTGATTCTAAACATGATTTGATTTATATATATTGTCTCCATGATTTTATTTATAGAATGTTGTGAAATTTTAAAAAACACAGAAATTTAAAATTAATGGGAATCTGAATATTCTTTCTATCTTCTAGAATGGAAGCAGTAAATACCCTCCATTGTGATGTAAATTTTTTCAAAAAATTATCAAGACAGTAGAGGAAGGTTTAAGATTGATTTACCTTAAGTACATCAATTGAACAATCAGTCACTTACCTGGTATGTTTCTCCAAAGAAGGAAAAAACATCCACTAACTTAATGTACAATGGTTATTTGGAGATATTTTGCCGCAATAATAGTTTGCCTCTTTTCTGACAGGAGATGAAGAGCTGAAGAAATCAACTCTAAGCTAGCAGTTTACATCTTTAAAAACTTGATCACTAGGTGTATTTGCCTTAAAATGAAGTTGATTGGAACTTTGTTTTCTTTAAAGATTGTTGTGGCAGAGTACAGCTTGTAGAATAGACTCTTTGGGGCTGTAATTAAGTTTTACAAGCAGTACACTCTGCTACAACTACTCAGCTCTGCTATCATGTAGCTCCAGGGTGACCAAAGTAGAAAACTAACAAACAAACACAGTAGATAATGCCAGTGCTGTTACCAAATCTAAAAGCTGTTCAAGCACAGGAGGCTGTGCCCTGAGCCATGGCCAGCTATCCTTCTATGTATCTACTATAGGGATGCTTTGCATGCTTCAGAGGCTCTTGCCTCTTTGGTAACTATTATAATTACTTATCAACAGTCTCGCTTATGCAGAAGGCCTAGCCCAGTTCCATGGAGGCTCCACAGGTGTTGGTCTAAAGTTCATGAGTTCCCACTAATTTTGTTTGGTTGTCCTTGTGGGTTTCCCCATCATGATCTTGATGCCCCTTGCTCATAGAATCGCTCTTCTCTCTCTGACTGGACTCCTGGAGCTCTGGCTGGTGTTTGGCTATGGATCTCTGCATCTACTTCTATCAATTACTGGAGAAAGGCTCTATGATGACAGTTAGGGTATTCACTGATCTGATTACTGGGGTAAGCCAGTTCAGGTACTCTCTCCACTACTGCTAGTAGTCTAAGCTGTGGTCATCCTTGTGGATTCCTGGGAACTTTCCTAGCACCCAGTTTCTCCCTATCCTCATAATGCCTCCCTCTATCATGGTATCTCTTTCATTGTTCTCCCACTCCATCCTCGTTCCAGCTTGACCATCTTCTTCCCTGATGTTCTCTTCCCCCATCCCATACCCTCCATTGCCCACCCCTCATCCCCAGTTTACTCATGGAGATCTCATCTATTTCCCCTTCCCAGGGTGATCCACACATCCCTCTTTGGGTCCCCCTTGTTAGCTAGCTTCTCTGGAGCTATGGATTGTAGTCTGGTTATCCTTTGTTTTACTTCTAGGATTCGCTTGTGGGGGAGTACATACCATGTTTGTCTTTCTCAGTCTGGGTTACCTCACTCAAGATGATATTTTCTAGTTCCACCCATTTGTCTGCAAATTGCATGATGTCATCGTGTTTTACTGCTGAGTAGTACTCCATCGTGTATATGTATCACATTTTCTTAATCCATTCTTCAGTTGAGGGGCATCTAGGTTGTTTCCAGGTTCTGGCTATTCTGAATAATGTTGCTATGAACATAGCTGAACATGTGTCCTTGTGGTATGATTGAGCATTCATTCCTTGGGTATATGCTCAAGAGTGGTATAGCTAGGTCTTGAGGAAGACTGATTTTCTGAGAAACTGCCATACTGATTTCCAAAGTGGCTGTACAAGTTTGTACTCTTAACAGTGGAGGAGTGTTCCCCTTGCTCTCAATCCTCTCCAACATAAGCTGTTATCAGTGTTTTTGATCTTAGCCATTCTGACAGGTGTAAGATGGTATCTTGGAGTCATTTTGATTTGAATTTCCCTGATGAGTAAGGATGTTGAGCAATTCCTTAAATGTCTTTTGGCCATTTGGGATTCCTCTGTTAAGAATTCTCTGTTGAGCTCTATAGCCCATTTTTTAATTGGATTGTTCATTATTTTATGTCTAGTTTCTTGGATTCTTTATATATTTTGGAGATCTTGTGTAGCTTGATTTGCTTAAGGGGTTGCCTGGCAGTAGGATCAAGATCCATCCCTGCATGAGCTGGCTTTTTGGAGTCCACCACTTATTGTGGGACACCTTGCACAGCCTTGAGGCATATGGGGAAGGGCTTGGACCTGCCTTTACTGAATGCACCAGGCTCTGCTGACTCCCCATGGGAGGCCTTACCTTCTTGTAGGAGGACATGGGGGGTAGGTTGGAGGGGGAGGATGGAGGGACAGGAGGAGGGAAGAGGGGGAATCTGTGGCTACTATGTAAATAAAATAAGTTCTTTATTTTTATAATCCAAACTACCCTATTTTTTATTTTCTTTCTGCAAAACAATAGCTGTCTATTCCTCTATTAGAAGGGACTGCCCTGACTCTTTGGCTGGCTTCCAGGAACCTATTCTTTTTTTTTTCTTCTTATTTCTTATTAAGATATTTTCTATTGATTTTATATACCAACCACAGATTCCCCTGTCCTCCCTCCTCCCGCCCCCCAGCTTTTCCCCCAACCCACCCCCTATTCCCACCTCCTCCAAGGCAAGGTCTCCCATGGAGAGTCAGCAGAGCCTGGTACATTCAGTTGAGGTAGGTCCAAGCTCCTCCTCCCTGCACCAAGGCTGTGCAAAGTGTCTCACTATAGGCACTAGGCTCCAAAAAGCTGGCTCATGCATTAGGGATGGGTCCAGGAACCTATTCTTATACTGGATTGTACTGCCCAGCCTTAATATGCCTTGGTATGCCATGCTTTGTTGACACCCATGGGAGGCCTGCCCCTTTCTGAACAGAAACAGAGGAGGACTGGATTTGGGGGAGCTAAGGGGGAGGTAGGGGAGGAAATAGGAGAGAAGGGAGGGGAAACTGTGGTCAGGATGTAAAATAAATGAA
Organism: Peromyscus leucopus; assembly: GCF_004664715.2. Classification (NCBI taxonomy): domain Eukaryota; kingdom Metazoa; phylum Chordata; class Mammalia; order Rodentia; family Cricetidae; genus Peromyscus; species Peromyscus leucopus. The sequence continues at coordinate 31,889,130 of NC_051071.1, read as the reverse complement.
TAAATTTAATTAATAATAATAAAAAGGAGGGACTGTGACATAGAAAATTCTGAGTAACAGAATTTATAGTCCTACACACATCTCAGCACAATCCTGACCCTAGTCTCAGAAAGGGATGGCAGAAACACTGAGCAAAACAGCAACTACAAAAGAAAGCAGTTTTCCTGATGTCAAGGAGCTTCGACATGCTCTTTCCTAGTGCGGCAGAGCTTCCCATGGCCCCAGACTCTGACATTCAGAAAAAGGAATCTTGGTTTTGCTCAATTACTTCTGGTATAATTATACTTTGAACATCTCTAAAGTTTATGTCATAAATCAATATCTAGAGCCAGCTAGATTTAAAGTTCTTATTGACATTATTAAGGAACTGGAAATATATCAAGGAGATTCTGGCAGTAATTTAGTTTAACTATAGTCAAGTGGGAAGTGCTGCTCTATGCTGCACTGAAAGGTCAATTAAAGGTGGAAAGGAAGAAACCAGTTCTTTCTAAAATCAACTGGCTACTGGGAGCCAGACTGCCTTCTGACATTTGATGCTGCCCCACCCCCACTGCACTGGTGCCAGCCAGGACTTGGTTTTGGCCAATTGTGCCAACTCATTTTGACACATCCCTCACAAACAGAGAAGCTTTATTTACTCTAACAAAAAAGAAAGACCAAAACGAACACACACCATTTCACTAGCCCATCAAACCCACAAGTTCATAATAGGAGATTCCTGGCTGGCTAGGTTTGGAGACTGGTACTGTATCAGCATGAGGGGCAAATGAAGAGGAAATAGAAAGATAGCCAGACAAGCATCCCTACTCCTTTCTGAACTGTTCTTCTGCTATACAAGTTTTTCTTGTAAAATATTTCTCTTACTTACCAAGCTAAGGTATTGCCAAATTCAAATAAAATCTCATAGCAGCTACATTTCAAGACTCAACCTTCCTCATCTAACCATGCAAACCGGAACTGTAGCAGCAGATTCATGCAGCCCCTAGAGGATAACTATAATTTCATGACAGCCACACTGTTACAACTTGGGGAAACGGCTGCAGCTCCCCGTCTACTGAAGCAGCTGGGTGGAGGAGCTGCCAGCTCAGGACAGGGAAAGGATGCGGATTGAGCCTTACACCTGCATGCCTAGGTGGCTCTGAAATGGAGCACCTCTCTTACAGCTCCCAAGGGAAGACACAGCTAGGCAGGTAACAAGTCTCTATCTGAGCATCAAGGAATTAAATGTCTATTTCCCTGCTTGTGTCACAGTCTGTAGTTACTGAGCTGAGCTCTAACAAGAAAATCACTGACTCTGCTACCTTGCTCTTAAAAATTTAGCATATTATATTTATACCAGAGTATGCTCGATCGACTTAACGCATGTTACTAGAGATAAAAGGTTTCTGACATGAAAGGGATTCTGAACTGCTCTATCATTTTAAAATTACAAAAAAAAAAATCACAGATTGGTAAACAGTTATTTTCAAGAGAATCAAAGTTCCCCACTTGACTGCGAAGTGAATTAGATCACAGATCTGAAAATAGATATGAACACTGTAACCTTCCCACTCCCTTCTCAGCTCACTAATAACAGCCTTTAGAAAGTAACTCAGCCTCACTCTCTTCCAGTTTTTTTTTTCTTTTCTTTTCTTTTTTTTTTTTTTTTTTTTTTTAAGAAAAGTGAAGGAGCTAATGATTCAATCAAGTATTTGGAGAGTCAAGACTCCAGCAATGAAGTCAAGTTGAAATATGGAATTAGAACTACTGCTTAAGAGCATAAAGTACTAATGTTGCTTATCAGTGGTGGTAACTGGTTTTGCTTGTGTGCTTTTGGGGAACGCGCTCATCAGCAGATGAAGACACTGTCACACACATATAAAATATAACCAAGGGCACAGCTATTACTGTCTATCTTCATTGGCTTCAGGGAAATTCTAGAGATGAGAGCAACCACTTTTTATTCAGTGTGCAGAACTGTATAGAAACAGGTACTGCCCACTGCTCTACTCATGTAATTTTGCTTCTTCTCATGCTGGCTTCTCCCACTTTCGATTTCTGCACATGGCAAAGGGAGGGGCAAGGTTTCAGCCATTGAAGGTGTTCTTGTGTTCTGAGGGAGTTCAGTAGTAGCCCCATGCCACAAAGCCTTGTCCCTTGGTCCCAATAAAAGTGCTCAAGGACAGTAGTGTGCAGGCTAGACAAACGGGCTGACAGGATCACAGCTTCACAGAAACATTAGCTACATGGTTTCTGTCAATGATGATAGTAATCTACTTACACAGGTGTCACTTCCAACTGAGTCCAACGAAAATCACAATCATCGATAAGACAATTGGTTATAGAGCAGAAAATCACATCATATGTCACTTTGGTTAATATTAAAAAACTTATTTCTTAAGTAGATAAAAACAGCCTTATTTTAGAAGATACAAATATAATTTTTAATAAGAGTTAAAAATTTGGACAGTTTAAGGACAAATTTTATTTACTAACCATTAGTATGAAAATACACCCTTGTAGATTAAGAGTTAGAATTTGAAAAGTTGGTAAGTGTTCACATCAATGTGTAATTCCTCTATGAGCTTTCAGACATTGCATAAAGAATTCTGAAATCAGTAATTATGACATAATCAATACAGCCCAATTAGAAACAGATGAACTATAGCAAACAGAAAGGAATTACCTCGTCTTCGCCCATAACTCCTTGCTGCATGTAAACAAAGGACAAATTGTAAAATGTTAGAACTAAAAATAAGCCCACACATACAAATATCCGTGATATGAAAAGTTATGTGGGCATTTAGAAACCATATTTTAAGACATATGATAATGTCAACACTTATAATTTGCACATTTTATCATTTACAAAGTACTTATACATACAGATATATATGTGATATATGTCAGATATATTCTTTTACAAATATTTCATACACATGCAATCTGAGTCATCCAAAGCTGTAAAATTTATTCTAATTCACATTTAAAACTCACAAGTAGTTGTTTCCCCTAATCATGATAAAAAGATGTAACAATTTACAGTTAAATAGCTCCCTAAATAGCTTTCTCAATGAAGGAAACTATCCTGAATTAAATTCCCATTTTTCTTAGTTTGAGAAGAAGTTGTATGGTATATATTGTCCTCCACCTATGTAGACTCCACCTCCATGGCACCACTCCCTGATGAAGGTAGTACCAGAAGATGCAGACTGTTAAGAATCAATTACTGAGATCTGAATCTAAGTCCTGTAATCAAAGCTGAGTTCAAAGCCGCTTAGGGAAACAGTAAGAGACTATGGCAAATGACAGAAACGACGCTTTCTAGTCTTCTGACGTGTTTTATAAGAGCTACTGACTATGTGTCTGCCTCTGGGTAAACGGAATTCTAGTCCATTAAAATTACTACCCTCATGGAATGATAAATGCTAGCAATATAAAGTAGAAAGGAACTAGTAGTTTACATTAATCCCATGGACAGTGTATGAATATGATTTCTCTTTCGTAAGAAGTTACCAGTGTCGAGAAAATCTTTCGCTTCAATTAGTGCACACAATGAGTGTTTTACTCGATAAGTTATATGTAGCAAACAATAAACAAAATAAAATGAATGCTATAAGACTGAGGTCTTAATTCATGTTTATAGATTGAGTAAGCAAGAAAAATTCAATGCTGAAAATCTCAATTCACAATTTGTATTAGAACTTGCCAGAAATATCATCTCTCTAAAGTATAAAACATAAAGGTCAAAAGATGTATTTCATATACTAAGTATGTACTGTGTTATGTAAGGTTTAAAAAATATACCTTGAACTTTATAGTAAGGTTTCACTATAAAGAAATGCTACTATATGCCAATAAGGCACTAATTTTCCTAAAATAATGAGTAGGGAAGGCAAACATGTCAGATCTACTCATTGCTACTTCCAAGAACTAAGTCAATAAGCATAAGGCTTCTATCATCCCTTTAAGCAAGCTAATTAGCTTTATCTCTGTCATTATGGTATATACTCAGTCTGTTCTTGAGCAAAAATGGACTTGAAGTCTACAGATTTGCTTCACATCTTACTTAACATATGTGTTAGTTTAGGGTGAGGGTAAAAGTAGACAACAGTTGTAGAATTTTATCGTCAAATTTTAAGATGTAAAAGGGTTTTTAAAATAGTTTCATTCTAATGGGAAACTAACTGTAGAAAATCAGGTTGATAAACATAATTTAAACAGAGCTATTAAGTGAAGGAGAATGAAATTCCTTAGTTTTTAACAGTTAAACCTTCAAGTGGTCAACAGGCCCCAAACATTGCATAGCAATGTCTCAGGAGTTGAGCCTTCAGCTTTTCCTAGGAGTGAGCTAATAAAATTAATCAAGTTAAGTTTACTTTGGACAATTTCAACAGTGGTTCAGAGATCAAAGATTCATAAAACAAATGAAATTATTTTCAACACGTTTGAAATCAAATTATAAATTGTGATGAAGTTGAATGTGGCAAATAATTCTCAATCTAGTAAGGTAACACCAATCCTATATGATATTCTTAACTTTTACACTCTTAGACAGGGCTACTCAATACTAAAATAGTGAAAACATAAATATTTATAGTATCTTAAGTCTCATGCCATTCCTAGGTTTGAGCATAATCATTTAGAAAATCTTCCCAATTATCTCACACCAGAGGAATTTCAGAATCCAGTAAAAAAACACTCTACTAATTTTCTACTAAGATTCAAAGTCTCTACACCACTAAAACCAGAAGTGTGGTCAGTGTGGTACTCAATGGGTAAAAGGCACTTGCCATGCAAGCCAGAAGGCCTGAGTTCAATCCCAGGAACCCCACCTGGAAGCAGGGAACACCTCCTGTTACTCATCCTCTGACTTCCACAGGGACAATAAATATGTCCTACACACAGCTTCCACATCTTGACACTTGCATACATCGTGGGGGGAGATGAAAAAGCAAAACAGAATTGACTGCAAATGAAGCTAAACTATGCAAAACACCTTCTACTCTATCATGGAAATCACCATGTTGCTACCACTGTACTAAAACACGTGTAACACATTTCTAGACACGTTTCTATGTGGAGTTCTGGGGTCTGTTTCAGTGTAACTGCAGCAGAATGGTCAAGAACCTCTACCAAAAAAACAAGACAGTCAATGTGAGTATTACATTTTTAAAAAGCGTTCTTTGAACAGGCTGAACCTCCAAATAAGAATGATTTGAAGTGGGAAATGTATTGATTTTATATTGCTGATACTCTTTATTATAAAGGAGCTCTGAAGTACTTTGAAGTCTTCTTTCTATACAAATGACTGTAAAATTCAGGGCAGAATTACCAATGATCTTATTTAGGTTTTAGCACCAATGACAATAAGGAAACTAGAATTTTTATACTCTGTTTAGGTACTTTGTGTTCTTAAGTACTGGTCCTCTCAGCTCTAGAGCTAAATCACTTAAGCTAAAAGGTAGCATAGGAAAAAAATACAAAATCAGCTAGAAATATAGGTTCACAAGGCAAAACTAAAAAGAAAAATACCTATGGTCCAAATAACAGTCCTTTTCAAATTCCCACCTCTCCATCCACTCCCTTCACTCTCCCTGGTTTCCTAACTTCATAAATTGATACAGTTGATTTGGAGCATCCGTCTTTAGAAGTATTGAATCAACAACAGTCTTGCTGTCTTGAGACAGGGTCTCTTTTAGCCCAAGTTGGCCTCAAACTCACTATGTAGTTGAGGATTATCATACATTCTTGGTCCTTCTGCCTGTCTACCAAGTGCTAGGATGACAGGTGTGTACCACCATGCTAGCCTTGGGTACATTTCCTTAATTAAAAGATCTCTAGAATTCATTTCACTCCAAAAATAAAACAAGCTCTTGATCATGTAAGTGGTTGTATATATGGATAATAAATGCCAATTTAAAGTCCAAACTAGCTTGCTAATACCTTTTCCCTCACCTTTGCTCTGTTGTGAAAGGAAACTAATATTTTCTTTGGGTTATTTTCTTTGGGAAAAGTAGGGAAAATGCAATTCAATCCAAATAGAGACAAATACTTGACATACATAACCTTATATTCTTTACTACTGCAGAAAACACACAGATTTCTGGCACTGACTTTATGTTTTCCTCCTGATACTATATGTGTTAGGTTTATACACTCAGAAAATGTAAACAAACTATCATTCTAAATATTTAAAACTGGGTTTTTGAACAGTTCATATCTGCATATAATGTGACTTTCTTAAAAAGCCAATGAACACTAAACATGGGCACACAACAGAGACTTAACAATAACAGCAACTTACAGTAACAGCAGTCGCTACATCAAGTCCACTTGATTCCAAACTTATCTGAGGAACACAGTCTATTCAGAAACAGGAGCCTCTCTGTGGTTTTGTATGTGTGTGTGTGTGCATGTGTGTGTGTGTGTGTGTGTGTGTGTGTGTGTGTGTGTGTGTGTTCTTTTGAGGCAAGGTCTCACTACTCGTCCCTGGCTAGATGGAAGTTGCTATGTAGAACAGGCTGGTCTCAAAGACAGATCTGCTACTCTCTGCCTCCTGAGTGCCATAATTAATGGCACCTTATATGGCATTTTATGTTATAAAATTTTAGTCTATACAACTCCATGAGCTATGTGGGTGTGGATGTGGTACTGTACCTCACGTTAAGGGGCATCTGAGTAGCAGAGGCTCAGAGTCATGAGTTCAGCAGAGGCTCTCCCTAATGCTTTGCTGTGTCATCATCATCCTGGTTGACCTCCTACCCTCAGATTTATTTAAACCTTTTTGGTTTTTCAATACAGGGTTTCTCTGTGTAGCTTTGCGCCTTTCCTGGATCTCGCTCTGTACACCAGGCTGGCCTCGAACTCCTGCTCTGCCTCCCGAGTGCTAGGATTAAAGGAGTGAGCCACCACTGCCACCCGGCTTAAACCTTTATCTGAAAGTTTTAACTACAACTACTAAGGAGTAATTATAAGGTCTTTCTAATGTTAGTATATCTTATTGGCATTATATTACTATTATTTATATTATACTATGTTTAATTAAAGCCATTCTGATTTCACTGTATCAGCCTGATATCACTGTAATCATTGATTTCTGTCAGCTATATGTATTTTCTCAAGAAGGCTCTTAACTACAACAGTCATAAATTTGTTTAATTATAATATATATATATATATAAAATTTGTGCACCACTGAAATTTATCCTGTGTACTCCATGGAAGAAGGATTCTGTACTGCAGAAAACAAGGGACCCAAACTTTTCCATTACATAAAGTTTCTAATGTAGTATCTTCCTATTGTTTTCCTGCAATAACAAAACCAGCTTTCTGCTCATCATACACAACATCCTTTGCAATAGCTGAAAACATCATTCATGTAGTCTCTTTCTCTTATGCTGTCTGAAGTAATCGCCCAGCTCCTTGTCTGTTCGGAGGACCAGGCTTTCAGGCCTGATGATCTTTTGCACTGATTTCCATCATTCACTCTCCCCAGATAATATTTACTCACAGAAGCTGTTCTAAATACGTGCATGAACTCACTCACTCCTCTCAATAGTCGCCTGCGGCAAGCAGTGTGCTCTGGTTTAGATATTAAGAAATGAAGTCAGGGTCAAGTAAGGTATGCCATTCCAGGTTGTAAAGAAAGGCAAGCTAGCCTTAGAGTCTGTGATGCCACCCACACACCTCCACAAAACATGATGATGCATAATATACTACTAAACACTTTTCTTTAAAGTGAACAGTATTAGCTATGCTTACAATAATAATAAGTAATGGTGAAGCAACATACTTAACCAACTTCCCTACTGTGAGTTCAATCTATGACATAAGATGCTGCACTTCAGTCAGTAATATTTAATAACTACTTAATATTGGAAGAGACTTGTCTAGCATCACTTAATTCCCTGATTTCCAGAGAACACAACATGCTAAGAATATAGCTAAACTGTATTTGTTAAAGAAAAATTTCCCCTTACCAAGCAAGTGCTGTTATCTGCCTTTATTCACACTTTAAGACTTCCTCACCCCATGGATGTACTCAGTGAAGTGAATCCTGTTTCACCTCTTAACTGTTTGTCCCCAGGGAATAAAAAAGGACATGCTTCTCTTTGGAGCAAATCTCTTGTCCTGACCTGAACACATTTTGATGTCCTAGAGTCATTACCTTCTTTTTCCTTCTCCCTTGCTAAAAATGTTCAAAATTCCCAGGTTGCCTTTCTTCATTGAGTAAGCACTATCACCTCAAATGCAGACAATTACAATTACGAGTGCTCATATTTAAAAACTAATAAAATAAATATATTTTCTACTAGACGTAACCTGCCTGAAATAAAACATTCTCATATCTTCTTTATGAAGAAGCATAATCCATTCAGTATTTATAGAACTTTAGACAATTTACAAAAGCAACCGATGAATAGACTAGTATAACAACAACAACATAAGCTACCAAACCATTGTGCCTTTCCAAGCTCCTTGCTATCTATCATAATCATTCTATCACAGTCCCAGTGCTTAGACTAGGTTAGATTAGGCTGCTACATGTTTGGCCACTCAGTGCATTATACCAGACCGTGATCAATCCATCATCTCCCCTATCCTTCTGCTTCAAGATTTTCTCTCATTCCAGAATCCTGTCTCCCCTGACACTCCTCAGGTGACAAGCTTCCTTTCTACGCCTCTGTCTTTGTAGTCATCGTCCACATAGCCTCACTTCACAGTGACCTCCCTTTCAGATCTGCTTATACAGCTTCATTACATCCTATTTCAATAAAGCTTTACATGAAAAGAGCCAAGCCAACATAACGAAGTGATTTTAAGCATGTATTATTTATAGGTCTCCCTCTTCTTTGCCTCTCCTTGCCTCTAATTCAAAATTACTCCTGAAAAAAGGACTTTCCCTCTCATCTCCACTCCCATGATTATGTCTATACTACATCCTGTGACTATAAATATATTTATATTTGTCCAATGTCAAGAAAAATCACAGTTTAATCGAAGTTTTTCTTTTCTGGCTGGTGAACTTCTATTTGGAAAGTTAGAATAAGTTAAATCAGTGTGATTACTATATTAATAAACTCACCAGTATATTCCATAAAATAAGCACAAATGCTTATACTGAGTACTAGGGTCTATGTACTTTGCAAACTTTATCTTATTCAATTCTTAAAAGCTGTGAGTCTTTATCTCCAGTTTATAGAATGGGAAACAGAAAACTAAGAACAATGTTTTTGGCCTTAGGTAACAGCTTGAAATAGAACCCCAACACTCAAACAAGGATTGCTCCTGAGGTTGAGGTGTTTGAATTATATTGTCACAAATGCACTTCTCAATGACTATTTTTTTCAGGGACAAAACATACAGATTCCTAGTTCCTGCAGCTTCACTTCGTGTTTTTAAAAGATGAGCCTTCACTCTGCTGCCTGGGATGATTTGTAACTGATGGGTCAAGAGATGTTCATTCATTCCAGCATCCTGAAGAGCGGGGCTACAGGTGAGTACAGCCATGCCTGGACATTGCTCCACTTTTACAAGATGACTAAACTGTCTATATGGGGGAAGGTTCAGGGGAATACATATTTAATCTCTTCATTTGTATGAATCAAATGAAAACATAACATTTGGTAAAACTTACCATTTAACATCAATAGATTGTCAGTTCCTGGATGTGGATAGCTCAAACGACCTGATAGAAAAAACAGAAAAAGAAGAATTTAAAGATTATGATGCTATTTGAGAAAAAAAATGAGGTTAAGTGGGATAAGAAGAAAATATTAAGCACTGTACAGTTTTTAAAACTAAAAAATTTATCTTTAACTCAAAGTATATTAACTAGGAAACCTGAAAACAAAATGAGAAAGTTCATCTTAGTTCCCATGCCATAAGATCACAATGTGACTTGAGAGCAAATGGAACTATGTTTATTTCTATCTGAACTGTAAAAGCAGCATGGGTGCGTTGCTTCTGAAAATATAACAAAAGAGTTTAAAATGTACTCAGTTTGAATTTTTCTCTAGATTTTTTGTTGTAAAAAAATAAAACTTCAAGGAAATGGATTTAATTTCAAAATCAAGAATAACTAAAATTTTTAAATGTAAAATGAGAACAAATCTTTTAATTTTCATTTAATTCAATGTGGTTTTATACTGTCATGTTTAAATAATGAAATTCAAAGAAGACATCCTAGGCTATTATTAAAAATATTATAAGCATACCTCATTTAGAGTTTAAAAATTATTTATGAAAAAAGTGAAAATACTAAGGCTTGTGAGAACAATAACATTGTCTACTTGAAGTCACTCTTGAAGACTTTGTATTTATAAAATTTGGAGACAGCAGTTTATACATGCCACAAAGACGGTATGTAGAAAACACGCCATAGCTCGGCTAGCATTTGCACAACGGAATATTTGTTTGGCTACTGCCAACAGCAACAATGACCATTATTACAGCTCATTAAAATACAGGAATGTATTGTGATGTCTGACTCCCTGATACTTTATTTTTAAGGATACATTCAAACTTAATACTAGGATTGTATTCTAGTCACCTTTGGCATAGCTTCTCTTTAAAAGGACAATAATCCTACATGAAATTCACTGTCATCAGAAGAATGAGCACACATCTGCACAGATTAATGATGTAGAGATTCACATATGAACATGTATAATATGATCTCTGGCACATTTTGATTTCTGATTCACTATATTAAGAAAAGTAAGCAACCGTCTCTTAAAAAGACAACTTATCGGCCGGGCGGTGGTGGCACACGCCTTTAATCCTAGCACTCGGGAGGCAGAGCCAGGCGGATCTCTGTGAGTTCGAGGCCAGCCTGGGCTACCAAGTGAGTCCCAGGAAAGGCACAAAGCTACACAGAGAAACCCTGTGTCGAAAAACCAAAAAAAAAAAAAAAAAAAGACAACTTATCACCTCTTTTTACTCCCAAGTTTCATGAATTAACTAAATCAGTTGTTAAATAGAGCTTCCAAAGTCCAGAAACATACAGTTATATCTACCGTTCTGAGGAGTGAGAATCAAGAAAATAAACAGAGAAGGTATGAAATAGAAAGACCGAGGAAATACAGCTTTTAAAACTGCATTTTAGTAATGTGTCACAAAACTTTAAAGAAGTCACAGTTTATTTTGGAAATTAGGACTTTCCTAACATTTTGTTGCAGCTGACCAAATTTATAGAATAATTTAAAGCCATCAAAATTGCTGATTTTCAGACATGATATTTAAAATAGTAAGTTTCTTCAAGTGGCAACCTATATTGCTGTTGAGTACAATAGTTCTTCTGTCCTGATAGAATGTAGCGCACAGAAGGTAGAAACAAAAATAAGACAAGCCTTCCCCATGGTGTAGTCAGAGACACAAACACAAAACTTCAGTAACATCTGTCCAGTGCTATAAGAATTATGTATGTAGAGTATCTCACAAAACACAAGGAGTACTTAGCTAAACCCAGGAATGCAGGCCTACATGCTAGGATGTTACAGTAAGCAGTAAGCAGAGCCTTTGTCCTGAGGTCTTATTCCACCTTAAAGACAGGTAACTTTACGCAACACAAATTTATTCTCTAGGAGGTTCACTATTCCCTTGGACTGCAAAACAGTCTTTTACATCTTGGCACTTGAATGGACTTTAAAAGGCAACAGAAGAAAACCTATTTGTGAATGAGTACATACTTGAAGATATGTTCTAAAATATTACAGCCATCACAAAAAATAAATGTAATAAAACAATCCATGATTAAATGAGCAAATTTAGAGTCAAATTATCCAATCACTTATCCTCTACTATAGTGAAAATGTTAATATAAATTAGTAAGTTAACTTTCACAGTTAATATATTTTACTTATATCAAAACTACTTTCACTAAGAACCTGCCAATTGAAGGTAATGATGACCAACATCTGTGGGTTTATTATATGCAAAGGGCTTTTATAGGTTCTCAACTGCCAGGTATTTGCTCCTACTAACAATCCCTTGAATTTCATACCATTTTCTTTCCAGTTGAATGTGAAGGTACTTTATCACTTGCCTGAGGTCTCATCATTGGTAGGAATGACTGGCAGGACGGGAACGTGACTGGCTTGATTCTCTTATATACTTACTGCCTTGATACTGACTTCCTACTGATAACAAGATACAGGAAAAGGAATGCACAGAGGATTGTAGAACATTTCAATGTCAAAAGAGAAGAATGTGTAAAAGAAGATGCTGCTATAGAACTAATTCCTTACTATAAGTCTAGAAGGATGGTGGTGCATAAACTGACACTAATGCTTACCCATCAACAAGAGGACCCCAATTTCTCTTTTAAAAAATGGTCCAGAGCATAAAAAATTCCACTTTTCAGTTTTTGCCATGTGCTGTGTAAGGTCTGCCCAGAAGATAAAAGATAAAAGTGGTATAATTTTTGGAAAATATCCTTTAAAAGGGAAAGACTACTTTTCTCTTGCTTGCTGAGACACAGATAGATGGCTAAACTAAGGAAGTTTTAGGCCAGGAAGCAGAAACAGGATTTTCCAGATAACAGAAAAGTGTCTTAGTCACTGTTCTATTGCTGCGAAGAGACATCATGTCCAAGGCGCCTCTTATAAAAGAAAGCATTTCATTGGGGGCTTGCTCACAGTTTCTGAAGGTCAGTTCATTATCATCTTGGTGAGGAGCGTGGAGGCACAGGCATGATGCTGGAGAAGGAGCTAGGAGCTACATCCTGATGAGTAGGAAGAGAGCAGGCTCTAGGCCTGGTGTGGGCTTTTGAAACCTCACAGCCCACTCCCAGTGACACATCTCCTGCAAGGCCACACCTGCTCCAACAAGGTAACACCTCCTCATCCATCCTATTTTAGCAACTGACGACAAAGCATTCAAATATATGAGTCTGCAAGGGTCATTCTCATTCAAATCATCACATTCTACGTGCTCCACACTACAAGAGGAACCTCCATCTCCCTGAAGCTGAGTTTCCTGATAACCCACAGGATCTAAGGTTATAGTCTTGAGGCAAGTCATTCCTTATAATTGTAAGCAAGCTTGTGGAATGATTATTCCACAAAGATTTTAGTACATCCACAATGAATATGTGCTACATCTAGGCAATTCTCTTTTAGCATTAACAGAGGTTGGTGGGATGGCTTAGTTGCTGCAGAACCTGAAGTCCTGAGTTGATCCCGGTGACCATTATGATGGAAGGAGGGAAGCAACTCTCTCAAGTTGTTATCTGTTTTCCAAATATGTAGTGTGCTGTGTATGCATGCACATGTGTATACACATGCACAAATGCAAACAACTATAAAAATGACAATATTAAGTAATGTAAAATATTTTTAAGAATGTGTATTTTTAAATTTTACATGTCTATGAAAAGCTGGATGACTAACAGTATCTTTAAATCATTTTATTAGTCAATTACAGTTTTAGATGATTATTTGTGTGTGTGTGTGTGTGTGCGCGCACACACACACACAAACACACACACACACACCCCTTAGCTCATGTTATCCATTTAAATGTATACTGAGCAACTGGTTACACTATGAATAGGACAACTGAAAACAAGCTATCTCTTGTTTGGACAAAGTATCAGAACACATTACAATAAGCAGCTGTACCTCATCCACTGCAGAGACTGCTCTGGACTTTGTGCTGCTTCTCTAATGTGTCAGGCATCCTTCCACTGCAGGATGTTTCTACTTCGGATTTCTGCCAACAATAGCACCCCTCAGCACAGTCAGATCTCTATGTGTTAGGTGGCACTACACATCATCTTGTCCCCAACAGTAGCTTCTTTCTTCCTCTACCATCACAATATCACATTAAAAAAATTGTCTAACAATTTCTTATTGTCACTCTCTTTTTAAAATAAAAGACCTCCAAGAGCAGGGCTTTCACTTCTTTTACTGTCTACTATACTATATTTCTAGCACCAACAACACAATGGCATAGAATAGGCTCTCAATTATTCATTGAATGAACATATCACTTTATTCTATGACGTGAGATAAAAATTTAACTAAAAGCAGTTACCTAAAGATGTGCTGTATGTGGATACCAGCAACAAAATTAACAGAAGGAAAACAAAACAAGTGTTGCTTTTTCAATCTTTTCCAAGATAACTGTCTCCCTATCTTTAAAGCAATTTTCTTTAATGAAAGCAAGAGTATTCTCTTATCATTGGCTTTCTCTCTGTATTTTCAGTTCTAATTAACCATGATTTGAAAATATTAAAGAGAAAATTCCAGAAATATACAATTTCTTATAAGTAGTATCATGACTTCCCCCACACCACCATTCTGTTCTGCCCAGGAGATGCATTACTCTTTTGTTTACTATATCCATGCTGTATATGCTATTCACCGCTTATCACTTTGTAGCCATCTTGCAAATCAAACTACCATGGAGTTACAGTGTTTATCTAGAGTTTGACACTATTTTTAGAAGTTTCAGGCACCTTCTGCTGGGGATAATATTAATGACTCTAACTTGTTCTTCATCAATAATGAGAAAATTGCTAAAGAACAATGACATGCATTTTGCCAACATTTTAAAGAGAAAACTAAATGACAACACATATAATCATAAAAAACCTCAGTTAGAATTAACATTGGACCAATTAAAAAGAAATGCACAAAAAGGCACAGTAGTTAAAAGCACCAACTCAAGAACTACCAAGTTCTACTCTTATTAGCAGTTGATACTTGGTAGTAATCATCAATAATAAGCTACTGGTGTCCTAACATAGAGCATGGCTGAAACATGCTGGTTGTGGAGAAAGTAAGTTTGATATGTGATCAATGTAGGGTTTGTATTAACACTCACACCTATGAATTCTTAATTGAAGACAACAAACATTCTTATGTGCTTTCAATAAAGCATTGCTCTCACTGTTTATTAATCCAATATTTTTTACAATCTCCATTTCACCTTTACTTCTATGCCTAAAGATCTTATATGAAGTTAAAAATCCACTTAGAATGTAGTCATTACCAACCTTAATAATTCTAATTTCTAATCAGTTCCAGTGTGCAGGATAGCCATTTCTGACCCCACTCTCAAAGTTTTATGAATATCCACTAAAGCCCTAGGAATAAGATCATAAAAATGTAGAAAAGACCCTTAGATGCAAAGACCAGACTCCAAGTGAGCAACAGAAACACTCTTGACTTCTAGCTTATAAAAGCAAATGTCCTCTAGATTCAACTGCTCACTCTTAAATCAAATCCTAACATATCATTTTTGTCTAACCATATTATGCTTTATTTCTTTGTCTTATTATCACTTTATATTATGAAATGTACAAAGACACAGCAAGGATCATTTATATCACTGTTTCAAGCAAAGTATAACTAGGAGAAAGAAGAAAACACCAAATTAGTTGTCTAGTAAAATAATGGATTACATTAAGACTAATATGAAAATAATATTAAAATCAAGTTGAGCTGATGGCTGCAAACCTTCCACTATGAATTTCTTAAAATTAAAATAATTCTGATAGCTACTAAAAATAACAAATGGGAGGCTAAATATATCAGTGGCAATGATAAACTGGTATAGTTGGCAATAAGGACCATCCATGATTTATAATGGTGGAAAAATCCACCATATTATTACCCTAGTGTAGTATTCAATAAGGGATAATCAAGAGTTCATTTTTTCTGCCATGCTAGGGATGAATCCAGGACCTTGGGCATGCTAGGTAATACAGGACCCCTGAACTATATCCCTCAGCCCTGCACACTTTATAAATGGTAGTAAGTGGTAAATGCTCTGTGAACACGTAAAGCAGGCTTGGCTGACATTTGGTAGATTAGGTGTGGTAAATACATTTTTGACTGACAATATTAACAAATTTTAAGTCAAGGTATATATATATATATACAGTCACAAAACCAAACATTTAGTACATCTTGTGGAAATAAATACAGATAAAACTCATGAGATTTTCATTTAAAAGCTATAAATATCTAAAATCCTGACTGTAGTGACACATGCTGTTATACATGCATGGAAACCATACACGATGATTCTGGATATTCAAACAAATATTTGTGAAGAATATGAATTAAAATGGAAAATGTTTACTTATATAAACAATAGTTACTATGCCTCAATTTGCTTGGCATTTTCATAGATATTAAGGCAAAGTAAAAATAGATGCATAGTTCACTGTTCCCATTCCAAAGGAGTAGTCTCCTTTGAAAGATACCTAAACTAAGACGTTATTATACTTCAAATAAATGAGCTACTCTGAAAGGAGTCTTTTTCTCAGAATCTTTCACAAAATTTAATTTACCCTGGGCAGGGATGTAGAGACCTCCTCACTAAGAAAATACAAGTCGACTAGGGACTACAGAATCTTCCAGTTAAACATGGAGAAACAAATAACATTTATTTACTTCTTTAGCTTTTTGAATCACCTAAAATGGCCTCTGTTGACAGAGAAATATCTCACCAGGGCAAAGATGAATGGAAGAGATCACAGGAGAACCACATTAACAAATTTTTGGAAGCAGAAACTTCTACAATTGTCACTAACTCTGTAAACCATAAATCACTGAAAACACAACCCAAGCCACTCTGTGCATGGGGAATGCCATCTGGAAATAAGTAGACACCTGGTGAGAATCAGCACCAAGAAGCTCTGTCTAGCCCTTAAGGCAGAGGAGAGGTAGAATTGAAAACAGGAAGGCTGATAAGTACCTGTTAATTTTTAAAAGCACCATACAGGGCCACCTTTTCAGTTCTTCAAAGAGGGCTACCAAGCTAGACTCACAAGATCCCACAAAAAACAACTGGGAGACACCCAGGTCTGCTTCCCAGACTGCAGTGAAATACTGAGATAAAGACACTGTCAGTATCTCATATCATTGGCCTACTGCAGTCACTACTAGTTAAACCTAGCATGCACAGAGCTTCCCATTCCCATTTTAGTATTTTACTTCTAAGTATGGATAGTAAAGGGTCGTCATACCTGGTGAAAGCATCCAGCATGAGAACAAAACAAGCAGAAATAAGGGATGCAGAGGAAGCATAGACAACACTAGAAACTATAAAAAATAATCTTCAAACAACAGGATATCCATGAGACATCTAAGATCGAATAAGGTTAAAAAGGTTATTAGCAAACTTATGCAAATGCTCTCTAAGAGGGTCTTAAAACTGCAGTCATATGACCTGAGACCATCTTGTCAAGAGCTCAGTAGTGAACCAGTGACAGGACACTGCTCTTCTCCATCCCAGCACCAGAATAAATTAACAAACTCAAAACAATAGGAACTGTTGTTTTTAAAACCAGTGGATTATGAGTGTAGGAAGTTTAACATTTAAAGAATTTCTACAATAATAGAAAGGGTGAAATTAAAAAAAATAATCAAGCCCCAAATTTCTAAGAAGTAAAGAAGGCTGTCTGTGAATACAAATCAATATGTAACTCAAAAAGTAAGAGAAATAGAGGGAAACCTGTATAGATGCATGTAGCATATGATAAATCATTATTATGGAACTTGTGAACTACAGGCATGAAAAAAAAGTTAAAATAACCATGCAACAGGCTTCAGAACAGCATTGTACTTGAGAACAACCCAGGAACTAAAAGAGGAAACAAACAGTAATGCTGTGACATCCTAAACCAAGACAGTATCCTAAACCAAGACAGTATAATTCTACACTGCTCATCATCTTATAAAAAGAATAACAGTACAAACAAGGGTTCAAAATGTATGTCCTATCAGCAGGAAGGTATTGTAAAGCAGGCCCAACAAATCAAGATCTAGATACCATTAAGACAAGGGCATGGGTTCTGTGGATATATTCTGGCTTCCAGTTTATAGTGTTCTTATGGGATTTCTGAGTGTATGGATAAGTGGGTCTGTGATTCTTGTGCCTTCTCTTGAGGTTTTTTTCCTTCTGCTTGTTTGTCTTGTCCAACTCCAATGTGTTAGTTTTTGTTTTACCATATTATATTATATCTATATTATATCATATTCTATTTCTTGTATTATATTCCATTAGAAGTCTGTTCATTTTCTAATGAGAGATGGATCTGGTGGATCTGGATAGGAAGGAGGTAGGGAAGAACTGGCAGGAGTAGAGGGAGGGGAAACTGCAATCAGGATATATTTTATGTGAGAAAAGAATTTATTTTCAATAAGAGGAAAAAAAATTAAAGTCAAGATTAAAAACAGAAAGAAAAAAAAGGACATGAAGATCATAGGACATGGGCTCTACAGGATGACAGTGACCAGTGACAGCTACACAGGGTTACGAGGATACTTCCAGACACATGAAATAAAATCATGTGGATGGTTATCTGATGCATTTGCGTGTATCAAAAAAGTTGTATGGTTATACAGATGCGTTTTGGGATAAAAATATTTAGAAAATTAATTTTATAATAACTGTGAGGACAAAGTAGGGGAAATGCTTTGGGATAAATATTTAGAAAACTAATTTTATAATAACTGTCAGGAGAGAGTAGGAAAATATTAAGGATAGGTAAGCTACAGGACATAATACTAAAAGCTTAATAAAATACAAAAGCAACTAAATAGGGAATCAGATAAAAAATGGAAAAAGCTCAAAGTGGCTACTTCGGAAAAGTAGACACCGAAAGTAGATAAAGGGAGTATAAGTCTGTGACACCAGCTGACTCTAACCTTTGCATACACACACCTTAATTTTAAAAAGGTTCACAAGCTTGGAGAGATGATGACGAAGACTGCAAATATTTTAAGTTATATAAAAAGGAAAAGTATTAAAATTTATGTTAGTGTTTCTAGTTTTTCATTAATGAATAAATGCTTTTTGTGATAAGGAAATATTTTAAGGAATTAAATGTTATTATTTTTTCTGGAGCTGAGGACCGAACCCAGGGCCTTGTGCTTACTAGGCAAGCACTCTACCACAGAGCTAATCCCCAACCCCAAATGTTATGTTTTTGAAGGAAAATAATTTCTATGATACTCCTTTTCATACAAGAATCCAAAATTCATATAATTCATATGCCTAATCATCCCAAATACTTCAGTTTAGCATTGTACTATATATATATGTACTATATATATATATATATGATGTGTGCTATACATAAGAATTTTGTTGTTTTATTGTTCATTAAAAGAGATATAAACTATTTAAAAATCACAAGAAAAATGTGTTACCATGAAAAGACTTCCAAAGGAATAACATATACCCAAATTGGCACAGATGCACTGTAATTTCTGTATGATAAGGTTTTGGCTTTTAAAAATGAAGTTCTAGTTTTATAATTCAAATATTCATCAATGATGCCAAGAAAAAACAAGGACACCTATACCCTCAAATAATGCTATTGACACAGGCTACAACCTAAAAAGAAATATGTCTTAAAAAATCTCCACTCATGTTATGTTTCAAGTATGCTTTCTCAGACAAGAAAATTCACATAGTTTTATAATTCCCCCTTTAGAATGTGGATACTCTAACTAGTAACAGAAGTTTAAACTCTTGTAAACTGTACTTTCATAAGATACTCAATTCTGAGTAGCTACATAGTAAATAATGTTTCCACATAAATTGTGAGAATGAGTATTTCAAAATCAGAATACATTTAAGAATATATAGAAATAAGTTATTTTAGAGTTATGATGTTTTTCTTATCAAAAGCCAATGGTGACAGGAAAAAGAAATCAATGAAATAAAAAAAAAATGTGGTGGTACGTACTTTTTCATAAAACAAATTGGGTGCATTTAAAAAAAAATCACACAGCCTAAAAGCATAGAGAACACATCTTTCTTTTTTCATTTTATAGGTTTTGGTTTTGAGTTTTTGAGACAGGGCTTCATGTATAACCCAAGGGTAGCTTCAGATTCCTCTTCCAAGAGGTGGGATTTATAGACCATCTCCCTTGCTTTTTGTTTTGTTTTTTAAAGCATTTAGTATAGAACCTAAAATGCTTGAGGCTAGAAGTATTTTAGACATTGGATATATTGTTGAATTTTAACATATTTAATATATTTATACAATGCATTCTCTTGATATGGGATATAAATCCACATATGAAACTATGTTTTATATACACAGTCTGAAGATAATTTTGCACAATATTTTATTGTGAATTTTGACTGTGACATATGAGGTAGCATGTAGAATTTTCTACTCAAGGTATCAAGTTTTACATTTTGCAGTATTTGAGATTTTGAATTTTTAATCTATACATCTGATTTTTGTCTATCCCCTTTTGGCAGCTGTAAAAATTTTGGCTTCAGGAATCACAGTTTTAAGATTGCATTTCTCTGTCAGAGGAATCGTAGGGCAAAGTCACAAAAATGTTCTGTTTATCACTGGTATAATTTTTTATTTCGCAATTTATCTTGCTTTAATACATAAATGCACTAACCATTCCCAATTTATTTTCATAGTTATTTTTGCCCTTGCTCTCTTATACCAGACTGTCTAGAAACGTGCTTTTGGGGAGATGGCTCAGTGGTTAAGAACACTGGCTGCTCTTCTAGAGGACTCAGGTTTGATGCCCAACACCCATATGGCAGTTCTTAATTGTCTGTAACTCCACTCCCAGGAGATATGCCACCCTCACACAGACATATATGCAGGCAAGACATCAATGCACATAAAAGTAAATACTTAGAAAAAAGAAAAAATAATTTAAAACATAATAATAAAATAAAATACACAATTGTGGAGAGTGAACCTGACATGAACTTGAGAGCCTCTGGATACTCAGAAGTTCCTAGTTCTAGAATATGATTTCTCACACAGGATGCTTACAAATGCATCTAAGTTGTTTTGTGGCTTTGGACTTTATTCCCCTTCATAAAGTCAATGGGAGAGAAACAGAAGACAAAATAGGAAGCTAGCAAGAATCCAGTACTGCACACGCAGCATCAGAGCGGCTCCTATCTCTCTTTAGGTGCTGTAACGTCAGCAGGGCTTCTTGCTTCCAGAGTCATAAACACAGGTGTTTAGCAGTGAGGAATACAGCTGTAATAACCACTTGGGTTCTTAACTCCTTTGAAAAGCATGGACTTCAAAATATTTATGGGCATAAAATCCCATTCTAAGTTCTTGTTTCTGATTGTTTTGAACTATTCAGGGAACACTGGAAAAGTCATTAATACCAGCCGAGAACGGTTACACAAACTGTTTTCTCCCCATAATCTTTAAGTCAATTTTTATGAGCTGAAATTCAATTTTTTGTCCTTACAATTTGAGTAAGACCCATTTTTTTACAAATTGTTGGGGGCAGGAGGGAGGGTAGCTTAACAATGATCTGTCTTGTTCTTTTGTTTAAAGTGGAATGAACCAATTCACACAAGCATAAAGATCACAGACTATTTTAAGTAGATATGCAAATATAAAATTGCAAAATTATGAAACTGTTCTTGGCAAAGCATGATTTTCTTGAGCCATTTAAAATTCCACACTTATTCTTTGAAAGGAAAGCAGAGTTTGCCTAGAATCCAGACAGCCATTAGAAAAAAGAGTGTCCGCAGAGCAAACACACTACAGAATGGATAATGCAGCTCAGATCGAGGAAAGCACATCCAGTGTGTTAGTGCTTCTAATTCCCCAGCAAAGGACTGCACATGCCTGAAAACACTGAATGAGCAGGGCTATAACCAACAGTGTCATGTAGCCCTAAACAATAAGCTGGGACTAGTCTTTCAGTTCTTCAGAAGTCACAACCTTATGCGTGCTTTTTCACGCAATGACACTTCCAATAGTTCCTCATCTTTGCTCTACCCAGCTTTGTATCAGAATTCCCTTTATTCCACATATAAATTAGAATAACTTTCCATTTACCATACTTCTGAACGCCTTCTCCTCTATAGATATATAGATAGTTTTGGTATATGGTCTGTCTGTCTTTCCCCAGCAGGTTATACTTTCCACAGGGAAGAGAACGTGGCTTTCCTCACAGTGCACAGTCAGCAAAGGGTATAAAGTTGACTGAGTAAGCACCATGTTTGGCCACCACTATTTGCTATCTGTACATCTCCAACAAGACAAGAGCTTTCTGTATGCTATACAATACCTCAAAAACCTCCCTTAAAATTCAGAGGTGAGTATTAGAAAAGGTGAGTAAAAAAAGAATTTTAGATGAAAGTGGGATGAGAGGTTGCTTCTATGAGTGAAGTTGTTCTTAGCCAGATCAGTAATCTTTCACTCTTTCCACATTCTATACAACTACTCGACTGTTTTCTCCCCACTGACACCCACTGTGAGTAGTTTATCTTTTGCTCTACACTTAAGAGTGGAAGCAAATATGAACTTATAGATCTGCCTTTGACCCCTGAAGTAACCAGCCTCCATAATGGTTCCTTCCGGTCCTTGTCTCTCCCTATTTACATAGTTTGAGCCATATTGTAGAAACAGCAGTATGCTACATCTGAGGCTAGGCGCTAGGACACTGGGGCTTTTGTACAATCTGTGCCCTTCATTCTAGGCAGCGGGGGTAGGCAGAGGTAGCACCAGCAGTCATGCCATAAAAAGGCTGCACCAGGCCTGTGGAGTGGTCCACAGAGCAAGGAACTGAGTTTCCTTCTTTCTTTCTTCTTTTGCCAATAGCCTTGCACTAACTTTCTAACCATATGGAAAGGAATCCTCCAGTCTAATTAAGGCTTCAGACTGTAGTATCAACCAACTTCTTGACTGCTATTCTCGTGAAACCTTTAGCCAGAAATAATCAAGTTGCTACCCAATTCTAGCCTTTAGAAATTATGTAAGGTAAATGCTTATTGTTACTGTTTTAAGATAAACTCTGAGTTATTTGTTTTGCAGCTATAGACAAGTAATACAACCTCTTGTAATAACAGAAAGAACGGGGAGATCGTTTAAAAATTTTGCACTCTCCATCTCCTGTCTATTGGTAGATCTTGTGAGGAAGACAAAGCAAATAATGGTTTAGGAAGTCATTTTGAGAGGATAAAATAAGCTTCATCTTGCTCCTATGAGAAACATGTTGGTGTTTGTCTGTGTATCTAAGAGGGGGAAGATTTTCTGAGATAAAAAGAGAGGACAAAGTACTGCCCTGAAGATGAGGACCGGAAAGAGAGGGAAACAACAAATGCATTGGTTAACCCGGACTGGCACACTCTATTTGCCATCACCTTGCTTAGACAGATTGTACAGGGGTCCAGCATTCCCACCCCCATGAAAGTGTAATGATCAGAATGTGTGGAGAAAGAATATGTGTCATATGGTAAAGCAGGAAGCAGTGGAATGAGCAAGTAAAAGAAGAAAATCTCGTGTTGGAGTGCCTAGTAGTTTTCTTTCTAGAGAAGACAGAATTCAACACAGAAATTCTTAGCAGTAAACTGTTAACAATTCTATTAGCGCGCGTGTGTGAGTGCGTGCGTGTGTATGTGTGTGTGTGTGTGTGTGTGTGTGTGTGTGTGTGTGTGTGTATTTATTTTTGAGGCAGTCTTGCTACCTAGCTCAAGCTGGCCCTGAACTGGTGACCTTCCAGCCTTGGTCTCCTGAGTGCTAGTATACAGTCATATGCCACCACACCCCAGTGTAGATTCTATTCTGAAATGGAAGATCCAAGGTAAACAAACAGTAATCACTGTAAATAAGAACAAGACCTCATACAGACAGCCTTACAATATATATTAGAGCAAAAAGGTCAACAAAACTCACAGGAAAGCAAAAGAACACAACGCATAACCTTATTAGTTTGAGGAATTGCCACCAGTGAACATCAACAACCATTAATAACACACTCCTTAAAATGAAAGGGTTAGAGATACAAAAAACTATGCATAAAAAAACCCAGATATTGAGTAAGACTTGACATCTCATTGCTGTTATCAACTTAGCTGGCAAGAAAAAGCTTTGGAATTTGTAGGGCAAAATGTTCTAAAAGAATTACATTTGTAGGATTAACACTGGAGAACTTATAAAGAATTTCATGATTTGGATTCAATCAAAAGTTCTGAGCTAGAAACAACAATTATTCTCATGAATTCATAATACAATAACTGTGCTGGCTACTGATTTGTCAGCTTGACACAAACTAAGAGTCATTTGGGAAGAGGAAATCAATTGAGAAAATGTATCCATAAAACTGACGATTGATATGGGAGGGCCCAGCCCATGATTTTGGTGCCACCTTTGGGCTGGAGGTCCTAGATGGTATAAGAAAGAAAGCTGAACAAGCCATGAGAAGCAAGTAAGCAATGTTACTCCAAGATCTCTGCTGCTATTCGTGCCTCCAGGTTCCTGTCTTGGATTCCTGTCCCGACTTCCCTCCCTGACGGACTAAAAGCTCTAGGATGAAATAAGCCCTTTTCTCCCAAACCCTTTGCTCTTGGTTATGGTGATTTATCACAGCAACAGAAACCCTATCTGAGACACTAACACTGTGTGGCAATAACTATTTACTGATGCTTTAAGGGGCTAAAGTTTGGATGACTTGTTATATGCATTAGGCAATTAGTACTCCTCTTTCCTTAAGGTGATACAATTGCAATATAAAGGACGAGAGACTGAAAGTAACACATATGAAATAAAACATTTCTTCACCATCAGTAAATTAATTTATATAAGTGTTAATTTTTCATAAGCAGACAAACCAACGTATGACATGAAATTGATGCTATAAATTGCCACCTACCTTTGAGAGGATCATGTTCTGCTCTCATGATATCAATAAGAGAATTTTCCAGAGAGTGCATATTTAAGCTATCATACATTCTACTTCGATCCTGGAAGACAGAAAAAGAAAAGATATAAGATCTATGTAATTTTCAAGAAAAAGTTAAAGACATATATTCTTTCTTACATAAAACAGGACACTTAATTAATATATTACTACTTAAAACTTGTATCCCAAGAAAATACTGATATGTAAGTCTCTTGTCTACTACAATGTCACTTATTAAGGGAAAATATTTTTAGCACATTCATCTCTAAAATATATAAAATTAATGTAATTTCATTGGCAGTATTAACTGAATGCAGAGAAATCTCTCAGATTATTTTCACAAATATTATACACAGAAAACATTTTCAGTTGCTTCATGTTTTTTTCATATATCTAGGAAGACAGATATTGGCATTTGGAAAATAAGTATCTTGAGAAGAATTTAATAAGTGCACCATACTTTAAACATCTATCACACACTTAAAACTTGACTTAGTCATTGGAATTGCAAAACGATGAATGCATAAACATCCTATACACTAAAAATCAAATGTAGAATACTAATGTCAGAAAAAGGATGAATGCCTTGCATATTTACATTCAAATCTCACTCTCTAAAGTCCTTCCACTTTTTGTAATCCCCCCCAACTCTACTCCAAAAGAAGGTCAGCACAAGAAGAGGGGAGAGGTAAAGCACTTTAGTTCACATTCCCTTCCCCAACTCTAAAAAACTGCCTTCTGTGTTGACAGCAGCCTTTTTTTATTGACAGCTTGCTAGAAAGCATTTAGTTCTCTAGTGCCTAAGAATTTATACTATATTCTACTCAACACAAACTCAATGACTATGCAATGATATATATGAGAAACTAGCCAAACAAGCTATGGTCCATGCCCTCCAAAGAGTCTGAAGTCTTTTAACAAACTATGTCAATGCCATCCCTGCCCATTTGTTGTATGTATGAATTTGCAAATTCATGTACATGTGGAGGAAGCAGGGTAGGCCATCTTAAACTCTCAAAATGATTAGCACAGGAAACAAAAGAATCAGAAAAGTAAGCAGACAGTTTCCACAGAAACCCAAGTAGAGCACTAGTTAACCTGGATCCACATGTCCAAAGTTATGACAGAAGTCTCTAGGATAATATGCATTCATATATATTGACATATATTATTTTCTTAAGAAAAGGTTTATAGCCTTCATGAATTTCCAAAGGGACCAAAAACCCAGAAAATATTCAGAACTAGGTCTCTAGAGAGCTAAAGAAAAACATAAGGTTTGTTTATTTATTCCTCTTTGATGTTTAATTAAGGTTGTATACTTTTTAAAGCTAGGGACCAGGATCAGCACTGTAGACTAAACAAGGAATTAGGAAGGGTGAGTAGTAACACTGAATGATGCAAAGCTTCTAGGAGACTCTTGTTCCAATGAATCACCAACTACCTACAGAAGTCCAATTTACTGACCTTTATGTAAAAGATCCTACTAAACACACAACATACCCATCTATCATGCTCTACACCAGAACAAGTGAACTTGGTGGGGGAGACAAAGAGAATCAGTGAAATAAAGCAGTGTTTCCCAAACTCTCGACACGCTTCAGAATTGTGTGAAAAGCAGGTTAGTATATTATGGTGCCACACCTTAACTGAGTCTGACTCAGTACTTATTAGGTGGACAGTGAAGCTACCGTCCAGGACATTATAAATAGCACTAAGCTTTGTGATCTTCTACACCACAGGACCTCTTTATGCTCTGCCTCCATCTTCTAAAAAATAACCAAGTCAGACTAGACAGTACCTATAGGCCACTTGAAATCATAGAAGATCTAAATTATTGTTACAGTGAATGGCATAAAATGGAAGCGAGAGGAGGATGGCCTTTGTGCAAGCAAGCCCTACATGTTTACTAATGTCTCCATCTCTGTTTCTACTCTACCGTGTGCACATTTCCTGGATTCTCCCACTAAACTTCTAAAGTAATTAAGGCTAGAGTCCTTCTAATCATACACATTCAGCTTTCAAGTGTCTGTTAAATGAATACTCCTTTATCACTACCATAAAATCACTATAAAATGTGTAATTTGAGCTGTATGAGTGTAAAGACTGCTATTAAAATGGTAATTATAAAGAACTAAATCTTAGAATCCTCTATAGAATCTGCTAATTGACTAAACTGGAACAACTATCAGATACTAAAATAGCTTCGCTATCAAGTGAATTTCTAGTTACTGAATGGAAGACTATTGTAATATTCAAGTTCTTAAGTGTATTTAAGATAGGATTAATACATAAACTGGTAAAATAAACATTAATACTTTTATGATATAGCATGTAGGTTCTAAGAGTATAAGTACTTAAAGTATTTTATTTTCTATACCCTAAATATTTAGAAGAAGACATGCTACAGTTCAGGACTATCTTTTCAAGATAATAGTTTAAAACAAATTATATTTAATGATTTATATTTGGCTATAAAACAAGTATATGTTCTTCTAAAGTAAGGATACTAGGAACAGATTTACTCACCTAAATTGTTATCAGTTTAAAATTAGAAGGAAGACTTGAGGCAATTTAGAAATAAAGACGAACACTACAGTTCTGACATACTAACAAATATAGAAATTCATGGCAATGCATCTTATACTTACTATTAAATGGCTGTTTGAAAATTACTAAGACATTTTTGAAAAATCAGACTGAGGAAAAGTTCACATACAACCTCTTCTAAAATATTTTTTAAAAGCCACCTGGTAATCAATTAAGTGGAGTTCTACAGAAATAAGAGTACTACAGTAACAAGAAAAAGTGAGAACAAATGGAAACTGCAGAGTAGCCTCTGGAAGTCTACTGTTGGGGTTACTATTTTTCTTTACCCGTACATGAGAATGAAAGGGTAGGCAGATGATTCCAAAAGCACTTAAAGAACTGAGGCTAAGACAGTAACGACCTGAGGAAAGCACCCTCTGCTCAAACAAAAGAGCATTCTTCACTTTTAGCTATGTGTGAGTTTGAAGACTCCCTACATTCTGCAAGTTCAGGCTCCCCGAAACAAGGGCACTGCGTCATGAAATGCTGGCCTTGCTTTCCTACCACACACTACTTCGTAGGGAAACCCATGAAAGATTCAAGTGACATATTTCCTGAAAAAGATCTCCCAAATGTGATTTATTACTTTATATCAATTTGGATGTTTGATTGATAGAAAATATCTTCAATTGATTAAAGGTAGTTCCCAGGATATACAGTCAAAATCCCGCCCTGAAAACACTGAAAACAGCCCAGAGAGTAGAAGACCAACATTGTTTTGATAGGGTTTCTCAGGGCATACTGCAGAAGTATCACATTAAAAAAAGTAAGTGATAAACATCCTAAGTTAAAAGGAAATTTACATTGATTTAAAACAGCTAAGTATTCACAAATAAACATTGTGTTTTTTTTTTAAATGTCTCATGGAAAATTCTATTTTGAGGAAATCGATACATAATAGTTTTGAGCATGACTTCTTACAAAATGCTAAAAGCATTTTCAAATTAATAAATTTTGGCCACACCTAATATAGTTTCAGTCCCAAGAGATGGAGGCAGGGACATCCCAAAGTTGAGATCAGCCTCAACTATAAATTAAGAGCCTATTCTCAAAAGCAAAGAAGAACAAAGAAAATTTGGCTTATGAGAAATTAGTAGGAACATCTAATAAGAGGCTAGGCAGGTAGCTCAGGTGGTAAGGTGCTTGCCTCACAAGCATGGGAGTGGAGAGCTCTTGTAATCTCAGGGCTGGGGAGGTGGAGGCAGAAGGATCCAGGAGACTCACTGGCCAGTCAGCTTGTCTAATTGGTAAGCTCCAGGCCAATCAAAGACCATGTCTCAAAGGAGGCAACAGCAATCCTGAGGAACAACACCTTATCATCCTCATCTCCATATGTACATACACCAAACACAGATGCATACACACATGCATTTAAAAAACAATTTTTAAAGTCAGGAATGTGTATAATTTACATGTGCTTTAAAAATGTTTTAAATTTGAAGTTTTTCCATAAAAAATATTGAAAATAAAAAATTGTAAAATTTTACTTGAAACAAATGAAATAAATTAACCTATGAAAATATTTTTCCATTTACTGAATTTAATTACATCTCCAAATCTTGGTGAAGGTCATGCCTGAAGTATCCTGAATGAAGATGTTAGTTCTGTAATTTATTACATTGTAGACCTGATTCATTTCAGACTAAAGGAAATATAAACCATAACTAAAGTTATATGGTTTAAAATAATATACTTGTTAAAAAATTACTAATATTAAAATTTATAGGATCACAAAATAAAATCTCAAATTACTTAAGTGATTAAGCATTTTAAGTATTTTAAGTTTGCCAAATACTCTATATTTTACACTAAAAGTGCTAGTTTACATAGCTGCCATTGTGTTTTTAAGAACTTCAAATACCACAAATTTTTATGGAAAGATGGAAATTGAACAGACTGTATAATAAAGACCATCTGAGTACTTAAAGAAGGCAATAAGGTCATATATACTTGCAATGTCTTATTTTAAGGCTTTAGTCTCCCCTCCCCCACAGGTCCTAAGCCCCTTGTACTTACACACACACACACACACACACACACACACACACACACACACACACACACACAGAGGCTGGGGGACTGGAGGCCTGTGAGACCAGGGAGGAAAACAATAGCGAAACAGATCAGAGAATATGTAAGGCCTGGCCTGCCAAGGTTTTACATGACCTTGTTCATCATGATCCTTCTTTATAGATGAGGCTATGACCTAGAGATGAAAGCCTGTAGCCAGTGGTAAAGAATGCAAGGAAGAAGATTCCGGTTTGGGAATGCCTTGCCTTCCAGTTCAGTTCAAATTCCATCACCTATTTTTATACACCATCACATCACACTTCTGTACAAATACTAATTACTCAGCAAGGTTTACCTGAAAATATATCTTTAAGAGCCAAAATTAAAAAAAAAAAATTTACCTAAAATCCTAAGTTATAAAACAGGCTAAGGTACGGTGGCTTTGAAGTTGAAATAGGAAGGCTAAAGCATTTTACTCCGTCACTCCCAGAACTGAGTCATAAAATGCCCCCTTCACCATCACCTCTGTCTACTCTAGTGCAAGAGCTCAACTGAACACAAGTCCCCCCCCCACACACACTCATAAAGGCTGCTGTGTCATAGACAAAGCCCGGGGCTTTTGTACTTACACGTGAAAAAATTATGCTTTTTCCTCTCTGAAAACATTTCCCTTTTCACCTTCAAAATAACTACAATCATTTTTTTTTCCCAACCTAACTTCTTTTGAGCAATCGTGGATTCAGTTTAAACAATGACAGTGGTACCACAATACAGGTGAAGTGGGACCGAGTGAAAAAGAGAATAGAAATGGATGAGTGGGACGCTTACAGTAACAAAATAACAAGCTGAAAAACACAAGATAACTACCATTCTGATGCCGAGATCCTGGCAGGACAACTTCGATAAAGTCAGGACTTGTCTACAACAACAGCTAATGACTGACTACTCAAGCTAGTGCTAGTCCTCCAGATTATGATGCTATTTATAAAATGTTCTGTTATTAATATGCCTATACAGTCTTCGTAACAATCAGTTCATGTGGATCAATTACTTCAGGAATTGCCTTAGCTATGGATTACACAGCTCCACTCACTTAACTTACAAAATCTCAAAATGAAGATCAAACTTGGGAGCTATAAGAAAAGCTCCTCATATAATCATCCTCATGACCTGGTACCAGTATACACTCAAATTCAGTGTGCAGAAAGACAGACAGCATTTTTAAATCACTAAGGTCTTGAAGGTAATTTGTAGGATATAAGCAATAATAAAATTTAGAATAAAAATACTATACCACAAAGTTTTTTTTTATAAAGGTAAGAAAACTAAATTAAAACAGAAGCTATTTAGAGACATATTTCAAAACAAATGCATCAGACTTTATGACAAACATTTACTGGAAGATTTCTTAAAACATAAAATGGAAAGCTGGATGTTAAATAAACATAGTTTGTATTTTTATTGCAGATAATTCTGGAAGATAGTATCTGTTTAGTTTGACTGATGTTTAAAGTCAGGTGCTCTTGGATACATAATTCATTGTAATCAAAACCAATTTTTTTATGATTTCAAAATATGACTACAAATCTTTTAAATTTGAAAATGAATGGATTGAGAATTTAAATCAAGAGATGTTTAACAACTAAATTGTTTCAATAATCTCTGGAATATGCTTACATGGCATAATTGAAAAGCAAATGATCACTCATATTCATAATGTAAATACTCAACTCCTAGCCAGGACCCTGAGAAGCACACACTGTGCCGCCTACCTGGTCTATTCTGGATGTTCCGGCTGCAGTGCACCAACTATCTTGGAGTGAATCTGAGCCCCAAGCTGGCAACTGCAAACTAGATCTCACCTTCAATAGCATAGAAGTTTGCATCAGAAATGAGCAGTTCTCTTCCCCATCCCACCCAAGAAAAAACAAACAAACAAAAAAACCAAAAACCAAAGAAACGAAAAACAATCCAAGTTCTTTCTATCTTAAATTTTTGTTCTGTCCTCTAAAGGTTTTGAGGAAAATTAAATCTCATTTGCAAGAGTCACAAAACATTAAACAGGCCAGGAAAAATGATCTCCATTAATATTAGGTTATATTTAGTGGGGAAAATTACATACATATATATTTATAGTCACTGAACCAGTGGAGACAATTTGAATTAGATTCAAAGAGTCTTAATGTTATTGTGGCACAATCACAGCTGTATTAAGAACATTCTAATAAGTAAACAGCTGATCACAGAAAAATCTATGTACAACTACAGTTACAGAATGTTTCAGCTTATATTATCAAAAAAGACAAGTTTTGGTTGTCTATTAAGAAATAACTAACAAGCATTTTTAAGGAACTGCCACTTAAAGGCTTCAATCTGTATGGAAGAAATCTTTTCTTAAATGTTTGGAAGCTTATTTTCATTCATGTGTGTTTACAGAGAAATTCTTACATCTCTGTTTTCTCTGTGTGTTTTACCCTTTAATAATTAAATGATATGCTTAAATTTTGTTTATCTCTAATTCTGTTAATCTTCCTATACTGCCAGTGCTACCTCCACCACCCCGCTTCCTATTTTGAAAGGTTAACATTAGAAGTAAGGACATTTACATACCATTCTTACCTGTAAGGGTAAGAGTGTGTTACTATTGTTGTCTGTCCTGAACACATTATCTTCAATCCACGACTTTGGAGTCAGTGACGGAGTAGAGCGGGTAAATTTCGGTGGTGCTATAACATTACCAGAGAACGGTTTCTTCAGTGGAGATATCTGATTCATAGTTCCTGGAATGCCCATGTTTCCACTTCTGCGGTGATCTCTGCCGTGCATCGCACCCCAGGACATGCTCGCAGTGCCCCAACCGCTGCTCTGATGGTTGCTCCAAGGAGATTGTTTCAGAAGAGGCTGAGGAAAACACACCTAGTTCAATTACAGGCCTTGGAGAGCTTATAATTCAAAGTCAAATTTTAGAACTCAGCTAAGAATTTAGTGTGATCATAAAAAAAATGAAACATAAAAGCTAACGATATTTCTTAAGGGGCTAAGGAAAGAAGTCTTGGGATCTTCCTACGTGATATCCTATTTACTTAGAGTTAGGGAAGTTTGTATCCTATCTGCTAAAAACAGTGATGTCTCCTGACGGTTACTAAAATATTCTTAAAGCTGAAGTTGACTTTGAAGAACCTGCAAGCAACCTATCTTCCACTAGCTAAATTAGTATTAGTTAAATGGTCTTAATTGTCTCAGCTATGGGAGCCAAATTTTTAGATCTTAGTCTTCCCAAACAGATTGGGCTACTCTGAAAAATCCAACAGTGGTAACATTAGCATGAAGTGAAGATGCCTTTAAGGACAGGTCAGTGCAGGAAAAAATTCATTTTCCTGAATTGTTAATTCAACTTTTAAGGTATTTTATTCCTGCTTTTCTTTCAGTATTTTTTTTCATTCCACTTAATTATCCTTGAACTGTTAAAGCAATTATCCAGTGCCACCCATAGGTGGATCCACTGAGATATACAATAAACAATCGCCAGTGTTGCTTATTCTTAACAATCTGAATGCAAGTCTCTGTTAAATTCATTGACACTCAAAAGCAAAATCATATTCCAAAATCTAGATCCTATGGCAAGAAAAGCCAAATCGTCAAAAAATAAAAAAGGAAATTTTACGATATAAGACCTTTTTCTTTTTTTAAAAGGGAACTGTGAATTGCTAGTATTTCTACTATCAATAAACTAAAACTAGTAATTTTCTCCTAATATTTAGACAGTGGAAATACAGACCATATCCTTTCTAAAATTCAATAAACATGGTAATCCTAAGATTAAACAGTTTTAAGAAAAATGTAAAAACTTGACATCCAGTACCTATGGATGCTACTACAGAATTTTAGGTGCTAACACAATCATGAACATATATAGCCTCCTTCTCCTTCCACATAGTTGAAAAAAAAGCACAGCTAAGGAGTCACGGCAGAATTATCTCACGCAGCAGGGCCTTATTTTGCCTACTAAATGACTCACAGTTCAAAGTTCTTTTCCAGTGACCTAAAATTCCATATGAAAGCGTGTGACCTCTTACACTCAGAGGTAAGACCCATTTCTTTTTGTTTATTGGCACATATTGCAGTTAAATATGAGTCACGACATACATCCTGATAACGTTCTACTTTGACTTTGGGATTTCAAAATTACCTATAAATTTCTGCGGCGAACTACCAGTTAAAAAGTAAAGAGCCTGACACACAAAAGACAGTTGTTCAAGATCATATAAACCATGGGAAATGGAGTATTATTTCAGATGTCGGTATTTTTCTTCCTTATAGGTCACACTCCTCATTCTTGGGGAGAAAACATCGATTCAACGAAACTATTAGCTTCTACTTGGGTTAATTTCGATAAACTGTTAGCTGATACTTTGGTTAATTTAAACAGCATTCGCTTTTGAAAACTTCGGTCAACAGAAAAGTTTGAGAAGTAAGAACCGGTTAAAGTCACATTTGGGTTCCATGACAGTTCTTAATCTCGACACTGGACTTCGAATGATCACCACAATAAATGATAACTCCATTAAATAGCAACAAAACTCTCTACATCAACAAACGTAGCGGCCACCCAAAATCTGCACTGGGCGGGGGTTAAGGGAGTAGTAACAGAAAAGATCCTGAGTCAGAAGTCAGAAAGGGCACAGACTAGCAAAGAACCTGCCTGGGTGTCATTTCATAATGCCACATACCCCATGATCCCGGCACACACCCCATGTGGAGACATCTAGGAGGAAACACATTAATCCTAGATTCAGGGGTGCCTTGGCCTCCCAATCCCTAAGATGAGACCAAACACTAAAAAGAGCAGACACCGAGAGCACCCTAGCCCCGCGGCCGGCAGCCGCGCGCCGCCTGACAGTTCCTCCCTGCCCGTGACAGCCCGCGGGTGCGGCTGCAGGTGCCGCCTGGGCTTCCCCTAGTGCTGCACGGAGCAAACTCAAGAAGGGAACAGCCTCCGCTCCGGTCCCCTCGGGGGGCACGCCGGGGCAGGAGCAGCCCCAGCCCATCTCTCTCCGCCCGGCCGCCCGCCCGAGCGCACTGCCCCGGCCCCGGGTCCGCCGCCATGCCCCGGCGCAGGGCGCTCGAGGGGGCGGCGGGCTCCCTACCTGGTGGTGGTTGTACGAGTTCCTCTGCTGCAGGAAGGCGGCTGCGGCCGCCTGATGCTGCTGCTGCAGCTGCGGGCTGACGGGCGACCTCCGGCTCTGCGGCTGCTGCGGCGCCGCCGCCGGCGGCTGCTGTTGAGGTAAATTCATGGCGGGCGGCGCGGGCACCGCGGGCGCCGAGAACGGGCCGCCGAAGCCGCCGCCGCCGCCGCCGCCGCCGGCCGGCACGCTGAGCCCCGCGCAGCCGTGCGGCGACACCGGCGAGAAACTCGGGAAGAAGGCCGGGTTAATGGACGACGGCAGCCCGGGGTAGAAGCCGTTCTCCGAGTCCGGGCTGGGCGGCGGCATGGCGCTCAGAGAGCCGCCCGCGCCGCCGCCGCCGCCGCCGCCACCGCCGCCCGGGGTGGCGGCCGACGAGCCCGGGGCTGTGGCTGCGGCGGCTGCTGGGGCGGCTGCGGCGGCTGCTGGGTGGCTGCTGCTGGGACGCCGGCGGAGGCTGGGGCGGCGGCGGCGAGGCGGTCTGCACCGACCAGGGGTGCCGAAACCGGGCAGCGGTGGCGGAGACGCGGAGCCGCCTCCCCCTCCGCCTCCGGGGGTCCCCCGCCCCCGCCGCCGCCCGGGTGCGGCAGGTCCGGGCTCTGCAGGCTGCTGAAGGCGCTGGTGCCGAGCGCCGCGCCGGGCAGGAGGGTGCTGGGGCTGTTGAGCAGAGGGTGGTTGGGCGACTCCATGGAGCCCGGTGCGGGGTTCACCGGCGGCGTCGAGGGGGGCAAGCCCGCATTGGGGGCTCGGCGGCGCTGCCCTCGCCCGCGGCCGGGGTCTGGCGAGGGCTTCCCGCGCCTCCGTGGCGGCGCCGCGGGGCTGCGGGCGGCGAGGGTGGGAGCTGCGGGAGCGGGGGCAGATCGGCCGGGCGCTGCCGCGGGGCGAAGTCCTGCGGCGGGAGGTGCTGCGTGTGCGGGAGGCTGAACGGCTGCGGGCGCTGGGCGAGCGGCGCCGACTGCAGGAGCGGCCCGGGCGGTGGTGGTGGCGGCGGCGGCGGCGGCGAGCTGAAGCGACCGGGGCAGTGTAGCGGCGGCGGCGGCGGTGGCGGCGGCGGCTTGGCGTCCGGAGGGTGGGGACGGTGTGGCGGGCTCAACTCTTTCCTCTTCTGGCTGCTCAGCTGCTGCTGCTGCCGCTTACTGAAGTCCTGCGGGGAGGAGGTGCGGCAGCAGCAGCAGGAGGAGGCGGAGGAGGAGGAGGGGTGGTGCAGACTCGGTTTGAAGTCCTGGGAGGGGAGGAGGTGGGTCACACCCGCGTTCGTGCCGCCGCCGGGGTGGTGGCTGGGGAGCTGCTCCGCGGCCGCCGCCCCCGAGAGCGGCCTCGCCGGCTGCTGTGTCAGCCCGAGCAGCAGTTCATCCTGCACGGCCTGCTGATGCGCCACGAGCGGGGAGGAAGAGGAAGCTGCGGCCGGGCTGGCCGCGCCGCCGCCCGAGGGGATGGCGAAGGGGGAGGCGGCCTCCGAGAAGCCGGTGACAGGCAACGGCGGCGGCGACAGCGGGCCGAAGGGCGTGGCGGGCGGCCCGGCGGCGAAGGGCCGGTAGGAGCCGCCGCCGGGCGAGGACCGGGGGCTGCCGCTGCGCAGCAGGGCAGTGTGCAGCACCCCGAACCCGAAGTCCCGCATTGATCGGGCCGGCGGCCGCGGCAGGAGACGCACCCCGTCCCCTGCCCCGCCTAGGAAACCCCGGGAGCCCTGGCGGCGCGGCCGTGGTGGAAGGAGGGGGGTTCAGTGGGAAAGGGACACTGTGACTGAGCCGGGGCACCGACTTGGACCCCGCCGCCCCTCACGGAGGCCACCGCCGCCTCCCGGAACCGGCTCCGGCACCGCCGCTGCCTCGGCCGCCGCCGCCCTCGCCGCTTAAGAACCCCGGAACGTGCGTCAGCAGCCACCTCACAATCGCCCCGCCCTCCCTGTCCCCGGCACGCGCGAGCGCGCCGCCGCCGCCGCCGGCCCCTCCGGCCCCGCCCCGCCCCGCCCCTCATTAGCATGCGTTGTCCGGGCGGCGAGCTGGCGGGCGCGCGCGGGCGCGGGCGCGTCCCTGTCCCTCAAGTCCCGGACCTCGCCAAGGGCGGAATGGAGAAAAGGCCGGTTGAAGTTGGGACGGGCACCTCCCCTGGGTTCGAGCGCCGTGCGCGCGCGCGCGCGTGCGTGCGCACCGAGGCGAGCACGCGCGGGCGTTGCGGACGGTTCCTGGGCAACCGCCCCTCCTGTCCCCCGGGTCGCACGCGCCCCCTCCTCAGGTCCCGCCCTTTCCCAGCCCCTGGGGTCACGTGATGAGGGGCCGCTGTCCCCCGGACCTGCTCTAAGGACTAAGGTTCTTGGCTGCAGGAATCCGGGAAGGTCCTGAGCTCGGTGTTCCGGTGCGACCCGCGCGAGCTGTCACTGGCCCCTGCCGCGGCGAGAAGGCTTTTTTTTTTTTTCAGGGTAAAACGCGAAGCACCAGAGCCCTGTCTAGCAAATGTGTTCACTTCAGCAAGGGCAACAAAGTCTGGGGCTGCCCGGGCTCTGCGAGGTTGTCGCACACGCCTGCACTGAATAGGTTTTCAGGCCAGCTCCCAGCCCGGCTGCAGCACGCCTGTGGGTGCGCTGCTGTCACGGTGACCCGGGTGTGCCGGATTCCTCCTCTCCAAGTTCATTCTGGCGTCCCTCCCTCCTTTCCCCGGGAGACTCTAATCAGAATATTTCCGAAGCTTTATTAATTTCCAAGGGAGAAAGATTTCGCACATGGAGGGGGGCGGGGGGGAGGAGGTTGTGACTCAGCAGCGGACTTGTTGAGACTTGCAAAATGGAAGAGAAAGGAGCTTTCCATGTAGAGCTCCGAGGAGCGCTGGAAGGACTTAATCCTGTGTAATTCCTTCCACAGGAACATTTTCCATAGAGAAAAACACACTTAACTGTAGTTCAATAATAACGGATCCATACAACGTAATAAAATAAGAATTGCATGTTCTTATTTTTCAATTTCGAGTTGTCTTGATGCTTAGAAAAGTGAAACTAGTGAATAAATTCCAGAAATACCGACTAAGCTCAAGAGTATACAGAAGGTTCATTCAGTGGGAACTAATGTTAAAATTTACCATCTTCTTAGGGATGAAAAGAAACTACGTCTTTCTGAGTCGTCATTCTCTGACATTTGAATTTGCCTCCTCATCTTGTCCCAAATGTAAGTCAAATAAGCACTTGATAACAGCATTGTGAAACCAAAATACTTTATTTATGTTTATGTGTGATATACTAATAAACAACTTTCCCCAAAACATATTTTATGGAATTCATAAATGCTTCAGAAATTAACCCGGTAAACAAAGTTGTTTGAAGTTAATCTCAAGGTCCTATTTAACAACCAAGGTAACTATGAATCTGGAGAAGTGCTTCCTTTAAATTAGAATATGAAAAAAAAAGACAGCATACATTAGAATTAAAAGTATATCAATAAATGTCAGGCAGGCTCCTGCCTGTTATCCCAGCATTTAGGAGGATGGAGGGGAGGATTGCTGAGGGTCAAGGTAAGTTTCAGGCCAGTCTGTTGAACATCCTGTCTGTAGCTCAGTCCTCTAAGAGCAGAGAGAGAGCCCTTACTTATTATGTGTGGTGCCCTTCTGCACCAGGGTTTGAACACCATACTTCTTAGTGCTAAGTGCAGGGGTTTGTTTTAAAAGGACTGAAGGCCTCTGAGTGGACAAGAGCCATCACGCTTGTTACTATTCATGAGGTCAAATCTTATTTTCAGTACAACAAACTCTAAATCCTATAGGCCATGTCTACCACTCACTAATTTAACACCCCGGAGAGTATTGTAAAGGCCCCATTTTTCACAGAGTGGAAAGTTACTTTCTGACACCTAAAGCTCTCAAGCTGCTGAGCTTCTCATGTGTAAAAATGTTCAATAGAAAGGTTTCCTGTAATGTGTAGGTGGGCGATGGAGGCGGTAGGCAAGGGCTTGTGGACTTACAACAAGTTCCGAACTCAGACTGCATGAGTCTATATTAAAACCTAGAAAGGTTTTCTGAAGTATGTGTTGGGCAGGGGGGTAGATAATGGCCTGTGGTCTTCCAGCAGGTTCCAACCGCCAGATAGTCTGAGTCCATATTATGATCTTGTTTTCATCTGAAAATATGTTTACTGTACAACCATTCATTAAGGAGGTAGATAAAGAATAGACTAAGAGCCGGGCGGTGGTGGCGCACGCCTTTAATCCCAGCACTCGGGAGGCAGAGCCAGGCGGATCCCTGTGAGTTCGAGGCCAGCCTGGGCTACCAAGTGAGCTCCAGGAAAGGCGCAAAGCTACACAGAGAAACCCTGTCTCGAAAAACCAAAAAAAAAAAAAAAAAAAAAGAATAGACTAAGATTAGGTATTATAAGGGACCATCATCTTATGGATGCATATGACTTCTCATTCTCTGATAGATAAATGTGTTTTTTACTTCCTGGTATCTCAAATGATTGTTAATCAAAATAAGCAGTTCATTCATTTACTCCCACCATCCTGGGCGAGCGCTAAAAAGTATATTTTTGCTTCCACTTTATATGCACTCAAACCCACATATGTTCATGGAGCTAAAAGATTTTATTAAGCAACTCTTAATCTTGGTAGGTGTGAAACACTCCCCTTTTAGCTTAAATTTATCTAAATGAGCTCAAATCACAAACTTAAGATCCATAAATTTATCTTGAGACAGAATCTAAAAGCCACGGTCCCGAAGTACCTCATCATACTTTCTGCTCTATATTAAAACCTCTCGTCACAGCTGTCTTACTAGTCTTACCTCCAGCTGCTTAGTACACCGAGAAATGAAGGCAGTCACCCAAGAAGTCTAGTCAGTCTGCCTCTGTCCCTGGACACCTGGCTCTCCCTCTTGCCACAATGCCTGTTTACCTGCCTACGGACAGACCTCCCATTGCCCATCTACCCCCTGGGGTCACCTATTCAGGCCCCAGTTCCAATAGTTCTCCCTTACTTTTATCATCATTTCTCTCCTCTCTTGGAAATACTCACAGGTGCACAAAATTATACTAACCACAACCTCCCATCTAAACACAAACCACAAACCCCTTGACCTTTGGTTCTTTCTCTTGAGCTACCCTTTTACTGACCAGTACAAGTACCTAGTTGAATATATAAGCGCATGTCTCAAAGACATCTCAAATTGTTGTTTCATTTGCTCAGGTCAAAGTCAGCCTTGACATGCATATTTGTAACATGTCCAAGCCATCAGAACATATTGCTTCTCCTACTTTTAAGTTTTAGCCAGAGTCTCGTCACTTCTCAACACTCCAACCACAAGCAGTCTGGTCCAGGCCAACACTCTCTCGCCTAGGTTGTTATTCTCATTTTCTTGTTCTTTGGTGTTTGTTTGTTTGTTTTTCGAGACAGGGTTTCTCCGTGTAGTTTTGGTGCCTGTCCTGGATCTCACCAGGACCAGGCTGGCCTTGAATTCATAGAAATCCGCCTGTCTCTGCCTCCCAAGTGCTGGGATTAAAGGCGTGTGCCACCACCGCCCGGCTATTCTCATTTTCTAAATCTCCAGTTCAAGTGTGTAATGTTCCTAATTCTATAATCCATTCTAACAGACTAGTCACAATGCCCTTTTCAAAATGGAAGCCATATCAATCCAATTTATCACATATACTTCTTCAGAATAAAGGAACGGTTCCAATAACCAGAGTTTCTTCCTGATTGACCTTACCTCCTGCCCCAGAATGAAGTGATTTATTCTAAACACACCAGGTCAAGTCAGCTGAGCTCATGCCTTTTCAGTCTCCACTGTCTGCAGTATCTGTCCTCTGAATACCAACAGGCTCACTCCATCACATTGTTCCAAGCTTCTCTTTTGCTTATTTTAGGTCTCTAATTGTGGCGACTAATCTTGGTTGTCAACTTGATTGAACCTAGAATCAACTAAGAGAGAGACTGGTAGACCTATGAGAGTATTTCCTAGAAGGACTAACTTAGGGGAAAGACCCTTTACTAGAGTAGGCAAAACCTTCTAGCAGTGGCCTAGATATAAAGAGTTCTGAAGGAAACGTGGGAAGGTTCCCCCTGCCACCTTGTTCATGCCTGTATCTGCTCTGTCCCTGCCACTGCTCTTGTGTCTCTCATGGACTCTGGAACCCAGCTTCTTCTGCCTTCCCACAAGCACAGGAGACATAAACAACTCTCCAGGAATCCTCTAAGCTTTCAGCAACCAGATTAGGCCTGCTGAGGCATGCTGAGGCATCTCAACTTCAGTACCAAATAGTTAGTTTTAGCATCTCCATTATTGAACTACCTTTCCCATATCAGGTAATCATCCCCTTTGTAATCTATATTCATTCTATCCTTTCTGTCCCTCTAGAGAATTCTATCGCTCAAGTTCATTTACTCAGCACTACCCACCCCCTAGTAAAATACTCATGCTTTTACTTCAGACTCTCTATTGCTTGCTCATAGGCTGTGGGATTTTTTTCCTCTACCTGACACACTACTAACATACATTTTTGACCTTTAAATTAGACCTGAAGCTTACTGGGAAAATACATTATCAGTTGTATTTACTGCATCTTTATTCCCTAGAATAGGGACTGATACACAGTAGCTGTACAGAAGTTGTCAAGTACATGCACTGAATGAAGGGTCTCTTGTAGTGGTGAAGAACCATGGAGGAAATAACAGCAGTAAGTAGACAGTGGGATATATCTATCTGTCAGTTGCTCATTTGCTAGCAGGAGCTTCCCAGATGCCACATTAATGCTACTCAGGATCCGAAAGCAGGCCAAGATAATTCTAGGCATCAGTAGGATCAAGAACAAATAGATAAGGAATCCCAATCTTTTAAGCAGAGAAGGGATAGCCCTGAATCCCAGGAGCCTAGAGCTGGAACATCAGCCTCCAGTAGTAGGAATATTGAGAAGCTTAAGCAAAAAAGAGGAGTTGAAACTTGCTCCCAGAAACATCGAGCCAGTTTAGGAAGAACAGCATGGGCCAACTTAGTGCCTTGCCTCCCAGCTGCTTGTGTCTCATCACAAGGGTGTCTGCCCACCAGAGTGAGACAAGGTTAAGTCTTTAGATGGGGTTAAGGAGGGAGAAAGTGTAAAGTAAGATTCAGACTGACCACAGACAACTTCTGATCTAGTCTCCAGACTTGCTCTCTCCTACTTGACTTCCCCATCTCATCTTACGTTTTGACCCTTCCTCCAATTTCTGCTGTGTCTGCCTTTTTCTCTGGGTATCTATTCAGGTAGGAATTCCTTTGGTGCTTTTCTTACCTTTATATATTCTTTCTAAGTGTTCTCAACAATGCTCATGTTTTAAAATATTTCTACATGCTAATGTTTTCCAAATCTGTCTTGCCTTGAGATAAAAGTCATATTTTCACCCTCCTATTTTAATTTAGTTTACTAACTTAGTTTCCTGTGACGTGTATGTTCTGAGACATAGCAATGCAATGTGTGCCCATGCCTGCGTTAACATCTTCCCTCAAACCTGCTTCTCCTCTTCTGCTCCTGGGTGTCATCATCACATAGCCCATTTCACAACATGAAAACATGTCTCATCCTCTGCCTCCCCCACCCTGTCTCCCGCCCTTGAAGTCAGTTCTGCTCCAGACATGTTTCTCAGCCAAGGCCTCCGTTCATCTCCACTCTTTGTCTTCACTTTTCCCCTCTGCCCTACCCTCTTAGCCTTTCCTGCCATTTCCTCTCCTTAATCATCTCCCTTTAGTACTCTAGAAAAATAACTCCATTCCTGCCAGATTGTCCTTGTCAGTAACCACCTACCCAGGGATCTAAACACTATGTACTTCTTAGGCCTTTGTGATGCTCCCCAGTACCAGGTTCAACTCTGTGGAGTGGAATGGAGCCTTCAGACTTATTTGCAATTTCTGTCTTCACTCTTGTCACCTCTCCTTGTCCATCCTTTGAGTCCAATGTGTCTTTCCACAGCTCCACTTCTGCACATGTTGGTACTCTGTGAAATACCTCCTGCTCCTTTGACCTAGCTGACACTGTCTGACCTCCCTGGACCGGCTCAGCTGCCCTACTGCTTCTTGAATCCCTGTGGCAGGGTTGAGCCCCTTTCTAGGTTCTCACATCATGTGACAATTCTTCTTTTCTTTTTTGCCTTTTGGCTAATATCAAGTGTACTACTCCAATGATTTTTTTTTTCCCTAACAGCTGTCACATGGACAGTGCTGATAGTTGCATTTCCCTCACTTGTCACAGTACCTGAGTCGCAAGTCCTTGCTGATTAGCTTAATGAATGCTAAGGAAGGAAGGATGAGAGTAAGGAAAGGAAGAGCAAGGTGAGAAGGAAAAACAGGAAGGAAAGAATCCCAAAGCACACTTGCACAAAGATGTGCCCTTCTGTGGAGAACCACAGCTTAACTAACATATGTCTGATGAAGGACAACAGAATCTTGAACAGGCCCTACAAGC
Source organism: Peromyscus leucopus (assembly GCF_004664715.2). Classification (NCBI taxonomy): domain Eukaryota; kingdom Metazoa; phylum Chordata; class Mammalia; order Rodentia; family Cricetidae; genus Peromyscus; species Peromyscus leucopus. The sequence goes on along the minus strand of NC_051071.1, from coordinate 31,846,306 downwards.
AAGAAAAACAAAGATTAGTAGAATATGCTTACTTGTTGATCCAAACCAAATGTTTTGTTGTAATCATTTCACTGTCCAAATCTAAGCTTATTGACAGATGAAAGCATGCAGAATCTTTTCCCAGATGCAAAAGTGGAGCTCCCAAGCAATACAAGATCTGTGAAGGGAGCTTTGTCATTCAGCTCTGAGGCTCACACACAGGAACCAGGTCGTCAACCCCTATACAGTCTGCCTGGTCCTGGTTGGATCCTCTTTCATAACTAGCAGTTCTCTTACTGTTATCTTCTCTCTTTAAGTAAGGCCTGGTCAACTGGGTTAGGTTGTAAACAGTTCAGGTGGTGGCCATGTTTCACACACTCCTTTGTTTTCACACTCTTACTGATTCATTTTTGTGTTCAGAAACTACTAACTGAGTTTAGTCAAGTTCCCACTGTATAGCTGATGTTCTAGGCCTAGAAGTTATACTCAGGAATAGAATTGCAAACACATGCATTATTCTGTTTGTAGTCACAGAGGCTGTATATAAATGCAGTCATTGATAAGAATTATGATAATTTCCATCCCTAATTGTACACATAGAGTCATAAACAGTGAGATTCTAGGCTGAAACTGGCCAGTAAATTGGAGTATGCTTGATGCAACACAGTCTTGCTTGGCTGGTCATGGGTGGAGTCTGTGGTGAATACAGAATACTGAGTAAAACAGTTTTCAGGAAGGCAGAATACACCCAGGTATATCACAATCCTAACCTAAATTAAAAGAGATTTTCATCTTTATTTCCTTTTCTTTCAGTAACATCTTTTGAGTAGATGAAACAAGTAACACTTTTGTTCTGCAGCATGAAAACCGAGGATCAGGAACAAAGAAATTTGTTTGGGGAAGTTTGCATGGACTGGCTTAATGTGCCCCAAATGTCTCCTGCTCTGTTCAGTGGTTCTTCAGCTAAAACTCAGGTAGAGCCAAAGAAAGGGCTATTGCTTTCCCAAGAAGGAAACAGTGACTGACCTGCCTATAAATACAATTAGTTTTTTTTTTTTTTTTTTTTTTTTTTTTTTTTTTTTTTTGTGTGTGTGTGTGTGTGTGTGTGTGTGTGTGTATGTGTGTATACTTGTATATCGTGCTAGGGATCAAACCCAGGGCCATGTGCAGACTAGGCCAGTACTCTTCCACTGAGCTTTGGAGGTGTATTTCCCACTACCCAAAGGACTTGAATTCAGGATGTCGAGGAGATAGCCACACCTAACATTTATCACAGGCAGCTTTATTTACAATGCGAAGTCAGGAAATCATCCTAAGTGTCCACCAATGGACAAATGGATGAAGAGGGGAAAAAAAATGTAGCTATATACACACAGTGGAATGCGCTTCAGCCTTTAGAAGAAATTATTCTAGGTGAGATAAGCAAGACCCATAAAAACCAGACACCACACGTCCTCAATTGTACATGGAATCAAAGCCAATTGAACTCATAGAAGCAGAGTGCAGAATGGTGATTGCACGAGGCCGGGTGCTAGGGGAAGACGAAGAGCTGATGGTCAAAGGGTAGGAGTTGCAGTTAACTTGAAATGACAAGCAATTAAGGGGACTGCAGCATTAATTATCCCGATTGACTCATTCTGATGGGTACATATTACTGTGTTTGTTTGTCTCCCCAGTGTGATGAAAACACCTGTTAGAAACAACGTAAGGGAGGAAGGACTCATTTTGGCTCATGTTTTCAGACAGTTCAGCCCATAGTCACTGTGCTTGGGCAAAGAATCTCATGATGCCATGAGTATATGGTGAGGAGGTCTTTTTCAGTTCTCAGTGGATAAGAAGTGAAGGGAGGGAACACTATCATTTAGCTGTCTTTCTCTTTTATTCTGGGCTCCCAGCTTGTGGGAGGGCACCAGCCACATTCGGAGTGGTGTTGTGTGATGTTTTGTGTTCTGACAAAGCTTGCTTCGAGTCAGAGGGCAGAGCTAGCCACCGGTTAACCATAGAGGTCTGGAGGTCTGTACAGAGAGGAACAGGAAATGATAAGGCGGGCGGAGACAGGATCTCGGCCTTTTTGGAATGGAGGTATGGAAGAGGAAGGAATCAACTGTGGATGTTCTTCTGCTTCTCTGATCTTTCAGGTTTTACGTTGATATCTGACTCATGGTTTTTATTGATTAGATTAATTAGATTTATGCTTCGGAGTGGGTCTTTTTTGCCCTCGATTGATCTTTTCTGGAAATGACCTCACAGATATACCCAAAGGTGTGCCCTCTCTCCCAGATAAATCTAAATCCAGTCAATTGTGACAATGACTAAATAATGTAATAACATTACTATGTGCCTACAAATATTACGTGATTATAATTATAAAATAGCAAATGCTTTCAAAATCTTGAAAGGAAAATAAATTAACAGTTATTTCTACTATTAAATATAGAAAGAATAGTCCTTCAAGCCTTCACACTGACAACTGACTTCAGAATCGTTGGCATTGGTGACTTCAGAGATAAAGCATTTTATTTTCAAATTGTGCATCCCACAACAGCTCAGAGATATTTATCAAATGTGCTTTTCTATTTCTTTCTTGTCTTATTAGAAGAATGAACCCTGGCAGCATATATTAGATAAATTTCATTTAGTTCTCATTTCTCCCTACATTCTGCAAAGCATTCTCCTTCAATTGTTAAATTATTCCATGCAAAGAAAAATAAGGGTTCATTTTTACTAAATGCTCAATATTTAGACTCTATGTGGATGAAAAGTGTTGCATCTATCAGATTTGATCTTAATATTTGAGGGAACCCAGAATATGGAAATTTTTAACTGTTTATTTTGGAATCTGTGAATATTCGATTAAAAAGAAACTCATAAAATGTGGTTAGCAGAGGGCATTGCTACCTGGCATTTGTACAAAGATTGATTACACACAGTGGAGAGAAAACATTCTGAGCAAAGAGTGATGTTGGACCTTGCCCTAGTGAGTGGGTATCTCATCACTATCAACTCCATTGTACTGTTCATTTCTTCTGTGGAATCCTGTAGCAGGAATCTTAAAAGTTCTTATTAATAAAATCAAACCTGAGGCCAGTTATTGGGGTCCATGCTGGTAGATCAGAGAGACAGAATAAGCCACAGCTATCTCACCTTGCCAGTTCCTCAGCTTGTCCTGTTTCCTCAGACTGGAAGCTTCTGAGTCCTCATCCGGAATGGGCCTCAGCTGAATTACTGCTCAAAAGCCTGAATGCTTAACCAGCCAAAATCTTAACCAGCCAAATGCCTAACCAGGCCAAAATGCTTCTAGTTTCTCGCCCTCACGCCTTATATATCTTCCTGCTTTCTACCACCACTCCCTGGGATTAAAGGCTGGCTTTCTGGGATTAAAGGCGTGTCACCATGCTTGGCTATTTCCAGTGTGGCCTTGAACTCACAGAGATCCAGAGGGATTTCTATCTCTGGAATGCTAGGATTAAAGGTGTGAGTGCCACCATTTTCTAGCTTTTGTATCTAGTGGCTGTCTGTTCTCTGACCCCAGATAAATTTATTAAAATACACAATATTTTGGTGAACACAATACCACCACAGAATCCTAGAGGGCCTTTCAGGAATTTATGAAGGTTTCTATATGGCATCCAAACTTCATTTTGTATGTGTTAATCATTCTAGATTTGAATAATATAACTCATAACAATAAGAAATGACTTGTTTCAACAGAAAAGCATAAAAGCAAACATATAGAAAAATTTTTAAAATATTTTCATAATAACATAAATTATATATGGGGGCATTCTGATGTTTCTGAGGCCCACATTTAGCTTATATCCACTGCGGTGTTATGGTAGGTCCAGGAGGATGTGGAGCCAGGGGTACAGCCCTAGCACAACACTTGTAAAGTTTGTAGTAAACTGTGAACCTCAGGGTTGTCATTGGTGAAGGTAGTGACAATCTCAACCTTGAAATGAGGATGAATATGAATATTTAAGTGGAGAGTGGTCTTGGTGTTAGATGCAGTCTAAATGTTCACATAAGCAAACCAATGAAAACAACTGAGGTATCATCTGCCATGCAGTTTACGGAAAAGGATGTGCTAGAAAGCCCAGCTAGATGAAGACAGTGGTAGGGAACTGAAAAATGAAAATAAAAGTCACCCAACCATCTACCAGTGGATGACAGATGGTCTTGGTAGTGTGCTTATGTGCCTAACTGCAAGTAGAAGAAGGATAAATCCAAAAGGAAAATTCGGAAGAACACTGAAGTCCTCTGATATTGAAAAATGAACAATTTTGGAAGTTAAATATATCCAGGAAGTGCTTAATCCATGTAAGGAAGATACATGATGTAAGTAGGGGACAATTTATCAAGACAGATGTGTTCCAGTGATGATAGTGTTGCCTACAGGGTGGTTATTAGTTAACCTGGGCAGGTAACCATCATTAGTACTTCATAAGTGACCATAGAAAATGAGTGTGAAAACTGTTTTGTGCAGGTAGAACATTGATCCTCCAAGTAGGATACATCTAGACCATCGTAGTCTAATAGATAAATAATATAAATCACAAGGTGAACTACAGATGTAAATGTGAAATTTCCTAGTACCAGCATTTTAAATGTACTGGTATGTTTTGTTAATCTGTATATAAAATATGTAAGGACAGTACAAGTTATTACTGCTTTACTGTTTCTTCTGAGTCTGTTGATGAGTGTGGGTCATTGAATCACCACACAGTGTTTTGCACCACAATATGGTATATTACATCGATTTTCAGATTTGAAACCATCCTTGCCTTCCTGGAATAAATCTCATTTGGTCGTAGTGCATGACTTTTGATATGTCATGAGATCTAAGCTGGTAATGTTTTGTTGTATCTCATTATAGGAGTTTTTCTGATAAAGGCATTGTTAAGTGGTTGTGTCATTAGGCAACCCTGTAGTCGTGTAAACATCAAAGCATATAGTTACACAAATTGAAGGCATCCACAATGTCGCTATGTGACACAGCCTTATGGGATCACTGTCATGCATAAGGTCCACAGATGTATGAAATATCATTACAGAGCACATGAGTGTACACTCATAAGGACAATGACTTGTAGGTGTTTCTTTCTTATGATGTTTTTGTCTGATTGTCCCATTTAGGGTAAATAATACTGACCTCAAAGATTAAGAAGTATTCCCTCCTTTTGTAATTTATTTATTTATAAGAATGTGTGAAAGATTAATAACTGTCCTTCAAGTTTGTGGTAAGATTCAACAGTTAAGCCACAAAGGACAGGGCTCTTCCCACCAAAAACTTTTAAATTGTTTTACTTACTATTAGTCTATGATCTGTACGTTTATCCTTTCAGTTGTAGTCGTTTGGATTTATCTGGAAATTAAGTCATTGCATCTGGGTTATGTATAGCCTGACATATTATGCATAGTATTATTTTCTGTTGTATTTAATTTTCAGGAGGCTAGTATTGAGGTCCTCCTTTTTAACTGTCTGTATTTTAATAATTTGAGTGCTCTCACTTTCTCTCTCTCTCTCTCTCCCTCCCTCCCTCCCTCCCTCCCTCCCTTCCTTCCTTCCTTATTTTCTTCCTATCTTTCCATTCCTCTCTCCCTCCCTCCCAGGTGTCTTAGTTAGGACTTACATTGCAGTGGTTAAAACACCACGACCAAAAGAAGCTTAACGAAGATAGGGCTTATTTTATCTTACAACTCCCAGGTCACATTCCATCACTGGGGGAAGTCAGGGCAGAAATTCAAGGCAGAAACTTGGGAGCAAGAACTGAAGCAGAAACCATGGAAGAACATTGATTACTGCCTTGCTCTTCTTGACTTGCTCTGTTTTATTTTCTTATATATCCCAGTACTACCTACTCCGGGTGGCACTGTCCACAATTGGGTGGGACCCTTCCACATCAATCATCATTCAAAAAAATGTTCCACAGATGTCCCAAACCTATAGTGTATAAGTCAAGCCTATAGAGTTCATTTTCTCAAAGATCCCTTCTTCCTGATAACTACACACCTTGTGTCAAGTTGACATAAAAAATAGCCAGCACATCATTCATAGCCCAGGTGACAGTTCATCAATTTTACTTAGTTTTTTCAAAAACCAAACTCTTGGCTTTATAAATCCTTGCTATTAGCATTATATCCTTTGTTTCATTCTTTTGTACCCTAACCCTCATTAGTTCTTCCTTCCGCTCACCTTCTTTGTGCTTCATTCCTCTTTTGCTAGTTTGGCAAGGTGGGTATATGGGTTATTAATATGAGATCATTACATAATAAGCATTATAACCATAATCCCCTCCAATTATGCTGTAACCAAGTCTCATGAGTTTTAGGAGGGGTTCACTTGCCTCAAATTATTTTATAATTTGCCTCATTTATTTTTGAATCACTTGTATTTAGGAATATTTTGTTTGTCACATAGTTGTGACCCCCAGAATTATTGTAAGTTATTCCACTGTAGTTGAAGAATGTACTATGTGTTGCTGTTCATGGCCTCTTACCATATGGCAATTGTTTTTCCTCCTGTGAAATTTGAGAATACTGTGATATATTATTACTGATTAGAGTGTCCCATCAATGTTACAACTAGTTGATTTCAAGTCTTTCATTTCCTTGGTCTTTCTTATTGTATTTATTAAGGAAAATGAGCCACTGATGTTTCCAAATACTATCAAATTACTATTGTTAACTTAAATTATGAATTTCAGTTCATATTTTTGAAAATTTCTCTTAACTCCTTTAGGTCCATTGCTTTGGCTTCTTGGTGGACTGACCCACTTACTCTTAGGTCTTTTGTTTCTTTTTGTTGTTGTTGTTGTTTTTTGGTTTTTGATTTTTCGAGACAGGATTTCTCTGTGTAGTTTTGGTCCCTGTCCTGGATATCACTCTGTAGACCAGGCTGGCCTTGAACTCACAGAGATCTACCTGGCTCTGCTGCCTGAGTGCTGGGATTAAAGGTGTGTGCCACTGCCTCCGGGTAGGTCTTTTGTTTCTAATAACATATTTGTCTTAAAGTCTATTTCATGCAATACTAATAGAGCCAGTTTAGCTCTTTCAGATTCTATTTTATATGGATTCTGTCTTCTATTTTTTGATTCTCCACGTGTATCTTTGAAGCTAGTGTCCTTTGGAGATGTCATATAGGTGAAGCATGTTTGCTCTGTTTTGGCATTTTGTACCTTTGAATGGAGAGGGATCTAATTTTTTTCTATGAGAAGACTGACAATAGCCAACATTTCATAGACCATACATCCACTGCTATTCACAAATTAGTTAATGAATACTGCCGTGATGGCATATTTTGTTTGTATAATCAGTAAAGTGTAGTGTTTCATTAGATCTGCATTATTTTAATTCTGACCTCTTTATGATCTGTCAGGATTCATTTTGTAACTTATTTATCAATGTTTTATGTTTCTTGCAGTACAAATCAACACATTTATTTAAATTGAAATTTCAGAAGTTTTCTGGAAGAAAGTGTGATCTGCCTGTTTTTCCAGTCACATATGTTCATATGATATTCATCCTTCATGAAGTGACCTAAATATGAAGCATTTGCATATATTTGTATAACCGAGGAGAAAATAAAATGCAGATGTGAGTGAGATCAAGGAGAAAAATACAGAAGATTTAAAATTTCCAAATTTTAAAAAAGAACAGTTTCCTATTTTTAACAAGTACTCATGGATATGAAATAGTTATGTGTCATTGGATACATTTAGAAAGACCCATTAAATTCATTTGAAGTAACAATGTTGCATATGTAGAGAAAATTATATCTTTTGTAGCACTTCTTGTATTTTTAGATGACTTAAAGTGCATTTGTTTGAAAGTATTGAAAAAACACAACTGTTTTTAAAATATTTAAAATTTCTTCAGGTAATTTGTAAGAGAAATAACTAAAAGTCTTAGCATTAAGGCAGTCAAAATATCTAGTTGCCTTCTTTATTTATTGCTTTCTTTTCAGCCCAATATTTCTTTCATAATTGAATAAATGAATGAATGAATGAATGAATGAATGAATGAGATGTTCTGAATGATGACAATGTATTATGTACTTAATACCAAGGGAAGAAGAACCCTGGAGCCATGTTTTCCCCTGGCTAGGCTAGCTCATTGGTTGGTTAGGTAGAGAGAACTGGGTCTTGGTGGCCATGGGGAAGAGAGAAGGAAGACATCATATCTATAGTTCTGTCTGGAGAAGACAGTCATAGGCAGCTAGTTTTAGTTTTGTAAGATCTCAAAAAATTAAGGAAGGACTAAACCAAGAGTGCTTAAGAGAGTTCAGCATGGTGTCAGGGTTTATACGTAGCAGTAATTACATTCTGCAAGCTTTTCTTCATTATCTTCTTGTCTGGTATTTGATTAAGCACTGATCATACAAAAATGAAGGACCGGTGTATGTCCTAGTTAGTTGGATGAAGCACTTTGTATCTTATTTCAATTATTGTGATCGTAACATTTGCTTATCTCTGCCACCTACCACTGACCCAATTGAGCTCTAAAGGCAGGAACTAGAACATATTCTTTGGCATCCTCAGTGTTCCTTTCTGGCTCATACCCCAGCTTTCATAGAGTGTTCCCCAGGTTCGAGGCTTCATGCTCAGTGCTACACAGGTGGCCCTCTACTCTGTCCTTCATATGTCTCAAAGTGGGTGGATGCTATTATCTGTATCCTGAACTTGTTCAAGGTCACAACTAAACCTTACGGGTTCTAATTCTAACAGCAGGCCATGTGATACCAAAGACTATATTAGGCAGCTATGCAATAAGTTTAATGCAATGGAGGTGTCAGAGTGACATCTACTTGGTGGAAGTGACTTTACTTTCTTAAAGATGCTGATGCCTTCAAAGTGACTGTTAGATGGAACAAGAGGCAGCATTACTATCATTGTTTGATTAATGAGAGCTGAAATTAATTCATGAAGACACATGGTTTGTAAGTGCCCAATCTTCCAATTTTGGAGTCACAGTCATATGACTCTGGTTTCACAACTGTTTAGCCTTGTCACTTCTGTTCCATCCTGCTTGGGTTACAAGCTGGGGAGAATCTTCTGAGAGGAGCGCTGGAAAAGGCAGGAAGAACTCTTGACTAGCAGGCATGTTTCCTTAGGGATTAGGAGCTGCATTCTAGCAAGACTCCAAGTGTCCTGTCAACATTGCGTGTGAATTCTAACCTGGTCTCTTTTATTAATAAGAGCACTTGAAATCCAGGCACAACCCACATGTAAAAATGATTGGCTTGTTGATTGTGCATGTAAACCAAAGATAGTGTGTTAACCAGTTATTCATTCATCCTTGCTGGGGACATAGCCTGGAATGCTTCCCTAGGCACAATGCCAGGGGTCACTCTGAAGCTTGCAGGCCTCAGCCTGGAGCCCTCTGTAGTTCATTTACTGGAGTGGATAAGCTCTGGCATCTTAATAGGCAAATGGAAATAAGAGTGACAGATTCTGAACTTCTGTAGAAATTTAACCTACAACCACACATATTTTATTATTATTATTTATTATTATTATTATTGGAGAGGAAAGCCTCACAAAAGTTTTCAAAGGAACCAATCAAAAATGAGATTGATAATAAGCTCTACCCTTGTGTTCACCTCATTCTAGCTTAGAAAAAAAAATCCTGTAAGTAGATATAGCCTTGGTTGAAGTTTATTCACCTTAGGAAGGTCTGTTTTGCCAGTTTCTCTGACATTATGCAAAATTGGCTGGCTTGCCAAGTTTCTCCATTGTTGATAGAGACCATGAAGCTGCTGATACCGATGAAGATTCAAGGAAGAGAAAGGTCCTGCTTTGTAAGTGTAGATTTGGTTGCTTATGTAGAAGGAGAAATTATACACTCCATGTGGCCAGGGTACCTTGTCTGTTAACTTCTATCGTAAGTCGGGTTGTTGGAACTAAGGCAGAGGTGCCTGCATTCTTAGTGCTGAGCAAAAGAGCAAGGAATCAAGGAAGAAAAGAGGCAGTGAGCAAAATTTGCCTGTACTAATAACCACTAACGCTCATTATGCTAACAATTTGTAATGTAAAAGGTTGACATTTGCCTGTTCTGTCTCGGAGGCATTTAGCCCACTTTGCATCTCTGTGATTAACACTGCAGCTGTCCTCACTTCACAGGGACAGTTTGCCAGGGGCAGGGGACTCACAGTGGGGCTGGTGACCAGAGCTCCTGCCCTTACTCCCTGGCGTTAAAACCCCAAACCGGTAAGGACTTCGAAGAAGTAGCAGTTAAAAATTTTGAAATATTGAACAAATTTATAAAAAAAAAAAAAAAAACAGGAGCACAAGAGAGCCTACAATGTTTGAAAATGACTAGATTGTAGGAGTTCTCTGCTTTATTATTATTAAAACATTTTATTAAATTACATTTCTTCATTTCTGTCTATATGCATGTGTGCCCACGCATGCCCGCCAGAGGTTAACAGCAGGGTTTTTGGTTTTTTTTTTTTTTTTTTTTTTTTTTTTTTTTTTTTTTTTTTTTTTGTGGAATCGAGTATTATCCTCAGTCACTGTCCACATGACTTTTTGAAACAGGGTCTCTCACTGAGCTAGCACATGCCAGTTTGGCTAGACTGGCTGCAAGCCCCAGGAGCCCTCCTGTTTCTGACCCCTACTTCCAGCTCTGGTATTACAGGTATGCATGGGTGTTTTATGTGGGTGTTGGGGATTGAACTCAGGTCTTCATGTCTTGTGGCTTGCTCTTATCTATGAAGCCATCTTCCATGCATTTGAAACCTACAGCGGTATTTTTCCCTCGGAAATAGATTCATGGGATGCTGTCTATGCTGGGTGGCTTGTCTGTACCTCTTACTAAAACCTGAGACTACAGATCTTATTGATGCCTTCTTGCCTACTGACAGTGCCCTCACTGTGAACCATATGCCATGCAAATGCATGCCACTCCGCTTTGTCTTCCAAGTCAATGAAGTTAAACTATCCAACTCCATGCAAAGCTCTGATGATTAAATATTTACAGTAAATAAATAGCTGAAATGTAGCTCAGTGGGAGAGTGCTTGCCAAGCACCTACAAGCTGTGACTTTGATCCCCAGCACTGTGAAAATAAAAGTAAACAAATAAAATGGGTCCCTGGGCAGAGGTCAGGGGGTATATAGGTACCAAAGAGTGACTTCACCCCAGGCCCTAGAGGACACATTGGGGAGTGAAGGCAGACAGCTTGAATGGAACATAGGTATAAGTAAGGTCATTCAAGAGGACTGGAAATGACAAAGAGCCTGAGAAGAGAGGGATTGAACCCTGAAAATCCACCTCCATGGGAAAAAATTCAACATAGCATCTCATCTCTTTATGGTCATCATGATTTTATGGTTCCTTTGAGTTTGTTATATAGTATCTGAGACTGAAGTCTTCAAGAATATCAGATACTTCACCTAACATAAACCATGCTGTCTTATATATGTCCTGGAAAAACCAACATGTCATCTTATGTTACAAGAAATAGCTATATTTTTAAGCTTTGTTGACTATGTGTTTAATTGGCATCACATTGCAGTATACATATATAATTTACACATACACAAACACTACATGACTATATAATATTATATGTGCTATTTATTATGGGTTAGCACTACTTAACACTAGTTATACATTAGAGTCCCATAGGCTGCTTAAAGAGGTTGTTATGGAATTAAGCCCCACTTTAGGAAATTTTGATTTAGTTGATTTGGGTGGAGCTTGAGCATCAGTTTTTCAAAAACTGCACCGATGAGTATAGTATTTATTGAGACTGAGAAACACAATTTATTAGTTACTTAGGGTATTGAGCTACACATTTTACAAATATTGTCATTTTGTATGACAGTGCCATCAGGTAGGTTAAAATCATTCAGTTTTATATATGAAAAACTGAAAACCAAAGAGATCATATGATTTTCTCAAGACCATAAGGTGGTGAATATGGAGAGAACATACCCATTTTCTTAACCATCACCCCCACACTCACCACAGCATGAAAGTAACTAACCATGTCATTCTTTTGGAATGAAAATATTAGAAAATGAACACGTAAGAATCTTTACTCAAAAGATTAAGCTTAGACTGTGTAAAGAACACTCTAACCACAGCAACTTGTGTGTGTGTGTGTGTGTGATGGTTGTGTGCATGTTTGTGTGAACAAGTGTGGACACACTCTACCTTGTCCAGTTTTATTTGTTTTTATATGACTTCTGGGGATTGAACTCAGGTCCTCACACCTCTGTGGCAAACTCTTTATTCATTGAGCCATTTCCCCAGCCCCTGCTTAATAATTTTTGAACACATTCAACTGTGTGCTGAGAAACTTTTTGTGTGTCATCTCATGTTGTACACTCAGTGTTGAAGCATACATTTCATTAAACTTATCAATAAAACCATGAGTCAGATATCAGGGTAAAACCTGAAAGATCAGAGAAGCAGGAGAGCTTCCAGAGTTGCTTCCTTAAAGTCTCCGCCCAGCCTTGTCACTAACTGTTCCTCTCTGTACAGACCTCCAGACCTCTATGGTTGACTAGTGGCTAGCTCTCCCCTCTGATTCCAAGCTAGCTTTATTTGTCAGAACACAAACAAAATATCACACAACACAATGTATTACTGCATCTTTGTGTTTCAAACCCCTATGTCTTCATGTTTAGCTTAGTCCTTCTGGGACTGATATTTATTTTTTCACTGCACAATTGATTTTTCACTTGAATGTTTCATAGGCACACCAAAAATAAAATGTCCAAAATGAGGCTCAGTTTCTCTCCATTTTCTTCCTGTCTTTCCCATACCAGTAAATGACTCTGTCCTCTGTCCAGTTGTTTCATACGAGAGTGCTAAAACTCACTCTTGATTGTTTTTCTTACCATGCACAATCAACTTGTTGGATTTATCTCCAAGCTGTGTTTCAAATTCCTTTTTCACCCCTCCACTTTCCCTCCACTTTCTCTGCCAGCACCTGAGAGCCCTCCCCCAATCTGTCTGGGAAGGACCCTTATGATATCTTCCTCATTGTTCCCTCACTTCCACTCTTGCTTTCCTAAAGCTCCTTCTCCAAACAGCAGCCAGCATTGTGCCCAGGCTTGTCTTCTACCTGCTTCTAGTCTTTTGAGAGCATCCTTTCTGTAGCCTCTAAGGCTTTTCCCATTCTATCATAGCCCATGTGACTCGACCTCTTAATCCCTGTGCTATACCACACCGGACTCTAGGTTTTCTGAGTACTTAATGCTTTCCCACGATGTAGAGCTTTTCTCTGCTGCTCTTCCAACCTGATGACTCTTCTTCCAGCCTCAGCAAGTCTTATCTAGGATATGACTTTCTTATGAAGACCTTTATGAATCATCTACTCCAAAACACCCCCCTTCTTGGGAAATCCTCTATTTCTTTAATACTGTTCTTATCACCAATATACAAGATTTATTTGTTTTATTGTTTACTTACCTTATTTGAATATGATGTATGTAGACTGCTATATGTCCTGTTTTGATTTAGTGTCAGCTGGTTCTGTAGGAGCTTGTGGCACTGGGAATGCTCATAATGTATATGTGTTCTATGTTATATATGTAAATGTCATGAGTCTCTAATGTATAATGAAGAAAGAATGGCCTCTTTCTGATACTTTAAGAGAATAAGCTGCTATACTAAAGATTCCCAAGCTGCAGTAATTGTAGTAATAATTTATGAAAAGTACAGAACCAAAATTCTGTTGTCAAGATTCTGCTATTGTTAAGTTAAAACAACAACAACAAAAACCATTAACCAAAGAGCCAAACTTTCTATGTGCACCGTTGTTTTATTAGAGAGAGTAATAGAAAACCAAAGACTAAAGAGGTACAGAAATGGAAATAGTATGATGTATTTGAAAAAAGACAGTGAGTAGGATAGGAAAAGAATGACCAAAAAGTAGTTTGAAGAAGCTTGATAGGTTTAGTTGAAAGTCTTATGAATTACATAAGAACACTGGGATTTTATCACACCAGGAGTAGGGGGATCTATAGAAGAAAAGGGCTTTTAGCAGGAAACTGATAGGGTCTAATCTGTATTTAAAATTATTTTGTGACCAATGTGACACATAGCTTGGAGGGGGTGCTGTGTAAATGAGGAACCCCAACTAGAAGGTTGTGAGGATGGCCTTGATGATGAAGGGGAAGAAGCAGGTCTTTGCTGTTCTTCCTGAAATGACTCTGAGAGGCTACACCTGACTCCTATTTCAGTTTGGCTTGCATCTACTTATGGGCTTTAGAATTACCATCCATATTGTTTATACTTATGTTTCTAATGAATACATTTAGAAACCCACTAAACTATTGAGCATTCACTATGAAGCATGAAGGAAGAATTGGATGTAAAAACATTCTGCAAAGTGCTACAAATGGAAGCTATTTTTATTTCAAGTAAGTCAATTTAGTTTACAAAGAGAGAGTTCATTTTCTAGCATGTGAACTCCCATAAGCAAACTCCCGAGGAAAAATGAATCACTCTTAGGACCATAGTACTTTCTGTACTTCTATCATAACACTTCCATTAATTATGAATTGTTTATGCATCAGCTTTTCTTCATGGCATATAAATCCTCTGGTGGCAGAGACAAAGTCTTATGAATCTTTGCAACTTGGTTTTTGGTAGACAGTAAGTACTCAGAAAATGTTAATTGCATTCATGAGTGAATGATTAGTTAACAGCAAAGGAAAAAGGCAGGCAGTAGGGAGCTGGTATGGACTTCAAAGATAAAGTATAATAATCGGGACAACATATGAAAGTGCAAAGATGGAGTGTGATTGGAGACCACATATTTTATTTTGGCCCAGTAGATGTGTACAGAGATTTCTGTGTTATCTAAAGACTGTTCTAGCTTGCTTTAAAATAACTATTGATGCAGAGGGGAATTTATTAATTTAGCTAAGATTACTGAGCGTGGAAGGGATTAAGTCAAACTAGTGGATAATAAGGAAGGAAGAGCATCATGGCTATTTTCTAAATTTTAGAATCTGATCTCTACTATAGTCATTTAAAATTATAAACAGTAAGGAAAAGACAGCATCAAGACATCTGTAAAATGATAAAGAATTACAGGGATAAGATTTCTGTGCTCATGGAATTTTTGGATTGGTAGAATTTAGAAAACTATACACAACCATAAGAGGAATATCAATTAAAATTAGTTGGTTATTAGGGGCAAATATCTCTCTATATCTGAGTAGCCATGAAGTATAGTATGAAAAATGTCCTGGGCTTGGAGGCCAGAAGACCACTGTAGTTCTCCTGGGTGTATAACTATGGGAAAACTGTCCCATCTTTCCTGTTCTACTGTGTTCAGTAGTGGGAATAAGGTGATAAATCTATAATATTTTAGAGAGATGAGACTGATGATGAAGTACTTGGCCCTAAATGGCCCATCGATATAATATCATCCCCCGCCCCAGCTACACAAGGCTCAGTGAATGCTGCAAAAGAGGTATTGGAAAGGATGTCAGTCGATAGGGAGATGTGCAGCAAAATATCATCTTCTGAACACGGCATAGCCATTGTACCTAGTAACTTACTGCAACTGTGCTTATCAGCCTAAGGCCTGCACAAGATTGGGCCGTTTAACATTTCATCACATATGGGGAAAGGGGTCTTAAGGCCCCACCCTCACTGAGGGGATTATTGGCAGTTTACAGTTGATAGAGGATGGGTGCTGTTTTCTTCAATGGTGTAGTCACCAATAAATTTCCCTTGTTCCAATAAATCTCTTACTCATACTTGGTCAAACAGAAAAATCTAGTGAAATTCAGTGAATCACATACAGAAAGAAGGTATGAAAGTAGAAGAGCATGTTGGGAAGAAGGGGTTTAGGGAGGGCAATAAGAGTGGGGAATGGGGAATGAAAAATGACCAAATTCACTATTTAAATATATGAAACTGCCAATAAAAATGTTTTTTTAATTAATGGGTTGAAGTGTGGGAAAGCAGTTTCTAAAATGTATAGGCTTATGACTAAGAATGCCTATTTTTAAAAGATAAGTTGGGTTTTTTTGTTGTTTTGGTTTTGGTTTTCGGATATGTACTACCTTTTCTGTTACTATGACAAAATGTATGAGAGCAGTAACTTAGATAGAAGTTTATTGAATCCTGGCCACAAAGGCAAGTCCACTGTGCTTGTTTAAATGCAAATGGCCCCCATAAACTCGAGTATTGATGAACTGTTTGGGAAGAATTAGAAGGTGTGGCCTTGGAGACGTGTCACTGGGGGTGGGCTTTAAGATTTCAAAAGCCCATACTGGTCTCAGCGTCTCTCTGCTTGTGGATCAGGATGTAACTCTCAGCTCCTTCTCCAGCACCATACCTGCCTGCCTGTTGCCATGCTCCCTGCCATGTTAGTGGACTAGACCTCTGAAGCTGTATGTAAGCCCCCAGGTAAATGTCTTCTTACATAAGTTTGCTTGGTCATGGTGTCTCTTCACAGCAATAGAACAGTAACTAGGTAGAAGTTTATACCAGGGACAGGGGTAGTGCTGTGATAGGCATGACCAAACTCGCTACTGTTTGGAGGAATATGGATGACTTTGGGATGATTTGACTATGCAGGTCTGGCTCAAGAAGTTTCAGAGGTGAAGAATATTAGTAAGTGGTCTAGAGACCATTCTTGTGATATTCAGGCAAAGAATGGGGCTGCTTTTTGCCCTTGTCCTAAATATCTGCCTGAGGCTAAATTGAAGAGTTTTAGATTAGTGTTAGTGGCAGAGGAGATCTCAAGACAGCCTAATATTGACTTTACATATGGTTACTAGTGATCACTCTTATGAAGATCAACCATGAAAAACAGCAAACATCTCAAAAAGAAATACGAAGTGAACAGTTTGGGGAGAAAAGAAGCCCCAAGGAATGCAGTATTGAAGCCAAGTCCAGTGCTCAAGGAGATAAAAAGTTTAAGGAAAGACCTAATTCAAAAAGGAATAAAGGGAGTGGTATTCTCGGTGAAAAAAAACTTACCCATTTAAGCTTCCAACTTGTAAAAGAATTAAAGGAAAGCTGAAGGCTCAGAGAAAACCATCACCAAGAAAAAACTTATGCAAATACACGTCAAGGAGGGGCTCAGGTTCTAACCTCAGCAAGCAGAAGAACTTGGCAGCTTCAGTCAGGGGGCCTAGCTTTAGAGTCAAGGATATAGGAAAGGGGTTGTACAATCTTCCTCTGCAGTTAAGGCTTCTGAGGCAAAGCTCAGCAGGGCAGTCCCTGCATGAAAGCCTGGATTATGTTGGAGACTTCAGGATGGTGGAGATGCCAGAGTTCTGGGGTATCTGCAAGGCAAGCTATAGAACCGATGTGGAATCAGCCCAAGACAAAGAAGTGTGTTGCAGTCAACAAGGCTGAAAGGAGTTGCAGATCTGAAGAGTACTTTAACATCAGACATGGAGATTCAGAATTTGGAGTTTGCTCTGCTGGGTTTTGTCTTGCTTTGGTCTATGCTCCCTTCCCTACATTTTGGAATGCTAATATGTATTCTGTGCCACTGTATATTGGAAGTATGTGATCGATTTTGGTTTTTTACTAGGGGTTATAGTTAAGAGATTGCCGTGAGTCTCAGAAGAGACTTTAAACTTTTCAACAGTGTTGAGACTGTGAAAGACTATGGGGGAACTTTTGAAGATGGACTAAATGAATTTTTGACTATGACATGGCTACAAGTTTATAGGGGCCTGGGAGTGGAATGTAGTTGTTTGAATGAAAATGGTGCCTATTGGCTTATATATTTGGAAGCGTGGTCCCTAGTTGAACTATTTGGAAAGGATTAGAAGATATGGCCTTGTTGGAGAAGTTATGTTACTGGGAGTTGGCCTTGAGGTTTGGAAATTCCATGCCAACCCCCGCCCCCTCTGCCTCTGGGTTAGGATGTAGCGCTTAGCTACTTTTCCAGAGCCATGTCTGCCTGCCTGTTGCCATGCTCCCTGCCATGTTGATGGTAGACTAACCCTCTGAAACTGTAAGGAAGCCCCCAGGAAATGTTTTTTTCCTATACATTGCTTGATCATGGTGTTTCTTCCCAGCACTAGAATGGTAGCTAGGACATCCATCATTGCAGACAAGGCATGGCTGTTTGAGCTGCTTGCTTCAATGGCTACAGAGCTATCAGTGTGACTAGTTCCTATCTTGGTGGATCAGGAAGCAGATAGCTGTGGATGCAGAAGGAGCAGATAGGATCTTTGTGGCCTGCTTCAATGAGCTACTTCTACTAGGTAGACCACAGTCCCCAAAGTTTGCTCATTATCCCAAGATATGATCTGGGGGCTACGAATTCAAATTACATGAGCTTTTGGGAAACCTAGTCTCAAATCATAAGAGTATTAAAAACCATAGAGTAATAGAAAGTGATTTATAATTCACCCCTTTGAACATATATGGTACTTGTTGCATAACAGGCTAATCAATACTTATGAAGCTTAGCTCCTGAATGACTGAGAGAGTCCAGGCAAAATCAATGGAGTAGAGAAGATATACTATACCCAAATTGCTATAACCTTTTCAATGCACCAAGCACTTGTCAGAACATATTAATTATAGCTCAGTATTACAAAATTGGATCTTTTTGGTTGTTTAAGATACATATGTGTAGGCATATGTATGTAATTGTGCATGGGACAAGAATATATTTTTGGTATTGGTGAGATGACTCAGTAGACAAAGGTGTTTTTTTGCTGAGGCTGATGGCTTGATTTCAATCCCTGGAACCCACAAGGAAAGAACCAACTCCTACAAGTTGTCTTCTGACCTTCACACACATGCTCTAGTATGTGTGTAAGTCCCCCAAACAACTGAATTTAATAAACTTGTTTAAAAGTTGGTATAAAATACATTGTATCTGTGTGACTCTGTTAATTGTTTGTTCCTCATTGCTGGTATTTACAGTGTGGAACACAACTGTGGTTGAGAGTAGTGCCATACAGTCTTCATGAACTCAAGAGTGCTGTGAGATATCTTTCTGTATGCTGTGAATATGTGTTACTATGGTTGGTAAATAAAGAAGCTGCTGTGGCCTATGGCAAGTCAGGTTATAGCCAGGCAAGAAATCCAAGAGAGAGAGAGAGACAGGAAGAAGGAAGACAGAGGCAGGAGAGACGCCATCCTGCCATCCAGGGAGCAACATGTATAGACACACAGATAAAGACACGGAACATGAGGTGACATATAGATTAATAGAAATGAGCTGAGTTTAGTTATTAGAGCTAGCTAGCAAGAAGCTTGAGCCATACACCATGGCCATACAGTTTGTAATTAATATAAGCCTGCAAGTGATTATTTTATAAGTGTCTGAGGGATCTAGCTGGGTGGGACCAGAGGAATGCAGGACCATGGGGCCAGCCTGGACTGGAGAAACCTTCCGATTACACAACAGATACCATGACATATGCTAAAGGGATAAAGCTTAAGCTTGAGAATGTTAGACATGTTAGACATGAGCCAGAGAGGATTTGTTTGAGGAAGATTGTACAGTCTAACAGTCTAATAGTGTAAAGCCACATGTCCATAGCAGCTATTTATTATATTGCCATTAGTTTTTAACTTTGATACTTGGTGTGGTTGTTTGAATAAGAATGGCACCCCATAGGCTCATAGATTTGAATACTTGGCCACCAGGGAGTGGAACTGTTTGAAAGGATTACAGGGATTAGGAGATATGACCTTGTTTGTGTAGGTGTGGCCTTGTTGGAGGAAGTATCACTGTGGGTGGGCTTTGAGGTTTCAAAAGCCCATGCCAGGCTCAGCATTTCTCTCTTTCCCTCCCTCCCTCTCACATACATTCTCTGGCTCTCTCTTTTTTCTGACCTGCAAATCAGGATGTAGCTCTCATCTACTCTCCAGTGCCATACAAGCCACCGTGCACCCCACTATGATGAAAAGGAGTAAATCTCTGAAACTGTAAGCAAGCTCCCAATGCTTTCTTTTATGAGTTACCATGGTCATGGTGTTTCTTCATAGTAATAGAACAGTGACAAAGAGAATTGGTTATATATACACCGTATTGCTAGGGATATCACCAGGACTACTGTAAATCAAACTTTCATGTGAATAAAATGATGATATTAATAAACACCACAAGGATGTAATAGCTTTAGCATCTCATTTCATGACAACTGAGTGTACTTTTTTATAATGAGATGTTATTATAATAATTGTTAGAACTTCTGTTTCCAGAAAGATGGAGAAGGTGATTTTTGGCTACTCTCCCCAAATGTGTACAACTAACACATGACACATAAATCAACATTAAAGCTCAGAAATTGTCTTGGAACCCTAGAGCCCAAAGAGCAATAATATGATTAAGTCATTGGGCTTTCTTTTTTGCCTTATATGTCTCAGAGATTGGAACTCTGTAAATGCTAACGAGTTATAAACAGCCTCAACAGAAACTGGAAAAGTGTAGTCTCACATCACAGAAAATTATGTAATGACCATTCTACTGCACTGCACACAAATCCTATTCTCATCAGCAACAAGTAAATGGGCTTCAGTCTTGGCCCCACTGTAATGGTGCATTTCCTCTGCCATATCCCCACCTCTGGATGAGGCTGGAGAAAGCTGAGCAGAGAAGCAGAACCATTTCTACTGAGAAGCAATGGACCACCACTGTATTAGTTACTTTCGTCACTAAACATCTGATGAGAAGCAACTTTAGGGAGAAAGGACCAAATTTAGCTCATTATTTAGGGGAGTATAGTTCATTGTGGTGCTGAAGTCATGGCAGCAAAAGCTGCCCATCTAAATGGATCAGGAAGCAGAAAGGTGAGAGAAAGGGACTGCTAGAAATCAGGCAGGACTATTAACCTAGCTTGCCCCTCTTAACTAGCCCACTTTCTCCAGTTAAGCCCCACCTCCTAAGGGTTCTGTACCCTTCTGAAACAGCACCATTAGAGCAACAAATGTTCAAACACACGAGCCTGATAGCAACATTTTACACTCAAAGAATAACAAGTCTACTTCACCCACAGTGTCGGTAAAGAACATATCTGCTTCTTGGATCTCCACCATAACCAGGAGCAGGGTCTACTCTCTCCCCAGTCAGCTCATGTCAGAGAAGACCTAGAGGAGCTTCCAAACTTCTGTTCTGTCCAGTGATGTCATGGCTGTATAACCACTGTAAGGAGAAGTGATGTTAGTCTCTCAGCTCTCACTGGGGCATTAGGAGAAGAGAGGCCTATTGGAAGTCTCATTTCCTTTCAGTGAAAAAGTCTGGTCAGCCTCAGGTAGCAACAGGGGACTAGAAGTAAGGATACATTATTTACCATCCATCAAAATATCACAGCCAGTAAAAGCTGAGAATTGAAATAAAACCCCTAATTTCTTAACAAAACATCTAAAATATTCAGTTCCAACCAGACCTGATTCATGACACTAGGACCCAGGAAAATCTTATATAAATGGATATTGATAATGAGATGATTGACATGTCAGTGTTTAGAAAGCTTTCAGCCATACATTTTTAGCTTTGGCATTTTTTTTTCTGTATTCTGTCAACATAAATGTTTAGAGCTTCTATTTTAGTCATGCACCCCCCTCCCCCAATTTCTTTCTCTTGTCTGTCTGCGGTTCCTGGGTAATTTTTATTATTCTTTATTTCAGTGTACTGATGATATTTTTCTATCCTCTTCATTCAAATGAAGAGAAATTTAAAACAGCATTTAAAAGAACGTTTCACTGAGTGATTGTAACATGCTTTAAATATGGAAAGAATAGTAATTCTCACAAAGCAGGAAGTATAAAAAAACTTAGAACTGAAAAATACAATAACCTCAAACCCAAACAAAATAATACCAACAGCAACAAAAATCTTTAATAGAAGGATCCAACAGTTGAATGGAAGAGAAAGAGGAAAGAATCTGTAAACTGAAAATAAAGGAAATAACCAATCTGAACAAAAGAGAGAAAATACTTTGAAAGATAAAGAGACCAGGAATGCGTTTGACTTTAACTAAAGGCCAATATTTAAACTCTATAGTACTGAGAAAGAAGAAAGAGATTGATCTGGGAAGGTATTTTGAAAAATAGTAGCTGAAAATATGTCAGATTTGGTAAAAGACATGAACCTACAGGTTCAAGAAGCTGATTGAACTTCAAATAGGATGCCTCCAAGAAATATATTCAAGACACATAATTGTACTTCTAAATATTAATTAAAAACATAGAAAAAATCCTGAAGACCATTAGAGAGAAACAGCATGTTATGTATAAAGGAAAAGTCATAGGAACTTCTTGTGAAATCATAGAGGTCAAAGGAAGTATAGTACAAGTCCTGAAGGAAGAGAGCTATCAACTTAATATCCTGTGTCCATTGAAAGCATCTCATAGGAGTGAAAGGGGAAACCCAGAGATTCCAAGATGATGAAAAACTAAGCAAATTTCCCTCACATAGTGATTGCTGGGCATTCTCTAAACAAACAGTAAGAGTATTGGAGCGTTAGATAGGAAGATGACTCATAGAAAGCAAAATTATGGGTAAATAGGATATATCTCTTTTGCTTTTGACATTTCAAGTCATAACTGATGATTCAAGGGGAAAATTTAGCAATATCTTGTCATTGGAATTTTCTTTAGACCACCAACCAGCTTCCAAATAAAGACATGGAGGCTTATTATTAATTATGAATGCTCAGACTTAGCTTAAGCTTGTCCCACTAGCTCTCTTAACTTAATTTAACCCATTTCTATTCATCTACATTTTGCTTCAAGGCTTGACCTTTCTTTAATTCTGTATGTCGTACTTCTCTGCTTCCTCACTGTCTGTCTGATTGGCCCCTGGCATCTCTAGTTCTTTCTTCCCCTGAGACTCCATCCCTCCTCCTACTTATGCTCCCTGCCCAGAAGTCCTGCCTATACCCCCTCTCTCACTATTGGCTGTTCAGCTTTTTATTAGACCAATCAGGTACTTTAGGCAGGCAAGGTAAAACAACATCATATCTGTACATATATAGTTAAACAATATTCTGCAACATAAACAAATACAACACATCTTTACATAGTTAAACAAATACAGCACCTCTTTACATAGTTAACCAAATATTCCACAACAATATCTAATATGGTAGGGAAAATATGTAGATAAAATATTTAGACAATTTCAATATACATGTAGGAAAATAAAAAGACAAAAATTGAATAAATTTTCTATACTTCTGCTGAACTGATAAAATGTCAAAGGAATTTGTGGTAAATGTGTGATGTAGACACACACATGCAAAGCTATATGTATAAAACCACATGGGAAAACACCATAGATGAATCAAGGAATTCTAAACTATGTCACAGTAGCAATGAGAGCAATAAAGGACAAAAAAGTAGGGCAAACAGAAGGTAAAATGGAATAGCAAAATAAGTATTTCTCAATACTCCATTATAAATGGCCTATAGATACCAAGTAAAAGAGATTTGAAAAGGGCTTTAAAGAAACATGATTCAAATGCAGGCCATCCACAGGAAGCTCATGTCAAATATAACAAATATTTGTGAAGGATTTATCTGAAAAAAGGACAAACCAATATCCAGAATGCACAAAGTATTCTCAATGCTTATAAAGAAATCTTTTAAAAATACAAATAATCAGTACAATCAGAAAAAATGGGCAAAATGTCTGCTTGAACAGACATTTTCCCTAATAGGATGTAAATATAGAAGATAAACATATGAAATATGTTCAATATCACAAGTCATTAGAGAAATACACATTAAAACTATGAGCTGTTAGCACACACATCAGAATAGCTAAAACAAAACAGAATGTGATGCCCAAAGCTGTTGAGAATGTGGAGAAATTATCTGTGTTGTTGGGACTTTATGAAAACATGGTACAGACACTGCTGAATATTCTTTTATAAACTGAAGCATGCAACTATCATAAACCCACCAGCTTCTTTCTAGGCAATTTATCTCAGTGAAATAAAATAAAATCTTTGCTCAAAAACCCAATACAACATAGTCAAAAGGTGTTTAGTTTTAACAAGGAAAATTCTAAATCACCCACATGTATTTTGGTGAGTGATTGATTGAACAAATTTTCATTCATCCATGTTTCGACTCTACCAGATGCTTAAATATATTTATCACTTAAATCATGTAAACATTGTTATTTTTACTTTTTGAAGGTTGAACCTTGAAGCTCAGATAATTTAAGTGGCTTACTTATGGGCATTGGAGGCAAAGACTAGAACTTTCTAATAGGGTTTATTTGTCCATTCACTTTAACCAGCTATTAGGGATACATAGGAAGTGACTCTGAACACTAGAAGAGGGTCTGTGTGTCCTTATGCTTTATAATCTAGAATGATATAGGTAAAGCATCATGCCCTGGTTAATGATTGCGTCTTCTCAGTAGACCTTCACTATAGGTGATTCCCTCAGAGCCAGCTTTCCTTTTCCACAGTGCACACCAATTGCTTTCATCTACACATCTGTAAAATCATGTCATGGTGATTAGTGAGTCTTCCTTCTCCAAGGACAAATGAGTTCAAACATGCTGCCGCTTCCATTTGCTTATATATTAATCTCCATATCTGACTAGCATATTTATTTTGTGACTAGCATTTCATAACTCTAAAAATTCTGCTCTCTCTCATTCTTCATTTGGAAGGTGCCAATTGATGTGAACTCATCTTATGGTATAGTGGTTTGGGTTAGATATGGCTCCAGACTCAAACTGAGAATCTTGAGTCTTTGGTTATCAATTATTGGTTCAGAGATGTTCATTGGATATAATCATGGCCAACAAATCTTCTTTGAAATTTTGGAACTTGGGAGCCTTAGATTTGTGTTAGTACCTTTCTGTTGGTGGAAGGTTCTTGACATAAAACTCAGAGTGGTTTGACTTCAATATTTTCCAACAAATGGAGAAAACTATTCATCATTAAGATATGTGAAGCTAGTGTTCAGAGGAGTGATGTGGGAAAACTATGTATTTTTAATATAACTGTATATATTCCTTTTTCTCTCTCTTTCAAGTCTACGTACATTTTTACACATATTGTAAACTATTCCATCTGAATCTGTCTTACTGTGAACCTATTGTTTTAAACTGTAGCATTACTAAGACTGAAACAGCGCTTTGGCTGCTGGCTCCGCCCACCTCAGCTTCCCAACATGGCGGTTCTACAGTTTACCATCAGCTCTGGCTCTGGAGCCATGTGTAACATTAACTATAAGAAGCAGTTCTATCAAAGCAGTGTGTAGCCCAGAAACTTTTTTTTTTTTTTTTTTAGTTAAAAAGGAGGTTTACTTTGTGGAGTAACTTACAAGTGAAGGGATAGGTTGCAGGGTCTGGGAAAGGTGTAGCACAGTCCGGCTCTGCTAAGTCTACCTTCAGCTTCCAAGAGAGCCAGCCCATCCGGATCTTGGATCTTCAGAGTCCTCTCTCGGTCCCGCCGCCTAAGGCGTGACAGTTACTGAAGTCTCAGTGGGGGTTGAAACTTCCAGATCAGAGCTGGAATGGCTACCCACTACAGAGGAGACCCCCTAGAATATGTCCAAATGCACTTTGAGTGTCTGTTTCTCAAGGTTCCTTTAAAGACTTGGAAGGTGTTCCAACACCCTTGTAAGGATAGTGAAAAGCAGGGACATTTTCCTATTATTCCTATTCTTATTTGTGTGTGAGTTACTTCAGGTTGGCTTCTGCCCATATTTGGAGCCATCACGGTGAAGCTTAATACACTCGTGACACTTCTACACAGTCTTCTCTCAGCTGCATTTGAAGGTACCATTTGCTCATGTGTCATTTCTCACTTAATGACAAATCTATCTTGAGAAATACATAGGCTTTTCATTGAATAAAAACAAGACTATACTTTCACAAACTTCGATGTTACAGCTGCTATACATCTAAGCAATAGTGTAACCTCATGGGGCTACTCTTCCATATGTAGTCCATGACTAACTGAAAGTTTGTTGTGGTGCACATAACTAAATTTCCCTATAAAGGATGTTTAAAGTATTCTGTCTCTGTTATAGATGAAAACAGTGGTATTACCTTACTGGTTATAGTTGTATTCCTTAATAAGCAAGTAAGGTAGGATGTCCCTCTCTCCCTTCATCCCTCCCTCCCTCCCTCCCTCTCTCTCTCTTTCTCTCCCTCTCTCTCTCATACACACACACAGACACACACACACACAGACACACAGACACACACACACACACACACATACACACTCACTCACTACTAAAATGGAAGTATCTATTTGGGGAAGAATAAAGGATAAACAGTGGCCTAGGAGAGGGTAATGGGTACTAAATATAGTCAAAAGACATGACGTATTTGAGTTAAAAAAACTTTAAGAAACCCACTAATATGTACAAAAATATAATAAATAATTTAAAAAGAAAATCTGCTTTTTCTCTTCCGGTCCCAGGCGCTTCGGGAGCCGCGGATTACCGTTCAGACATGGCCAAGTCCAAGAACCACACCACACACAACCAGTCTCGAAAATGGCACTGAAATGGTATCAAGAAACCCCGGTCACAAAGATACGAATCTCTTAAGGGGGTGGACCCCAAGTTCCTGAGGAACATGCGCTTTGCCAAGAAGCACAACAGGAAAGGCCTGAAGAAGATGCAGGCCAACAACGCGAAGGCAGTGAGTGTGCGTGCAGAGGCCATCAAGGCCCTGGTGAAGCCCAAGGCGGTGAAGCCCAAGATGCCAAAGGGCCCCAGCCGCAAGCTCAGCCGTCTCGCTTTCATCGCCCACCCCAAGCTCGGGAAGTGGATTAGAAGCTACATGGCCAAGGGTCATAGGCTCTGCCAACCAAAGCCCAAGGCTCAAACCAAGGCAGAGGCCTCAGCTCCAGCTCAGGCTCCCAAAGGTGCCCAGGCTCCTGTGAAGTCCCCATAGAAAAGGTTTCTGTCTGCCAGACAGATGGACTGGTGTGACACACCTACACACTATTTGCAGATGATCAGGACCCCATGCTGTTTCTACAAATAAACTTGAGGCAGGATCTGTAAAAAAAAAAAAAGAAAGAAAGAAAGAAAATCCACTTTTTATATAGAAAATGTTCTTACATTTTTATTGGCTACTTAACATTCCTCTGTGA
Organism: Peromyscus leucopus; assembly: GCF_004664715.2. Lineage (NCBI taxonomy): Eukaryota > Metazoa > Chordata > Mammalia > Rodentia > Cricetidae > Peromyscus > Peromyscus leucopus. The sequence goes on along the minus strand of NC_051071.1, from coordinate 31,819,297 downwards.
ATTTCTATTATACGATGTTTGAATATTTTTCTGTGGGTTGTATTTTTCTTATTAATATGTAGCAATTAATCTCTGCTATGTTCCTTACAAGTATTTTTAGGGTATAATAGTTGCATCTTCAGTATTTTGTTTATGCTTATTTTTTCAGCAATGTAAGCCAATCACAAAGTGAAACTGAAGAGTTTAATTTATATGAAATTCTTGAGCAGACTAACAACCTATATTGATAGAAAACAGAATGGCCATTGTCTGAACTAAAAAAATATGCAAGAAAATTAGATCAAAATATTCTGTATCTCCACTGGATTTTTACTGCATTTGAATTTTACCTTGATTCAGCTGATATGACTGAAATTTTGTGCTGTATTTTATATCAAAGTTAATGGTTCTCATGTGTTGAAATCTATCAATATGTTCCTTTATATTTGTATATTTTTACTTCTTTAGAAGAAATTGTCTTGCTCTTGAATTCCTTTTAAATCTAAATTACTTTTTCAAATGTCTGTATGTATTTTCTACATTCCATTTTATGCTACTTCAGGTACCTACCTTGCCCTTTGCATATGCAAACTGATGCATATTTTGCAAAATAAGTATTACTATCACAATTTTTCAGATTATGACAAGGAAAATGAAATTCATATTTTCTAAATCATACCCATGGTGAGTGCTCACATCCTAATTTCATAGCACATACTCTCAACCTTTCAGTGCCATTGCTGCAAAACATATATGAGAAACACAGTAAGTTGTAATTACTGAATTTTACCTTCTTTTATCATTTCATTCATTCTCAAAATGTTTTATATCACTTCATACTGAAAATTAGTACAATAAAACAGACACTTTCTTATAGGAGACTCTGTTGCTAATATAAACCAGTGTGAACACACTTCATACTCAAGATGACCTTGACTAAGGAATGAATGAGTGAGTGAAGGGCAGGAATGAGGGGAGACAAGAGTCACAATCAGTTTGTCTTTACTGAAAGAGCCAAAGTTACTCTTGAGGTCAAGTTTTCCAGTAAGATGAGCATTCTGGTTGGCTGGCATAGGGAGAAGCCCTGTGAGGGCAGAGCTGACTGACCTGACGTTGCAGCTAATCATTCCTCTACTATAACTGCTGTTTGTGGCTCACTCCTCTGAGTTCTCAAAGCACTATCATACATCTTTATAGTATTTTTCGCATAACAGACTGTTGTGCTTCCCAAGCTTCTGTGCTGAATCTTCCTGTTCTGTGCCCTTTGTGTCCTCAGTGCTGGGTGAAAAACAGATGTGCTGTCAATGGACAGGCCACAGGGCTGGCTGGAGCTTTAGGAGCTTTAGGATGAGGTCTGTGATCTCAGTTCAAGTTGAAAATTTTACAAGGTTGCTTGATTCTGAATGCTTTGCAAAGAAGTCTTGATAGTGTTTTTGATGGTTGAAAACCAGTGGCAGCCTTCTTCCTGATGTTCCTTTAAGTGATAATTATGTGTTTCAAGGGCATAGAACATATTATTTTTCTCTGGAACTCAGTAAGGATCCTTTTGAATGTATAAAAACATACTACATGTACACACATAGTTACATAATCTCTGTCCATTTGTTGTAGAAGAATTACTGTGAATGAGTGATTTATAGAGAGTAGGCTTCTTGAGAATAGGTCCAGAAGCAGGAAATTTCAAGATTTGACAGTTGCTATATTTGGCTAGTGCCTGGTACTGCATCAAAACATGGTGGATGGCACTACATAATGGAGTCTGTCTGAGAGCCATGAGTAACTGCTTTATAACAGTTTGTTTTCTTGAGAACTAGTTGGTTCCTGCAAGAAATAAAAATAGCTAATACCTCTTAAAGGCCTATCTTGTTGCTATTTTGGCAACCAAATTTTAGCATGAGTTTTAGGTTTGACAAACTACACACACACACACACACACACACACACACTGTTCTAAAGCTGGTTTGTGAAAAGGAGTTTGCTTAACACTGAAATCCAGGCATCAGTCCCTAGACAAACTCAACCAGCAAAGTGCCAACTTCCCCAGTGCATTTTTCTCATCACAGGATGACCACTGGCCTCAGAGTTTTCAATCTGTCAACTTTCTAGGAAATTTTCAAGGAGAGTATTGGTCATGTAACTATTGGGTGATTTTCCAACATAAGGACAAATCTTTCCCTCCTTTTCCCACAACTCTATTGAAAAGCCTTGCTTGGATCATGCAGATATGGGAACTTCATTCTAATAGCTGACTTTTGAAAAGTGGCTGGAGACAAATATCAAAAACATAGTATATTACAGGTAATGTTCAAGATAATATACATGCATTTAAAATTGAAACCTTATAACCCCTATGAAGAGCTTGTATGTTTTAAGAAGGAGAAACCAATACTGATTATAAGTTTCTCAAATCAGAGCTAATAAATTAGTAGACATATAATTAACTCTCTGTGGGTTGTTTCTGGTATTATTATTATTACTATTATTATTTTATCAATTTTAAACTGTCTTCATCAACTAACTAGAGTTTTAGTACATTTTCTAGCTAAAGGTTATTTGACTTTTTGCTTATTTATATTGCTTTTATCTTTCATTCTTTCTGTTTATCAGTGCTATGATTTGAATGTATCCCCACTTCATGTGTTGAAGATCTCACTACCAATGGAGTGTGGAACCTAGTAAAAGTTGACTATGTCATTAGGGAAAGATAAATTAATGAATAGATAGATGAATGAATATATTAGTCACCATCTCAGAAGCAGATTAGTTATTGAGGGAGTAGATTTATTATAAAACGGAATTTGAATGAAGATTGGACTCTAATGCAAATTCTAGGTGTTGTGCCCCCCCCCCTTTCTAACTTGACACAAACCTAGACATACCTTGGAAAAGAGAATCTCAGTTAAGGAATTGTTGTCATCAGATTGACCCGTGGGCATCTCTATGGGGACATTTTCTTGATGGATATGGGAAGGATCAGACCACTGTGAGCAGTATCATCCCTGAGCAGATGGGCATGGGCTGTATGCAAAAGATAGCTAAGCAAGCCAGAGGGTGAGCCAGTAAGCTCCCTCCATGGTTTCTGCTTCAGTTCCTGCCTCCAGCTTCCAGCCTTGCGTTCCTGCCATGACTTCCTTCAGTGATGAATTGTAACTTGGAAGTTAAACTCCAGTGACCTGAATTCCTTTAAGAAGGCTCCACCTGCTAATAGTTTAACCACCTCCCAATAGTGCTACAGGCTGGTAACTAAACCTTTAGCACATAGCCATTTGGGGGACACTCTAGCTCCAAAGTATTGCAGGTAATCAGTGACAGAATCATTACTCTCATTTATAGAGGAAGAATGGCTTTGGGAGATAAACAATGTTTCTAAGTAGACCCAGAAAAGGGCTCTTCAGAGTATCCAGCTCTGGTTTTCCAACTTTCTGAGGGATGGGTGCAGTGGCTCTGTCCTTTCTTGTTGGATTATATTATAGAATGACCTGATACTATGTTGCACTTAATAGTCTATGCCTCTGCAAGGGAAGTTTACTAGGCTACACATGTTCATGATATTTTAAAAAACAGTTTTCCTGCTTCTTTTGATGTTAGAATGGCAGCTATTAATTCTCCTTATCCTTAGTGCCTTTGCTTGAAGAGAAATAACCAGCTCTTTATTTTAAATTTGTTGAACATTTTATGATGCAAACCTGAATTCCTAACTGTGTGGCAGGGACCTGAATTCCTAGTAGATGATGATTGGTGCCAATTAGGGCTTTCAACTTGTATACCATGCTTGGCCCTGTTTGGTGGTTGAAATGGAGTCATTCTATGTAATGCAATGCTGACCTAGGTATGGATTTTCTTGCAAAAGTATTGAGGGCTTTGAGGAAATAAAAGTGCTGATTTCTCCAATCCAGTCATGGTAAATGGACTCGTGCCAACACAATCTCTCTCTAGCCAGTCCTGGCTCGAGTGGTAGTTTTCCTCTTTAGAAAGCAATCACTGGTATCTAACAGCCTCACATTAATCATGAAGACTTTTCTTGCTTTTGGTTTCTCCTCCATGACTTGGTAAAGAACACTCAGTTACTGAGAAGCAATGCAGGGAAAAATATTAAAGAATGAAAATCTGAACAAAGGAGCACAGAGAAATACATTTGTAAGTTATGGAGTTAGAGTTTATACTTAGAATAATTTGGTGCTATGTTATAGAATTAAACACATTTATTTAATTGTAAACCTTAGCCAGAGTTTATAAGTAGACTCAATGAACTGGAATTGTTTTTTAATGAGAAATTTAAAATGCCAGTTTGGATATGTGGTTCACATACGAAAAAATGTATTTCTCCTCCTAAACTGAAATGGCATCTATTTATCATCTTTCTTTCTTTTTTAGTTAAACTATCTCCTTGACCTTCTGCATAATGTAGAAGGTTATTAGATTATAATATTAAAGGAAAATGCCTTAAAATTGTATAGGACTTAAGAGCCTACTTGCTCGTTTGGAGAGGAAATCCACATTTCATTACAAGTAGAACATGAAAGCAATGGAGTACACTGACATTTTTTGGACTCTAATATGTACTAGGTGCCAGATGAGGATTTTTCATGTGTAATACCTTAATTTAAGGTTTTGATAGATTCTTCCATTTCTGTCTTAGAATGAAGAAATCCAGAGTCTCTAGTCAGCTGGCCCAAATCACACTGTTAGTAACATCGGAGGTCGTAGGTAAACATGGCTGCACACGTGGATCTGTTACACTGGGAAATAACAAGAAAGGAGCCATCTTCACTGGAACAGATGTCAGGCTCCATATAGGTATGGCCTTTGTCACCACAGCATGATTGCTGACTAAGGTGGTGTGGTCTTCTCTGTCCTTATAAAGCTTAGCCGGGAGAAACATATTTCTATAAGGTGGGTCACCTAGGATCTAAAGCTCAGTGTAGTAACTAGCTAGAGCCATGTAATAAAGGAAGCAAACATCTGGTATATCAGAAACGTACTGTCTGGCAGTGTGGCGGCTGCAAGTGTGAGACAAGCTATCCTCACATGTGAGGGCAGCTACCTCTTCCAGGATGGTCTCTGTACCTGAGTCTGCACATCCTGCTTTCTCCATATGTGTTTCTGCCTGTCAGTCTCTGTGTGCAAGGCTGACAGTCATTTCAGATTGGAGTTATCCATATGATCTCATTTTAGCTCAAGTATTCTTAATAAACATGTTTATTTATAACCATGACCTGGACATAGGTCATGGTTAGGACTTACACATTTTGAGGGTATATAATTTGTTCCCAAACACCCAGGCATCTTTAGTTAATTAGCTTATTGATTATCTGGTCCATTATGGAAAAATAATTCATAAAGATACCATGGCAAGAATTAACAAGTCTAGGCAGTCAGTTTTTCAACTTTCTATCAGGGTAGTTAAGACATTAAACAAGCAATTGCAACGAAATGGGCTGTGTTGCTTATTTTTCTTAATGTCATGACAAAAACAAAAGATAAAAAGAAACTGACAGAAACTACTTAAGGAGAGAGGCACTTAGTTTCAGAGGACTCATTTCATGTTATAGTTATATGGTTCCGTGCACTTGGGTAGAACACTATGATGGTAAGAATACATGGCCCAGGCTGTTAGTTACCTTTTGGTGGATGGGAAACTCAGAAAAGGGGGCACAGGAAGAGGACAAGACAAGATATAACCACCAGACATATACCACCAGTGGCCCTGCCTCCTTTCACTACTTTCCATAATACAGTCCTATCATGGTTGGGTCATCGACCTTATGATCTAGTGGTCTCTGGAGAATACCTTCATAAACACACCCAGAGGTGTATTTGATAACTCCTTAGATATTTTTAACCCAATCAAGCTGAGAAACAAACATCACTGCCTTGGACTCAATCCTAACACACACACACACACACACACACACACACACACACACACACACACACACGGACACGGACACGGACACGGACACGGACACGGACACGGACACACACTCGTTTAATCATCATGTGCCCAGTGGCATCAACACATGACAATGATTCAAATAGGGCTTTGTTCCATGAGAAATGATGGTCTCTCCCACAATAAACTTGGTTGGTGGAAGAGCATAGAGTGGGCTTCCTGGAGGGTTTTATTGTATAATTCAAGGTTATTGACAGAACTGGGTTATCCTTTCACAGAGGTTCTCTGCTGTCCCTTTCAAAGTGTTATTAATTTGTTCTCTTGTATTACTTTTTTAAATATAAAAATAACCTTTCAATGACCAAGAAAAAGTAACTTTGAGCTCATCTCCTGTTGTGTTATTTAGGATCCTCATTTTATATACAATTCTAGAATTTCTACTTGGATCAATTCAGAGTGTCTGTAAGTTGTTTTGGTTTAATGCCAATTTCTCAAAGCAATCCAAATATGTGTTTTTATTGAAAAGCTTGTTACATTTAGCTCAAGGATGCTATTGATGGCTCCATGCTATAGCATACTGAACACGTTAGAAAAACTGTGGAAATATATTTTCTCTGGAAATTCTAGTCCAGCAATGGCATTGATCTTTCAAGATATGCTGTGGCATTTTTAAGTGATCATACTTTCTGTTGTTGTTGTTCTGTTTTTATTTTTGGCTGTCAGGAAGTGTCAAACTAAGTTAATGGATATCCCATTTTATCTTTAATTAGTTTGGGGCTTTTGCTGTTCGGAATCTACCTAGTAACTCATGTTCTCATTTCACTGTTGCCTTAGTTTGTATTTGTATTGCTGTGATTAAATACCATGACCAAAAAACAGCTTGGAGAGGAGAGGTTTTATTTCATCTTACAGTTTATATAGTACATCATAAAGGAAGCCAGACAGGAATTCAAGTCAGGAACTTAAGGCAAGCACCGAAGCAGAGACTGTGGAAGAACATCACTTATTAGCTTGTTCTCCACAACTTGCTCAGCCTACTTTCTTTTACCACCCAGGACCACCTGCCCATGGCTGGCACCACTCACAGTGGGCAAGGCCTTCCTATATCAACCATTAATCAGGAAAATGCCCTGAAGACTTGCCTACAGGCAATATGATGGGGGCACTTTCTCAACTGAGGTTCCTTCTTCTCAAATGACTCTAACTGTGTCAACTTGGCAAAAATAGTAACTAAGGCAAATGACAGCTCTTGGTCAGGAAGGCTGACACCATCTTTAGCTCTCAGTGTGGTGTAAGTAGTTAGCGATAACTTCTGTTGCCATGGTGTTCCAGGAGCCCAGACTTAGTATGGAGAGCATCTTGTGGGTTCTTGACTTAGAGGCTGATTTATGGATGTCTATGTGCTACAGCTTAGGCCAGATAGATAAGTGGGGAAGTTTCTTTTGGCAGTAAGTCAGACATTCACTCTGCTGTGGGGTGTCCTGTATGCTCTGAATGTGTTGCTCTGATTGGTTAATAAATAAAGTGCTGATTGTCCAGTAGCCAGGCAGGAAGTATGGGTAGGACAAAGAGAGAGAAGTCTGGGAAGTGGAAAGCTGAGTTGGAGACACTGCCAGCTGCTGCCAGACACTGCTAGCTGCTGCCATGAGAAGCAAGTTGTAAAGTACCAGTAAGCCACGAGCCATGTGGCAACTTATAGATGAATAGAAATGGGTTAATTTAAGATATAAGAATTAGATAGCAAGAAGTCTGAGCCATTAGGCCAAACAGTTTAAATAATATAAGTATCTGTATGTTTATTTGAGTCTGAGTGGCTGCTGACCTGGGGGGCACTGGAGATAACTCCAGCTACATCCCTCCATCTGAAGAGTTAAGCACTGGATATTGGAGGATAATAGTGCACTGAGAAAAAGTTCATCATGGAAATATAGAGAAAGTGAGTTGTAGGCTACCTGTTGATAAATTCTGATCTCCAGACTTCTTTCCTAAATGAAATTATTTCCTTATTATTTAAGCTAGTCTGAAATTTTATTTTTTTGTTACTATTATTCTCATTTAAATAAACTGCTTGAAATATTTTTGGGGAGCATAAATCCAAATAAGACATAAAATCCAAATAAGACTAGAAAGTGATAGCAAATGTACTAACAAGCCACTCGTTATTGGGGCCCATTCCAACCCATCTTCTTGACTGTATGACCTATGACTAGTGTCTTATTCCTATCTATTCACAAAGGTCAGCCCAAACATCCCTCTCTAATGAAGGCAATTTGAACTTGCTAACTCAATTAACCAGTCAGTTAACTGCTGTCTCTCTACTTTGGACATTCCCCTCCAGTTTTACAGCCAGAACAGAGATGTGTTGTTGTTCATATGCCTTTTGGGGGCAGTATATTCGCTGAGGGCAGGCACTGGGCTTCTTCATCCCTATTTCCTAGTATAGTTTCTGCCAAGTAGCAGGTATCAATCCAACCAAGTAGCTCATTATTATTTGAAGGGAGCAACTGCTAATTGAGAAGGAAGAATGCATTGGGCTCTTTGGTGACAAAAGTTTAATCCCAGAGAACAGTTTATTTTTGTGTTTCTTTGAGGAAAACCCAGAAAATCTTGGTGTATTTCTATAGTCTGAATACTCAAAGTGGACGACCCTTGTTTTGACCTCATTTCCTAAGTAAAGAAACTGAGACCTAGAGCAAAGAGGTGACTTGCCCAAAGCTACATAGATTAAACTTGAGATCAGGAAGGGAACTCCTATCCCCTTTTACTCCCACCCCTGTCCTCCTCACCTTCTGTTTTTCTGCTTCTTGTGTGCCCCTGACCCTTGGCATGACCCCAGTTGGAGTGTTTCTCTGAATTCTTGCTTCTCTGTTGCAAGAATAGAATGGTTCTCACTGGATTTCTTTTTGCTAGAAGCAGATAATATAAACATGTGATAGCACTCAGAGCACCATTAGACTAGGACATTGCATTTTAGGCTCCTTTCCAAGCCGGGGTTCTATGCAGGAAAAGTTACTCACTTCCTACAGTGACAGGAAAAGACTGTAGAACCCTGCAATTTGGCAAGTCTACAAAGAGTAAAATTCTAGGCATTACAGAGAGCATCTTTTCCCCATTTGTTTTAACAAGCATTGTTTCATTTTAATAATCTGTGACAAGATGTCTAGCTAACAAGAAACACCTGTAAGTACATCAGACATAGAGACATGCAGTCAGCACTAGGACCCTCCCCTGAAACACTCGGCTAGCTACCCTTTCAATTTACTTTTAGTTAATTTTTGAATGTTGTACATGCATATTGAGCACATTTCCCCTCCTATTCTTCCCGTTAGTCACCTTTGTCCTCTTAGACTGCTTTACTTCTAGTTGTGTGCCATGTATACATGCTTGATTGTATGTATCTATATAATAACTAGGAACCACAAATGAGAGAAAACGTATTTGTCTTTATGAGGTTGACTTAATTCAGTTAATATGATTATCTTCATTTATCTTTATTTTTTTCAGAGCTGAGAACTGAACCCACTGAGCTAACCTCCCAACCCCATCTTCATTTATCTTAATGCAAAACATGAGACTGTTAGAGGGGGAAAGTTGGTAAAACATTTTAATATATAGGCAGAAGCCCTCCATCCTGAGATCAGTGGAAGAGTGACACCCTTGTCAGTGGATACTGCTGGGTGGCACACGGAGGCTTTCATAGCCTTAGAAATTCATAGAAAGGGATGTTTATTGCTCCAGTGTGCTTATTTTATGCATCATAGACAGACAGACAGACAGATAGATAGATAGATAGATAGATAGATAGATAGATAGAAAGAAAGATAGATAGATAGATAGATAGATAGATAGATAGATAGACAGACAGATAGACAGACTGGAAGCCAGATATGGTCTTGTAATCCCTGGGAGGTTGAGGCAAACAAGAGGAACATGAACTGGGGGGCCTGCCTGGACTGATAGAGAAACCTGTCTCAAAAAACACAAAAAAAGAAAGAAAGAAAGAAAAGCAGATTAGAATGCAGATTAATTTGGACTTAGGCATCTGAATTAAATGAAAAACAGAAAACTAGCCATTTTCTGCTCTGTCATATTGAACTAATACTAAAAAAATTACTTAAAGAATTTAAACAAGTTTCATTATTATCAGAACTTTTATGTGTTGAGTACAATGCTAGGCACTGGGGACAGGGGAAAACTGGAAGGGGGAACCTACCCCCACTTCCCCCGCCCAGGATACTCTTGAGGAGAGAGGGATAAGAAGTATTAGTTAGAAAGGTAGAGGGGAGATAAATAGAAACACAAGATAGCCTTGGGAGGGCCTGGATCAATATCCACCAGCCCCTCCTGTCTCTTCTAAAGTGCTATTTATAGGAATGCCAAGGGGTGGAGCAAAGACCTCCCCCCAGCACAGCCAAGTGCAGACCCTTCCAATCACCTGGTAACCACACACGGTGGTCAAACAATCCTCTAATGTACCTCTGCTGGGTAAAACAAACTCAGATCTCACTAGGAAACTTTTGTGGGCCTCCATATAAAACCACAGCTGTGGTCTTTTGAGGAAAGGACGGAAGGAGATGTGTAGGTAAGTCTCAGGCTCCACAGGCTAATGGAATATGGTCTAGTTACTATCAGGACTTGCCTGAAATATTAGATAGAGTGTACCTCTAAGGTAGTTTTAGAATCTAATAGTTAGTCTCCAACTTTCTACTTTAAACTTCCAAGGTGGCATTTTATGCAGTAGGTACCAAGTGTCAGTTTCTAGGTAGCATCTTATGATGATGAAAATTCTTAGCCCTTTAGACAATGCTAGTGTCTGTTGGGAAACAAACTCTATTTTAGTTTCTTTCTTCATTTTTCTAGACGAGGTTTCACTATGTAGCTTTAGCTGACCTGGAACTCACTATGTAGACCAGACTGGCTTAAAATGCAGAGATCCACTGGCCTCTGCCTTTCCAGTGCCAGGACTAAAGGCATGCTCCATTACTCCCAGCCAGATTCTCTTTTAAAGTTGAGTCCTTGTTTGCTATTCATTTTTTTCTCATTTTGTTTATTTTTAGCAGTCACGTAAGTCAAGATTTCCCTATTAAAGTATGTATTATGCTTAACTGGTCCTGACGGTGACATGAACATGTGTTTGGTTTTGCCCACTGTTTTGCTAGACATGTATCTAACTCTTCACAAATCATCCTCTAACTTACATGGCTCTAAAGATGTGCAAGGTAGTTCCAGTTACTCTTTTACTTTACAGATGAGGAAGCAGAGCTCAGAGAATGAACATTTCTGAGGAATATGGTCTGTGTCCTTCTCCATCTTATTCTTATAAACTGAGTGCTGTGCTACTTGAGATGGCTTCCAGGAATCTGAGGATCCTACCTAGGGATTTTCCATGCTTATTTCTAGGGAAATCTGCCCAGAATCCCCTTTCTCTTTCTTCCCCACTCATTTAACTTCATTGGTCCCTTAAATTGACCTTAGGCTTCCAGTAAATCACAGTGTGTTGTCCACTTAGACTAGTAGTTTTGAATCTGTGGGTCATGACCTCTTTGGGGATCAAACAATGCTTTCATAGGGGTCACATATCAAATATACTGCATATCAGATATTTACATTATGATTCATCACAGATGCAAAATGACAGTTATGAGGCAGCAACAAAAAGAATTTTATGGTTGGGAGTCACTACAACATGAGGAATTATAGACCAATCTCTTCTCCCTCTTCATCTCTTTATATATGATGTCAACAGAGTACAGAGTGTAGTCTGCAAGGACAAAAATAATAGTAGGAGAGTCAATATTGAAGAGAACAGCTCAAACACTTTTACAAGGAGAAGAAGTGGGTACAGGTAGGACCAACAACTTAGCAGAGGAGAAGGTGCCCATATAGATACCTGCAAATTACGTGCCCATAGCATGTAGTCAGAAGTTTTCCGGTGTCCCACCTGGCCTGCAGTTGGGACAAATCTTTCCCACTTGTATCCCGAAGCCACTTAGTCCCAAGTAAACACACAGAGGCTTATATTATTTACCTATGGGTCAGACTTCTTGATAGCTAGCTCTTATATCTTATATTAACCCATTTCTATTAATCTATGTTTTGACAAGTGTTCTGTGACTTTACTGGTCTGCTGGTATGTTGCTGTTCCTTGGACAGCAGCTGGCATCTCTCTCAGGATTCTGTCTTTCTCTTTCCTGTCTCTCTCCTTGGATTCCCTGCCTGCCTCTGAGTTGCCTTGCCATAAGCCAAAACAGCTTTATTTATTATTTATTAGCCAATGGGAGCAACACATATTCACAGCATACAGAAAGATATCCCCCAGTAATAGCACCTTTGGGAGGCTCTGCAGGAAAATACTAGGAGCACTACGCTGGACAGTCACAGGCACCAGCTAGCATAGGGTGATTGGCCAAATTCTGACTCAGGTCTCTCCCTAACCTTCCATAGTCAGAAATCTCTCATCACCTCTTATTCTCACAGAGTAGGGTTAAACCATTTTCTGAGAATTAAATATGTGAGACTTTGGTCTTAGGGACACCAATATCTGGGTAAAGACAAGTGGTATGACACAAGGTCAAAACTAGGGACCAAGGAAAAGTCTATATAAAAAGTTCTGACAAATCAATACCCTTCTACTTCTTAAGATGGCCAGCGGCTAGGCATCTACCTTATTCTGATGTGTGTGCGTAACTATGTGTGCAGGTACATGTATGCATGTATGGGTGAGTATGAGTATATATGTTCATCTGAGTGCATGCTAGGGGGTCAACCTCTTGAGGTACTAGCTTTTTTTGTTTGTTTGTTTGAGGCAAGATTTTCTACTGACCAATAACTTATCAAGTCAGATGTATAGACTGGCCAGTGAGCCCCAGGGATCTGCCTGTTTCCTTTGCTGCAGTACTGAAATTATAGGTGTGCACTACAACACCCATAGTTCTTCACCTGGATCATGGAAATTGGACTTATGTCCTCATTCTTCTAACACAAGCTCTTTACAAATTGAGCTGTCTTCCTGACCCATCTATTTCTATTTCTAGCTGTGGATTGAAAGTCCATTTTTTGAAGAAATGCTGTTTCTCTAGAGATTGCCATCAATCAGAATAGTATGGTTTTCCACTACCCCAAGCAAAACACAGCAGTTAAGTTCAATCCCAGACTCATATTACTTCTAATGAAACATTTGATGCATCACTCTTAAAAAAAGTTCCATCAACTATCCTGTGTAACTAGTTAGTTGATGAAGGCCTTTCACATAAAAGATTGGAACACACATAAGTTCAGTCAATGAATGAAATAAAAGCTGTTATGAAAAGGACTGTAATGAATGAGATGGGTAACTCTGGGAAAATGGGGGAAGCTTTGAAAAAAACATGCTACTGATATATTCACAAACACAAGGAAACTCATTTTCTCAGTGTAATAGCAAGACGCGTGCATTAAGGGAACATCAGAACAATTAAGGACCCTTGGGAGAATATATTTTTATTTCATTTTATCCCTCAAAAAATTTAAAATTCCATATAAAATTTGGGAAATTGCTGCTGAAGAACAAAAGTAGAGAGGATGGACAAGGAAGGATGTAAAGAAAATTAGAAGCTCAATCTAGGTGCTTCTGCCACTATATATTAGGAGATCCAGAAAGAGAAGACAGGAAAGTGCAGAGTGGGCTGAGAGCTGGACCAGTGGGTCAGTGCTTGCCCCACAAGGATGAGTACTTGAGTTTAAATGTGAGATTCCACTTGAGCATGTAACAGTAACACTGAATCTGTGTGTGAGGGTCAATGATAACAGATGGGTCAGTGGTTGATGGCCACCAGCCTAGGTCCAGATACAATTAGAGACTGTGTCTCAAAGAAACAAGGCATACAGTGGTAGCCTCCTCTAGCCTCATCATACACACGAGTATTTGCATGCCCCCACACAAAAGTATGTCACACACACACACAGAGACACACAGACACACACACACACACATACACACCATACATACTCATACACAAAAAGATTAGATAGTAGATAATGGAAAGGATAAAATATCAAAAACAATGTGTTTCTGGAGGGCTTCTCTCCAGTTTCCACCAAGCCCCACAGTCCCACAATCCACGTATAAAATAATCACTCAGACGCTTCTATTACTTACAAAATGTATGGCCATGGCAGGCTTCTTGCTAACCGTTCTTATATCTTAAATTAACCCATTTCTATAAATCTATACCTTGCCACGTGGCTGGTGGCTTACCGGTGTCTTTACATGTTGCTTGTCCTGGCGGTGGCTGCAGTGTCTCTCCCCCTTTCTTCCTGTTTCCCCAATTCTCCTCTCTCCTTGTCCTGCCTATACTTCCTGTCTGGTCACTGGCCATCAGTGTTTTATTTATATAGAACAATATCCACAGCACTTCTCCTTTTCTTCTTTTTTTAAAAAGGAAGGTTTTAACTTTAACATAGTAAAATTACATATAACAAAACAATTATTGAGCAAGAATTGCAGTTACAATATTAAAGAACATGTCCTATCTATCTTATATTTGTGAGTTTAAGGTTTTATATCTAACTTATCTTTTATCATAACTGAGGAAATTACAACTATCTAGTCTTCAACCACATCAAAGACCTGAGAAGGAACATAATGGTACCTGAGAAATGGTAGATGGATGCAAGCAACTTTCGGGAATCTTGCAAGAGTAGACTAAGACAGCTGGCAGCCTGGACAGTCACCTAATGTTTCTCAGCATTGTTGGTGTATTCATATTGGCTACAGGCCTAGAGTATCTGACAGACCATTTTTAGAAGCAGGAATTCTGAAAGACCATTCTGCTCTGTCTTGGCAGAGTACAGTGGTCACTTTCCTTGTGTCCCGCTTGTCCAGAAAGGACAGCATTGTATTCGTACTGTCAGTCGTCAAAGCAAGGGCAGTTCTTTGCCCAGTAGGCCATTTTGTGCCAAAAAGACAAACTTCCAAATGGAAATGTCTTAGAAGCCCAACATTCTCTCGGGATCAAATTGGTGCAGCCAGGAGCAATTGTGTCTCACGTCAACAGAATTTTAAGTTATTTAAATGCCATATTCTCTAGGTCTATGAAGTGTTTGAAGATTACCTATCTATCTGAAATATATATATGTATACCTAGAAGACTTAACTAACATGGCTACAAATATGATTATCATAGATGACTAATTATTAATCTATTTTTTAATTATCCATTATAATTTTAAATGAGTTACATAAACATAATACCTCAAACAAGAATATATATATATATATATATATATATATATATATATATATATATACAGTATAACAAAATTAACTTCAAGTTTGTATCAATAAACTAAAATTTATACCAATGTAAAACATTTTAAACATAAACTAAAATCTATACCAATGTAAAACATTTTAAACATAAACTAAAATCTATACCAATGTAAAACATTTTAAACAAGTTGTTTTTTAAAAGTAGTTTTATTACTCTACCCTTTTATCTTATCATCTCTATATTCTCCTATATATCTATATCATATCCTCTTTTCTTTTTTAGAAAGAGATCACATTTATAATCAACCTGTTTTAAATAAAAATATTGGTTTTTCTCTGTCCCACACCAGAGGGCTCTTCTGATTTGGGACACAAGAATCTCTTAACCATTTTTTTTTTTTAAAGCAGTATGTCTGGCTTTAGAGGGGGAGTGAGCCAATTCCACCTCTAAAGCCAGCTTGGTATATTTGGGAATTTGGGCGTAGCATCTCTTACTACTTTCTGCTGGAGGGGGGTGCTGTATCTTATGGGGACGCAAAGAAAATTGTAGGCCTATGGGGTAGTCTGTGAGGCTGTATTGTGTGAACCAGTTGCCTTGAAACAGCTCTGGATGTTAGATTACCTGGGCCATGGTGTCATCGGAGACCTTTCAGGGGGTCTTGGCTGGTGAAACCTGATGTATCTTAATCTGGAACAAATCCACAGCCTCTGGCTTTCTGTGGAAACAAAAGCAGAACCTCTTTTCCAAAGCAACATATCCTTAAATTCAAATTTTGAAGTCAAGGTACCTTTAAAATATACATATTGGTTTAATTCAACATCTTTTTTGATCAAATGTTGTTTTTTTTTTGCAGTTAAAAATCCCAAAGACAACACAATCCAGATTGTCTGTGTAATATTTATCTTTACGTGGCTTTTTTATATTAATTTATCTTTTTTTGTCTCTTTCAAGCCTACGTATATTTTACACACATTGTAAACGATTTTATCTGAATCAGTCTTATTGTGAATCTATTGATTTAAACTGTAGCATTCTAAGACTGAAACGGTGCTGTGGCTGCTGGCTCCGCCCATTTCAGCTTACCAACATGGCGTTTTCTGCCAGTTTTGTGAGTCATCAAGTCTCAGAAACAGTGGGTCTAAGCTTTTATCAAAGCAGCATGTAGCCCAGAAACCTTTTTTTTAATACTAGTAAAGACTAAATCTACCACACAGCGTAATGTGCCGCTGGCAGACGCCTCATTCCCGCCATACTGCCAGTCAAACGCAAATGCCAGGAACCCGCCAGTGTTCAAACCTGCGTTTTGAGGAGTCTAGCTGCCATATGAGATATGAAGCAGGAACCTGTTTTTGGCTCTGTTTTGAATTGGTTATTAAATATTCTCAGGTTTAAGGTGGAAACTCCAGCTGTTGGGCGCCATTTGTTGCTGGAGGGCTTCTCTCCAGGTTCTACCAAGTCCTGCAGTCCCACAATCCCCGTATAAAATAATCACTCAAATGCTTATATTACTTACAAAATGTATGGCCATGGCAGGCTTCTTGCTAACTGTTCTTATATCTTAAATTAACCCATTTCTATAAATCTATACCTTGCCACGTGGCTGGTGGCTTACCAGTGTCTTTACATGTTGCTTGTCCTGGCGGTGGCTACAGTGTCTCTCCTCCTTTCTTCCTGTTTCCCCAATTCTCCTCTCTCCTTGTCCCACCTATACTTCCTGTCTGGTCACTGGCCATCAGTGTTTAATTTATATAGAACGATATCCACAGCAACAATATAGGAATGTCTCTCATATTCATTTATATAAAATTGTACATTGCCAGGCTCTGTTTGTTTATACTGTATATAGGATTTTCCATCAAGGCATGTGAATTCCCAATTTTAGAATACCAAGAGTAAAGGTACAGGGAGGAGAGGATTCGAATGGCTTCAGTCAGCAAAGCTTCATTAGATGCTAAAACACAGCAATATATTCAACTTGTTGAGGCATAGGAATCTCATGTCTGTATTCGGGTTATCAACCATTGAGTATATAAGATAGTATATAGGCATTTTTGTCAGAAAAAAAATGTGTCAAGAATCTTACCCACTAGAAATTTTAGGAAGCTTCTGAAAAACAGGCTTTATAAAATGAAGTTTGACTGGACATGGTGGCTCACATCTTTAATCCCAGCACTCAGGAGGCAGAGGTGGGCAAATCTCAGTGCGTTTAAAGCCAGTCTGTTCTACATTAGTGAGTTCCAGGACATCAAGAGCTACATAGTGAGACATTGTCTCAAAAAATATAAATAAAATGAAGTCTACGTGGCAGACTTGAACATTAGTATTCAAAAGGCAGCGGGGTGGTGGCTACAATGCATGGGATGCAGAATGGGAGGGGAGTATGGGAAAGTAGAAGGCAACATTCAATAAAGCATTTTAAATTGTAGTAGAGCATTTGCAAAAATAGCCTAGGGATTTCAAGAGACCCAAGAAAAAAGTAGTGATAAACACATTGAAAAAAATAAGGAAATTAAAAAGCAAGAGTTTATTAACAACTGCAGGAAAGCAGAAAACAATAAGTTTTATGAGGAAAGCTGTGTAAACCCAGTGCATTTCTTGCTGAGGAATCAACATTTATGTTGTCAGAATGATGCAAACACTGATTATTGATTATCCCAACATTTTATGTGTAATTAAATCCAGGGGATGAAGGATGATGATGGTGGATGATAGCTAACTCCACCTTGCAAAACAGGAAGAAAATAAGTAAGGTCTGTAATTTATAGAACAGGATATACTGGTATTAGAATCCTATTTTCAGACAGGGAGATAATTATGAGGAGAAGAATTGAAAGAAGTTGACTGAGGAGCAGGATGTCACAATCTTTCAGTATAAGCCAATTTACTTGATTTATAAAATATAACAATTTTAATTCAGATAAAGTAACACGTTCAGCTTTAAAATAATGCTTCCTGGGTAGCTTTGCTTGCCATTCCTTATAGAATCTCAATTACTTGTGACGTTAATCATCTCCAGCTTAACCAGGTTTAGAATCACCAAGGAGACCCACCCCTGGCAATGAGGACATTTGAGGATGTTTCTGGGGATTTTTTTTTTTTTTAAATTTAAACAATACCAATTCTGTTTTATTGATTTTTTTTAAAAAATTATTTATTAAAAAAGTTTTAATTTTCATACCAATCCCAGTTCCCCCTCCCTCCCCTTCTCCTGCCCCCCCACTGCCCCTAACCCCGCCCCCACCGACTCCTCAGAGAGGGTAAGGCTTCACTTGGGGAGTCAACAAAGTCTGGCACACTAAGTTGAGTCAGGACCAAGCCCCTCCATGCTGTGTCAAGGCTGAGCAAGGTATCCCACCCTAGGGAATGTGTTCCAAAAAGCCATTTCATGCACCCAGGATAAGTCCTGGTCCCACTGCTAGGGGCTCACCAAACAGATCTAGCCACATAACTGTCACCCACATTCAGAGGGCCTAGTTTGGTCCCATGTATGTTCCCCAGCTGACAGGCCAGAGTCTATGAGCTCTTATCAGCTCATGTGTGGATCAGCTATCTCTGTGGTTTTTCCTATCATGATCTTGACCTCACTTGCTCCTGTGATCCCTCCTTCCTCTCTTCAACTGAAGTCTAGAAGCTCAGCCCATTGCTTGGTTGTGGATCACTGCATCTACTTCTATCAGTTACTGGATGTAGGTTCTGTGATGACAATTAGGGTAGTCACTAATCTGATTATAGGAGAAGGTAAGTTCAGGCACCCTCTCCATTTTTGCTAGGAGTCTTAGTTGGTGTCATCTTTGTGGACTCCTGGGGATTTCCCTAGCACCTGGTTTCTCCCTAACCCCCTAATGGTTCCCTCTACCAAGCTATCTCTTTCATTGCTCTTCCTCTCCATCCCTTTCTCCACTCAGCCATCTCAGTCCATCCTGTTCCCATACTCCATCCCTTCCCTTCTGTTCCCCAACTTCAGTTTACCCAGGAGATCTTAACTATTTCCTTTCCTTGGGCTCTCCATGTGTGTCCCTCTTAGGGTCATCCCTTTTACCTAGCTTCTCTGTTCATAGCAGAATTATTCATAATAGTCAGAAGGTGGAAACAACCTAGATGCCCCTCAACCAAAGAATGGATATGGAAAATGTGGTGTAAATGTAGTAGTACTCATTGATATATATAATGAAATTTGTAGGCAAATGGATGTAACTAGAAAGAGTCATCCTGAGTGAGGTAACCCAGACCCAGAAAGACAAACATGGTATGTACCCACTCTTAAATAGATATTAGACACAAAGCAAAGGATAACCAGGCTACAATCCTAGAGAAACTAGGTTTCTGGGGAATTTTAAGAAAAGGAGTAATGCTGTGGGATGGTCTGTATGTCAAATCTGTTGCTCTGATTGATCAATAAATAAAACACTGATTGGCCAGTGGCCAGGCAGGAGGAAGTATAGGCAGGACAAGGAGGAGAAGAATTCTGGGAAGTGGAAGGCTGAGGAGAGAAACTGCCAGCCGCCACCATGACAAGCCGCATGTGAAGACACCGGTAAGCCACAAGCCACATGGCAAGGTATAGATTTATGGAAATGGATTAATTTAAGCTATAAGAACAGTTAGCAAGAAGCCTGCCACGGCCATACAGTTTGTAAGCAATATAAGTCTCTGTGTTTACTTGGTTGGGTCTGAGTGGCTGTAGGACTGACTGGTGGGTGACAGAGATTTGTCCTAACTGTGGGCAAGACAGAAAAACTCTAGCTACAGAGTAAGACCTGCCCTGAAGGAGGGTGGCACCATCCCATTGGATGAAGTCTAGCACTGAATAAAAAGAGGAAAGGGGGGAGGCCAGCTAAGAACTAACATTTCCCCTTTGATGCCTCCTGATCCACCCATAAATGAGGAAGCTCCAACCATCACAGCTGTGAGGCTGTCCTGCTTTCATGTCTCCCTGCCCCCCATGGTGGACTATGCCTCAAACTATGAGCTGAAACACACCTTTCCCTGGTTGTATCTTGTCAGTAACCAAAACACTTATCTTGTCCTCATTTCCCATCCCAGTTTCTTGTCCCCTATCTTCATTATCTAGATTATATGGTGTGTTATATTATGTTAGATTCACTTTCTCTTCAGTTTGATACTGGACAATGAACTCTTTGAGAACAGAGGTTGGCATTCCATGAAGGAACACCAGGGACTTATCATATACAGTATTCACACTGGAGAAGCCCTAGTTTGTATACATCAAGAAGAAATAACAGCCCTCTTTATCCTAAAAGATGTTCTGTGAGCAGCTAACCACAATAACAATGAGATTGAAATTTTGAAAAGTACCAACCAAGAATTTTGCTACTCAACAAATCACTTCTTTTCACTTTTCTGTTCCTATCTGGTCTTTGTCTATATGCAGACATGATATGTTCTCTATCATTGGTGAAGATGGGGTTTTCTGTAGTGATTTGCTCACTCATTTAACACTCTGACACCTTTTCCTTGGTGGATATGTGGTATTAATAATGATTATTCTAAACAGCTGTATAGTATTTCACAAGCTTTGTTTCCCATCATCCTCTAAATGGCCCTGTTGATCAAATCTTTCTTGCTAAACAGTCGGCATCAGGTATCATCACATGTATCTCATTAATTTTTTTAATCATCTATCTAAATTCATTTCCTATTAGATGCTAAATTGGTTATTGTAGGGGTTTGAATGAAAACTGTCCCCCATAGACTCACATATTTGAACACTTGCTCCTCAGTTGTTGGTGTTGTTTGGGAAGGTCATGGAACTTTTAGGACACAGAGGCTTGCTGGAGGAAATATGTTACTGGGGGCGTGTTTTGAGAATTTATAGCCTTACTCCCCTTCCAGTTTGCTTAGTGCTTCCTGTGTGACAAAATGTGATCACCCATTTTCCTTCTCAGCTACCTGCCATGTCATTCCTCCCTTGCCATTGTGGACTCCCTCTCTGGAACCATAAGCCCAAATAAACTCTCCCTTCTGTAAATTACTTTTGATTGTGATATTTTATCACAGCAACAGGTATTGATTTTTGAGCTTTAGAATTTTGAAACAGTTAGAAATGGAAAAAAAAAACAAATATCAAATCTGAGCTAAAATAATCTTAAAGATATGTATGTGTATGTGTGTATGTATGTATGTATGTATGTATGTGTGTATGTATTTTTGTATCCTTTTCATATCCTGGATCTCTCACATGGAAGTTCCTCAAATTGTTTGATAACAAAAATTTCTAAAATCCCTTTGTACTTGTTACTTTTTTTTTTTTACCACTGTGTCCAAATACTGGCAAGGGCCACAAGCTCACAGTCTGAGAGGATGTACGTCCATCAGGGTAGGGAAGGCATGTGGTAGGGCTAGCTCATCTGGGGCAGGAGAATCATAAAACCACTTGCTCTTATCTTGGACAAGCAGGAAGCAAATATGGGACAGGAAGTGTGTCTGAGCTATTTATAAATCTCAAGGCCCGCTCCTAGGGACTCATTTACTCCACTGAGCCTCTCCTCCTAAAGGTCCCACAACCTTCTAAAACAGCATCACAAATGGGACCAAATGTTCAAACACATGAGCTCATAGGTGACATTTCACATTTAAATCATAACACCTGTGTTTTGAGTCTCAAATGCATTATTTACTTCACTTTATTGGCCCTTACTCTGCCCTGAGGTACTGTGCAAAACAAATGTGTTCTCTTCTTCCACATGACAGCCTTTTAAATATTTGAGGATGATAATCACAGACAAGTTGACCTTTGAACAATCTTTCAACCGAAATATTCCCCATTCCTGATTGTAAATCCTCCTACTCCTTCACCTTTGCCGTTTTCTGCCCCAATTACCCAACTTTCTTCTGCCCCTGTGATGCATCCACAGTTCTTTAGTCTCCTGGTCTTTGCTCCATGCCCCTGTATTCTGTTAAATCAAAGATGCCATCAATTATAATAAGCCCCGTTGTTTTCCATGTCTCACTAAAAAAGCAGAGAAAGCACCACTGACAATTCAGTTCTGACCTGATGTCGACTGTTGAGGCCCACTTCATTTTCAGAGATGTTAAAATGTGAAAGAAATGTGTGTGGTAGGATCAGTGAACTACAAGAAGGCAGTTGTTTATTACTAAGGTAACTTCAACGTGTCAAGACATGTCTTACAGTGTGATCCTTGGAGCTGGACAGATTATTTTAATGGAATTATTTTTTTTAACCTTTTCTGATGGTAGTTGGTGCTGCCTAGGACTCTTGTAGTTTATAATATTGTGAGTAGGTGAATGAGTACTTCCTGACCTGGCAGTTTGTGTGTGTGTGTGTGTGTGTGTGTGTGTGTGTGTGTGTGTGTGTGTTTTCCATGACAAAGGTTTATTGCTTCATCCTAAAGGTAACAATGAAGTTCTGGTCTAATAATCACTGATGATAGGGATAATAGGGTAATAATACCTAGCTACTTCATTACAAAGGCACAGTTCAGGAATGGGAATGAAGGAAATGTAGACAAAGTGCTGGTAGTGCTTTTTATGTGCAATCAGCTTAGAAACAGAGCAAGTCTGAAGAACTCTTAACTATGGTCACAGTTCCAAATGTGAATGACATAGGTCAACATTGTCAAAAGAGTCATTTAACAAGTTCAGTGTGGGAGGTGGTAGGAAGATGTGTATAACTGGAGGTATAAATATTCTAACATTCTTACCTTAGAACATTTGTGAATGGTGTGTAAAATTGAAGCATAGTTCAAAGATACAATAGCCCTGGCTTCTTAGTAAATTCATAATCATTTTCATTCCTTCAAATCCAGGTAGATTTTCTATTTATATATCTATTGGGAAGACAACTGAGTAGTTTTTGGCAATTCCTTTAATTATGTTTTTATATGTTTTTACTATTAATTCAAGTAAAAAAACAATGTAGGACTTTAAATAACAAAATTCACACTATGATCCAGTCAGTCTTTTTTTCTAAACTTTGGAAAGAACAATCAGTTTGGGAATTTCTGGTAATTATGTCCCACAAAGTTATGAGGGAAGTTAACCTAACAGATAGTAAGCAATTGTGCCCATGAGAAATTATTTGTAAGGCTAGATGCCTGTAAGCTTCTGGGAGCAACATTTTCATCCAGAGGTCCAAACATAATATTAAACAATGGGTATATTTGTTTAAAGATACAACCTTTAACAAATGTAGCTGATTGACTGGCTCTGAGCCCCAGAACTCATTGAGCATTGCAACTCCTACCTGAATGACACGTCTCTGACACATATGTTGTCTTATGATATCGTCTTGTGCTTGCAAAAACTAGATAGAACTTCAGGACTTCACTTGGGGGGGGTCATTCCACACAACAAAATCTACAACCAAAAGCACCAAGGTGTGTACTATGTGGCACTAAATACACTGCAGGAAAGGCTTACACACAATAGGAAGGCAGAATATTGCCATGTTATAGGATGGCTGGTAATGTGGGGGTTGGTGGTGATTCTTTTTTTTTTTTTTTTTTTTTTTGCTGGTCTAATGGCCTCAAAAGCTTTACAAATACTAGCTTTGAGACAAGAAATGAGTTTTATCATGAGGCAAATTAAAAAAAATACAGAATCCCCAAACATTGAAGATCCATTGTATGCTGTGTAGACTCTAGTACTAACTTAATTCACTGTACTTCTCTTCTCTCCTCATTAACAACTCAACTTTCTCACATCTTACCTGTAGAAACTTGGCTGCAACATAAATGAGCATATGATGGTACTATTGATAATGACCTTTGATATTATCATTTGAATCCTGTCAATTAGAAATATATATATGGATGGTTCTGTATATCATTTCTTATTAATCCAATGTTCCTAGTTTCTAAAACATTCCAGACATTGCCCTAGATAATGATGATATATCAATAACAGAACAAATCACCTGTGCTTGTGAATCTTTACATGTCATTTAGAGATTCAGACAGTAGGTGTAATGCATGAAACACAGACCATGATGATAAATGCCTTGAATTAACTTAGAAATGTATCATACCTTTCCTAATTTGTGATCTTTCTCTATTTGGGGGATTGGAGCTTCAAGCAGTGTGATTAAATTATCCTAAAATGAAGATAGAAGAGTAGAGTGTGAATGGAAAATTCAGAACCTTAAACTGGAGATGCTTTTTAAACACCTAATAGAGATATCAAGAAGATACATTATGAGTCTGAGGATAAGGTGAGAACTCAGGTCTGAAGCTGATTTGAGAGGCAATGGCTTATGGATGGTAAGTAGAGTAACACGATTATATGCAACCGTCTAGAAAG